>NC_090726.1:190597990-190780490 GCF_036898095.1 Palaemon carinicauda
GTTAGGGGAGGTTGGTCGTAATGGTTGATCCTGAAGTTGGTGAGTCACTCGAGAACGTTAGGTGAGGTTGATCAAAATACTTGATCCTGAACTTCATGATCCACTCATTTTCCTAGATTCAGAAGTAACGTAGAGTTTATTTAAGAAACCGCATCGCTGATATTAGCTATTGTAATGGCTGAAAGCATATGAATCTACGGGTTAGGAACACTTATGTTTAATCCACAAGGAAGATATCAACCACTAAATATTTTCATAACAAGGTGTAGTTTTCTCATTTTACGTTATCGCGTTTCCGAGATACAGCAACACTTGTTTGTATGTTTGTAATTGAATACGAAAGCGATTACAGTCTATGCGAATTACCTGTATTACAAATCAAGCTCACAAAACAGTCCTTTCAGAGTGATACTCCATTTCTTTATTTCTGAAGTCCGATGTTTGAGCTAAAGAAACAAAAGAGTAAATACAAGATTGGCATCCCTGCTTTGAGGATGATCTATTCTATGTCCCTGTATTGGGGAAATCTTTATTCTTGTTACAATTTTGTACCTGTCAGTTTTCGAACTGTAGCAATAAATATGAATTTGGTATGTCTCCGATTTGCATTGTTATCCTTGGGACTACTATAATAAATTTCCTGCCGAGAGAGAGAGAGAGAGAGAGAGAGAGAGAGAGAGAGAGAGAGATTTTATCAGTCAGTATGTGCAGACGCATTTAATTTTGACTTTGAGAATAATTTTTATTAAAAGGAATTAACATTTTCTCCTCTTTAACTGTATTAGCTCACATAATCCTTTCTGAGCTTCGCGCAATTATTAAGTACAAAATATCTTTGAAACTTTTAGTGTAGATTTTCGCGATAGGCCTAATATGGGTAAAGTATATATCACTTCATTTCATAAGAGTACATCTGTCTTTATCCAAAGCTCACCTTTATAATAGATTTAGTTTGGAATGTCGATGTCCAAGTTTTTTTCTTGATGACTGATTTCCTGTAATCCACCACTGGAAAATCCTGCGTGTGTGACTTCAGCATGTTACCCTGAAGTGCTCCGTAAACTTCAAGGACTTTTCAGGTGAATAGGTCATCTGAGACACGTACCTGAATATCTCCATCCATTTTCTATACCAGAATTTTTTTTTTTTTTTTTTTTTTTACTTGGAAGTTGGTTAGAGTTAAGCTGCATTTCAAAAGCTTAACTCTTCACAATGTATTAAGCTTTTGACCTGACAAGAGGTCAAGACACTTGAATGGGAGTTACGAGAATAATCCTTTTCTTTATACATAGTAGGGTAAGGCAATTTTGGACAAGTAAGGCAAAAATTGGACAGGCAAATTTCTCACTTTTTTCATGGCGAGGTAAAATTGGACAATCTTGCATTACGGACACAAAAATACATGTAAGTCTAAAAAAACATTTCTAGTATATTTATACTGCTAGGGACCACAAATTATGATAATTTTCCTAACTGAGCGTTGCCGCTTAACGGAGATACAGACGTGTCCAAAATTGCCTCATTGTCCAAAACTGCCTCGCCTCTAAGATATTTTTTTTATTGCTGAAATATGGGAATTTCTAGTTCTTTGATGATTATGAGAAACAATTTTTATAGAGGAGACATCCCTCTTTTGAAAACATATTTGGTTTTTGGTCCCAAATTATCAATATAGATTTCGTACAAAGGTTTCTAAAGAATTGTCCAAAATTTCCTCTCCCTATTATATTTTAAAAGGTTGTATTTGTAGTTAGGGACTGTTTTTACGTCTTTGTTTCTAATATTTTCTAGCAAAGTAAAGAATGATTGAGATGTCTTTCTATCTATCGATCGATCTATCGATCTATATATCTATTTAAATACATACATACATTCATACTTAAATATAGGTCGGGTGGGTAGGTGGGTACCCCACATTGACTGCTCCACTCAACACACATGTAAATGCATTCGTGAATGCAAAGCTAATTTAAAATCTAAATTCTAGTATAGTAGAAATCCGTTATACTGTAGTATAAATTCGTAACCTTGGCCTTAAAGAAAATTTTTAAACAATTGATATGGACATATTTTTACTACAGAATATCTGGTCTCGACACTGAAAATTAGCAGCCCACATATTATTATTTTTTTCGAAGCATATCAAAATAATTAATAAAGTTAGGCTTGTCCAGGTTGAACATTAATGGCTACTTAATGTGTATGAAATATCAACTTTGACTTAGGTAATGATAGATAGTTTTGAAACCAGCGTTTAAGAAACCTACCTACCACAATAAGCCTAGCCTAACGACTCGCGGGGACATGGTTGATATGGACAATATTCGAGAGCAAGTTAAGAAAAAAAGTTTTTATTTAGAAAACTTTCTCAAGAGATCTATATTCTGCGCGTAACTTTAAACCAAAAATATGTTGGTAAGAGATGGTTTGTAGAGGGATCTCTGTAATTAAAATGTAAATGGAATTGTAGATAATGTAGGGATCCATTTCCTTTTGTACTTAAGTAAATGGTCACCGTGTTTAATTTTGTTATAGTTTTCCCTTTTACAAGTTTTCTTTGAGCAACGTTGAAATTCGTTTTCTATGAACGATTCGACGAAATTGCTGTTGACGTAGCCACTTTGGCAGAAATATTTCTTTGTATTTTGAGTGTTAAAAACTGTTTTTTTTTTTTTTTTTTGAGAGTTAAAAGTTTATAAGGTCCACTGTACCATTGGAAGAAAGGTAAAATTATTCAATATATAAAGGTTGACGGTCCAGAAAAAATACCTTTATCGTTGGTCAATGACAATCGTCAATATATGTACTCAAGTTTTATGTATTTATCTTTGTTCGTTTGTACAGTATATTTTTTTATGATTACTTTTTCTTTTTCTGTGATTTTTTTTCCTAACATCCTGCGCAATTCAATTCTGTGGAAATTGACAATAACCTTTTCGTGTTCCATGTGAATATGCCTTTGTGTTGGATAATTATAGTGATAACAATGACGAGATAATAATGCAATTATGAACATACGTGGTTTGCCATTAATTTACATTTGTAATTTTACAATTATTGGAGGGCTTCGCCATTCAGGCAGTTAAGCGTGTTGGAAGGAACTTTAACGTGCTGGGTATGGCTTGTGTTTCCATGTTGTTCACAGTTTTTCATTTGTTAGCCTCTATACCATGGTCTTCCACTGTCTTTGGTTAGAGTTCTCTAGCTTGGGGGTACTTTCGGTTACACTGTTCTATTTAATTTCTCTGCCTCTTGTTATATTAAAATTTTTAGTTTATATAGGAAATATTTATTTTAATGTTGTTACTGTTCTTAAAGTATTTGATTGTCCTTGTTTCCTTTCCTCACTGGGCTATTTTCCCTGTTGGGGTCCTGGGCTTATAGCATCCTGCTTTTCTAACTAGGGTTGTAGCTTAGTAAGTAAGTAAGTAAATAATAATAATAATAATAATAATAATAATAATAATTTATGAAATCTTGGCCGTACTAGGCGATTGTGGGCAGTGGGTCTCCTCCATCACTGAGGTGTAATTGGAAGAAAACCATACGGTTGCACTATGCATTAACGGTTAAAAAAAGAGTTGGACGGCATGATGAAATAAAGGAGGCGAAAACGGGAATAAATTAGTGGGTGCAATAATGCCTACAGCGGATCTTATAATGTGTTCTTATGCCAGGTTCTTAGTTTATGCTTATTCCCAAACCATGAGGACTGTAGTGGTATGGGCTTCTAGAAGAAAATTGTTGTAAGTGTCTTTGTTGTTGCTGTTATAGATTTCATTCGGGTTTTGGGTTGTGTCGCCGTGGCTTAAAAGCGGGGTATACGCGGTCTAAGGATTCGTCGAACTTGGTTGTCGAACCTGCTTGTCAAACGGTTCAAATAGGTGGAGTCAGTCTCAAATGCTTAAGGTTTGTGGACAATTAAGCCCCGCCCACAAAAGTCTGGCTAGAACAGACTTTCTTCGAACCGTTCGACGAACTTGTTCGTCAACCAAATACCCCGTTCAGACGTTCGAATATTACTTCAAACTCTTGTCTGTCGAACCGTTCGACCGTGTTAACCCAGCTGAAGAAGATGAGACTAAAGATTTGTCCAGGCAGTATGGCAGGTGCTGAGAATAGACCGCTCTCACACCATTAGGTTTGGGACGTTATTATTATTATTATTATTATTATTATTATTAGACAAGCGTCAATCATATTTGACTCCACCATATAGCCTACATTGAACCAACACCGGTCATAAAGCTTTGCACAGTTTTGGCTTCTTGGTAGTTAAAGTAAACGATAATTACACAAAATCTACTTCGTACAGTAACACCGGCTCCCACTTCAATGTTTGGGGTATATTGTCAAATCTATTATCTTCCCTTAGTCCACGTTTAGATTTCTTCGGTGAAGGTGGTCGTTGGTTACGAAATTTTCAAACCTCGAATCTCCATGGCGTCTCGGGTAACAATTTTTTTTCTTTTATTTCATGATTCGAACTGTAATAGATGTGTCTATCTCGATGCGATGCTCTTCACCGTTAGTATCGGCATTTTGTAACCATTTCAATTTCGAGGTCAATATAGGCCTGTCCTCCTTTCTTTGTGTATACAGTAAATACACTAAATACGTTGATATATTTCTTGGACTGTGAGTCTCTATACCTTAAGCGTGTTTTGCTCCTATGGTGAGCTGCTCTTTTAGGACACTTGGAAGTGAAACCTCTTGAAAAGAGGAGGAGGGATTCAGATTGCCAGGAGTAGGAGGGGAAGAGGTCTTAGGATGTGCAGAGGAAGAGAAGAGGGATTTTGATTGAGAAGAGGTGAAGGCTTTAGAATGCGAGGAGGAGGAGGATTAGGTAAGAGAGATTTAAAATGCGAGGAAGAGGATTAGAATAGGGATTTAGAATGCTAGGAGGAGGAGTAGAAGAAGGATTTAGAATGCGAGGAGGAAGAGTATTAGGAGAAGAGGGATTTATAATGCGAGGAAGAGAATTATAATAGGTATTTAGAATGTTAGGAGGAGGAGTAGGTGAAGAGGGATTTAGAATGCGAGGAAGAATACGAGTAGAAGAGGGAGTTCGATTGCGAGGAGGAAGAGGATTTGGATAGGGATTTAGAATGCGTGGAGGAAGGGGATTAGAAGGAGGATTTTTATTTGGTTTAGGAGAGCGATTTATATCGCAATGAAGAGGAGGAGAAGAAAGAAAGGTATAGCTTGGGAGGAAGGGATTTAGAATTCAAGGGAATACAATTAGACAAGGAGGATGAAGAGGTTGAAGTTTATCTTAAGAAGGAAGATATTGGTTATGAGGATGAGAATATGTCTTGACTAGGACGTATTTTAGATAGTCTACGTCCTATAGCAATTTAGAGACTGACATACCGAAAACAAGATAGAGCTCAGTACAGAAGAGTCTGTTACTTAACTGTTGTTAGCTATAACCATCACTTGTTAGCACCAGTTGGACTTATAAATAGTGTAGTTATCCATTGTTGTCAACATGTTTATGAAAATATTGTTCTTAAAGTTTGTTATTTATATGGCATTTTTTTTCTATCTTTAAGGGCAAAAGAATTGTGCACTCTTGGTAAATCAAAAGTATTGCTTACGTCTACTGACCGCTTAATCATACTGGCTTATGTACTTAAAAGGTTTATCAAAGTACTGCGTACTTCGGAATAACACGCACATACTTTTAAGACAGTAATTAGTCTCATAAGTTCAACTTGTCGGTTATTCAATTTTCTTATTTTCGAAATGACAAAAGATTACTTGGAATCGTGGGTAAGTCTTTGCAAGATTTCTCTGGAAAGAAATCAAATTGTGCAAATAAATCAGAGTAGATGAATCTATACAGAATTTATTATTCGGTTATTAGGTTACTGTAACTCCCTTTAATTTCTTTAAGGGCAGCTTTTCTGGTCCTATACAGCAGGAGAACCCTTCTCTATACAGGACCTTTCGTATTTAATTTTAGCGTATACATTCTAAGGCATCCATCATTTCACACCACATATTGCTCGGATATTGTCATACCCACATTATCGAAGCACTTAGAAAACAAGAAAGTCTTCAGTTTCCCTTTGAAAGGCTTAATATCTTCACTCCATCAGATATCTAGTGGGAGCTTATTCTATAGCAGGATTAATCCTGTTCTATAGTGTCGGGGCCTCGTATTTAAAGGTTCGAGATCCTACATTAGACATCTTGGTTCCAATAGTTTGAAACCATCTGTAGCAATGCTCGTGACAACACGATTTGGACTGCACAAATGTAGCAATTCTCTTACATTTTGGACGTCCGGTTCTGGTAACTTGATGGGTTATTGTACGTATTTTAAACTCGATTCTTGCTTTAATAGGCAGCCAATGTAAATCATTTAGTATAGTACTTAATTGTTAATTATCAAATTGACATAAGATTTAATTAAATATTACTAGCGTGAAATTTTATTCAATAACCAAATTGGTGCGTTCCGAATGCATTTATACGGCCAGGACCGTCAGGTGGTCAGGGTTCACATATTCACGATTTTGCTCCCGATTGCTCCCGAAGACAGGAAAATTGGTACTTGGAAACCTTTAAAGATTATCGAAGGTGTAATGGCCAAATATCGAAGGATTTATTTTTGTCAAGACTGTGAGGTTGGTACGAATGGCAGGAAGCAGGGCGAGCCTTGTGGCCCGAACTGGGTGGTCCCCGATGATTCCAGAATTTCAACCTGTGACTTTGATCTTCGGCCTGGTCCCTCCAATCGCACATAATCGAGGAAAATCGGTAATTTTTATTTTACGATGGAAAAAAATCAGCATAGGGAGCCATAATCGGGTGTGTGTGAATCGAGCTTCGTTATAATGAAAACCTACGAAATTTCGTAATCTAAGGTCCCCCCCATATATAATGTTACTTGTTACGGGTTTAAATCCAGCCCTCCACTGAAGTCGAGTGAACTACTTCTCGGGCGGGTCCATATTAATCATCTAACGAAACATTTTCATTATAACTTATACAATTCTTTGATTGTAGCATCTTCCAAATCATATGATCTTGTGAAAAGTAATGTCTTTAGTTTCTTCTTAAATTTCAGTTGGCAGTTTATTATAATGTCTAGGCGCACAGTAGCTAAAAGCCCTTTCACCAAATTTACTATTTGTTCTTGGCCATGATCAGTGTGTTCTTATTTTCGCTGGAGGGGGGGGGGGGGGGATCTTGACACCCCCCCCCCATGCAACTCCCCCCTCCCCCATAAAAAACTGAAGATATTAATGTTTTTAAGAGGAAGTCTAGGACTTTCTTGTTCTCCCAAGTGTTTCGAAAGTGTGGATTTGAAAATAAACGAACAATGTGGTTTGAAATGTTGAATGCTTTGGAATGCCAACGTTAAAATGACTGTGAAGGTCCTGTAGAGAGTGAGGTTCCTCTGCTGTATAGGACCCCCCCCCCCCCAAAAAAAAGCCCTTAAAGTTAGTAAAGTAAAAACATGGTAGATCTAGAGGGGCACTCAACAGAGAGCATGCCTTCTTCACGCCAAGTAGTCTTATTTTGCTCTTAACTCCATTGCTTACTTACTGTACACTTCGATGTATTTTCTTGAAAATGTAATAGATTTGTCCATGGGTCATACCCAACTTTCCACGAAGTTAAGTTGAAATTGGTTTTGTAGTTTTTGCTTAATGTCGTTCACAACCAAAAAAAAAATAGTTAAAAAAATATTTTCCATTTACTTAACATTGCGATTACTTTCAAAGTATTGCTGCGTACTTGTACTTTGATGTACTTTAGCCAAAATATTATAGATTCATCTTTAGGTCATACCTAACAGGACTACAAAGTTTGATCAAAATTGGTATAGTAGTTATTGTGTAAATTTGCTTACAAACAAATAAATAAACGATGACATGGGTAAATAAATAGTGACGGGATAGTGGTGTCGTAGAAAATAAACTGTTAGAATTAATTCATTCAAGAAATAGAAATTTTGACCTGAAATTAAGTTTATGAATATTTCAGGTAAGGTAACTTTCTGAGTTCTTGAGATACGCTGAGTAACATTTATTAAAATTAATTATTAGAGAGCGCCCTGGCCGAAATCTACAGACTACCCAGTTTGCAAATTAATTTGCTCTTAATGGTCAGTTCTCAAATTGATAGGTAATTTAAATACCTGCATCGTGCATCCAACGAATCTTGCTACCACGAAATTAGTTACAAATTATTTAAATTTATTGGAGCTAAGAATCCAAGATGTCTGCCCACTGTATAGGTTCTAGAGCTTCCAAATATGCAGCCCAAGAATGTATAAAAAGCTCCCGTTAGACATCCGGAAGACTGAAGATATTAAGGCTTTCAAGAATAAACTGGAAGACTTAATTGTGTTCTAATTGCTTCGATAAAATGGGATTTGACAATTGACACGGAATACACTGTCATACTCTAAATAGCTTAAGAATGTTTACGACAAACAGATCTTGTAGCATATGTAGGGCGCAGGGTTCCCCTTTGTGATTTGACCAGGAAAATAGCCCTTAAAATAATGTACTTTAAGGGATTAAAGTATAATGCTGACTTAAATTCTTTTAGAGAAACTGACTAATCAAATAGAAATTAAAGATCTTGTATTGATATAAGATATTCTAAGATAACAATATCTCATTGTTACGGTAGATAACTACGGTTTTAAGTGTACTGTATCGAGAGTTAAGTTAGAACCGAAGACTGTTGTGATCATTGTTGTTGTTTTCAAGTCAGTAAAAATTATAATATTTATGTAGGTTGTAAATGAGCAGACTACTCCATATCCTGCCTCGTGAAATTTGTTCGTTAAGTACATTTCTTTGATGCAACTCTGGAATCTTATCACGTAGTTCTTTTTAATTGGCAAATCCATACGACAATAACACTTGGAAAAAAAAAACTAAAGTAATAAACTCTCTCAAATCAATCTTCCCAATGTCAAGGAGGAGTTACAATATTACCTATTTGAAAGTTTTAAATCTGAAATCCACAATGGAGGTGCATTTTGTATTACCATTTAAAGGCCGTTTTCCTGGTCCTATCACTGTTATTTGGTCAAATCCACATTATCGAAGCACTTGGAAAATAAGTCTTCAGCTTCATGTAGAAAGCCTTAATAACGTGTCTCTCGGATGTGTTGGTTGGTGTTTTGTTTTTTGTTTTTTTTTAGTCTTATGGCCGCAGATTTGAAAGCTTCAGACCCTGCAGTAGACAGGGTGGGAGAAGCGGAGAGTGGAAAGGTCCCCCTTTGTTCCTTTGTTTTGATGTGGGCTACCCCCAAAAATTGGGGGGAAGTGCCTTGGTAAGTAGATTCATATTATATAATAACTTTTTCACTCCTTCCAGATTCTCAGCAATGCGGTCCAGGAGAGCAGCTGTGTTCTGAAGGCCGATGCGCGATACCTTGCAACGGTTTTCTAGAGTGTGAGGATGGATCCGATGAAACTACGAGACTGTGCTCCCAACGCCAGTGCTCGTGAGTGAGATATTGATTTTGTCTTTACTCATGATGTCATTTAGTTCTGTCTTTTCTTGAGGTGTCATTTGGTTCTGTCTCTTCCTGAGGTGTCATTTGGTTCTGTCTCTTCGTGAGGTGTCATTTGGTTCTGTCTCTTCGTGAGGTTTCATTTGGTTCTGTCTCTTCGTGAGGTGTCATTTGGTTCTGTCTCTTCGTGAGGTGTCATTTGGTTCTGTCTCTTCGTGAGGTGTCATTTGGTTCTGTCTTTTTCTTGAGGTGTCATTTAGTTCTATCTTTTTCTTGAGGTGTCATTTAGTTCTGTCTCTTCTTGAGGTGTCATTTGGTTCTGTCTCTTCGTGAGGTGTCATTTGGTTCTGTCTCTTCTTGAGGTGTCATTTGGTTCTGTCTTTTTCTTGAGGTGTCATTTGGTTCTGTCTTTTTCTTGAGGTGTCATTTGGTTCTGTCTTTTTCTTGAGGTGTCATTTGGTTCTGTCTTTTTCTGGAGGTGTCATTTGGTTCTGTCTTTTTCTGGAGGTGTCATTTGGTTCGGTCTTTTTCTGGAGGTGTCATTTGGTTCGGTCTCTTTCTGGAGGTGTCATTTGGTTCGGTCTCTTTCTGGAGGTGTCATCTGGTTCGGTCTCTTTCTGGAGGTGTCATTTGGTTCGGTCTCTTTCTGGAGGTGTCATTTGGTTCGGTCTCTTTCTGGAGGTGTCATCTGGTTCGGTCTCTTTCTGGAGGTGTCATCTGGTTCGGTCTCTTTCTGGAGGTGTCATCTGGTTCGGTCTCTTTCTGGAGGTGTCATCTGGTTCGGTCTCTTTCTGGAGGTGTCATCTGGTTCGGTCTCTTTCTGGAGGTGTCATCTGGTTCGGTCTCTTTCTGGAGGTGTCATCTGGTTCGGTGAGGTGTCATCTGGTTATGTCTGTTTCTTGAGGTGTCATTTGGTTCGGTCTGTTTCTTGAGGTGTCATTTGATTCTGTCTCATGTCATTTGGCATGGTGTTATTTATATAAGATTTCGACTACAGTCGAGTCTTATGATAATTTCGTTTCTGTAATGCATATCCAATGCTCATATTGTGTCAATTGTGATTTCTACACATATATAGGCCTACTTAGCATTAGGTGTTAGGACAAAACTCTTCTCTTTAAGTATTGCATTTACCGTTTGGAGAACACACATAATTAGACTTAATTTTGTAACTAACAAATTTTTACCATTTTATCATTGTTTCAGATTATCTTTTTTTTTTCAAATCTATATGCTAAATGTTTTTTTTCAATATTCCATTAAGTTTATCAGATAGTACGTAATAGTGCTTATGTTTTCAACATATGTCTTTGAAATATTAAGTTTTACGGTCATTGAAAAAATTAGTAGTTTTTACGGTCGTGGAAATATTAGTAATTTACAGTCATTGAAATATTAGTAATTTACAGTCATTAAAATATTAGTAGTTTTTCGGTCATTGAAATATTAAAGGGATTTTGACGAAGAAAAAATCTATTTCTGGGGAGAGACCTGTGTCGCCCGGTGAAAAGTCCTTCTTGTCACTTTTCTGATATAAATAACTTCCAAATATACCAGAGAAAGTTAAAGTATGGAATGCAGAGGTTACTACCCTCGCGCGAGCACCCCTAAGGGCGTCGTGTATAAAGAAAGGGCGTGTGAAAGCCACTATTCACAGGTCGTCTTCCATTTAGAGTATTCCTTCGTCAATATACACTAGGGGTGAGCCGCAACAGCGGTCTCGACCGCACCAACCTGAGCCACCCCACCGCCGCCCGACACCAGCGCCATCTGACATCCTTCTGTATGGATTTCAAAATTGGCTTGGACAGGAAAGGGAAGGGAGAAACAGGGAAGGGTTTCACCGGGCGACACAGGTCTCTCCCCAGAAATAGATTTTTCCTTCGTCAAAATCCCTTTTCTGGGTCGACCTGTGTTCGCCGGTGAAAATTTACAAGAGAATGCCTTCCAAGCCTATGAGTATCAATTAAACAGGTAAATGAATAAATATCTTAGGAGTAAAGATTATATACATTAATAAACAATACAACATAAGAGTGAACATCGTTCATAATTGACATATCAAAGCATGATACTAGGGGAGCTGAATCCGTTCCACCGAGGTGAGAGGCATCGTGGTGAGAGTGGCAGGTAGAAGGGAGAAGAAAGAGAGTTGGACGAAAAATGAAATTAGAAGGAACAGGGAGACTAATCTGGGGAGATGATACTCCCAGCTGCAATGGTAGAAAATTTTAGGGCTTGTATGTTCTTTAGATAGTGGCGTTTAAAGATCATAGGAGATTTCCAACCTGTATACTTTTTAAGATCATTAAAATTCATGTTTTGAAAGTAGTTAATTGAGGTGGCTACTCCCCGAATATCATGTGCATGAGGAAAGGATTCGGGGTTAGCCTGTTTGATGAAGTAAAGTATTTGTTGTCTAATACCTTGAATGGAGATAGAACCCCCTTGTTCCCTGATGAACAAGGGACCGGAGGAACGTGTGGTAGATCTAGCTAAAAAAGCCCTAAGAGTCACTACTGGACATAGAGAAGCATCTTGTGGAAGAGGGATAATCTTCCAAGGAGACCATCTGTTTTGAGGGTCTTCATTTTTAGCTAGGAAACTTCCATCCGGGGAGAGCAGTACTTCTCCTGACGGGAGGAAATCTAGGTTCTCCGGATTACGGGAGAGAGCTGCTAATTCTGAAATTCTGGCACCTGAGGCCATGGTTGTAAGAAATAGGGTCTTTCTAAGTAGCGAAATGTACGAGCAGGATTCGTTATTGGTTTCTGATGCCAATTTCAAAACATCGTTTAGAAACCATGAGACCTTTTGTGGACGGATATTATTATTATTGCGTAGTTTGTGCAATACTTTCATTAGAAGATTCGCTGGTGGAAATAGGTAAATCTTCCAAGCTGACTTGATGGTGGTTAAAGTGCTAACTGTTAGGCCTTTGCCAAATAGGAACCTCAAGAAAGAGATGGCTATATTTGGAGACATACGAGCATGGTCTGAACCCTTAGGGAATCTGCTAGTTGTTAACGGCCTAATCATATTGGCGAATTGCCGAGTCTCTTTTGTCTGATTCGATGAAGAGATCGTTTCCCGGTTCAATGTTCGCGTCTCTACGATCTGCAAACTTCCTGTAGTCCACAAAGTTAGAGTTTTGGCTATCCTTGAGTAATCGACACAGTGAGTTTGGATTACTTGAGTCAGTTTGGGGAACGGGATCCGGAAGGGACGGAGTTTCAACTCGAGGAGAGGAAACCAACTGTTCTTGGCCAGTGAGGTGGTACTAAAGCCACTGGCCCCCGGAAGGGGCGTAGTTTGTGTAAAAGTCTCATTAGAAGATTCACTGGGGGAAATAGGTAAACCTTCTTCTAATGGTTCCTGAGTATCCACCGGAATGAAATTATGTCTAGAGACCATTCCGACTCCAGTGGTTTCGTCCTGGCTAGTGAGTCCGCTCTCACATTCTGGACTCCTGCTAGGTGAGTTACTGACAGGAACCAGTTCTTTTCTGTTGGCCAGGCGAAGATAGTGACCAGGATCCGATTCAGGTTGGGTGACTTGGATCCTCCCCTGTTGACGCCGTGTACTACGTCTGTTCAGTCTGACACTACAGTACTCTGATGTGGCTCGACCTCGGAGGAGAGTGTCTCCTCAGGGTCAAGAACACTGCCATGGCTTCGAGAACATTGGTATGGGACTGCTTCATGGCGGGTGACCAAGAGCCCTGAAACATCTGATGTTCGGAGTAATCCCCCCATCCACTTAGAGGCGCGGCTGCATGGATGTCACTTGTGGAGGTGGGAATTGTAGGGGAACCGATTGGAGAGGTTCTTCGGTTCGGACCATGGGCGTAGTCTCATTTTCAAGACAGAGGGGATCTTCGAGACCTTGTCTCTTAAAGGTACTGTAGCTCTCTTTCTCCAAACTCGACTGATGCCTTTGAGTTTGGATTTTAATAGGAGACCCGTTATTGGAGTGAATTGGGGAAGACCGATGATACTTTATAAGGTTCTTCTGGGTACCTGTTTGTGTTTGAGAAAATTCTCGATCTTGGAAGCTATTCCTCTTACCTTTCTGGAAGGGAGAGACAACGTGTGCTTTGAAAGGTCGCACTGAATGTCTAACCAATCTAAGTGGCCTGATGGTTGCTGGCGAAACTTTTGGAGATTGACCCGAAATCACAGGTTGTCGAGAAATCGAAGTACTTCCTTCGTAGCTCTGTTGCCTTCTATGGCCGACCGGGCCCAAATGAGCCAACCATCCAGATAAGCAATGACCTGTATCTCTTGATTCCTGAGTTGTTCTAACACTGTCTCTCCCAGTTCCGTGAATATCCTGGGATCAATGTTGAGGCCGAAGGACATGTCTTGAGCGCAAAGGCTTTCCTGCCTAGGCGGAAACCCAGATAAGGAGAGAAGTTTCGAGCTATAGGCACATGATAATAGTCGTCGGTAAGATCAACAGAGGTGGTGACGCCCCCACGGGGAAGTAAGGTCCGTACCTGGGAGATGGACAACATCCGGAACTTGTCGCAGAGAATGTAAGAGTTTAGCTTTGACAAGTCCCGGTCCACTCTCAATGCCGACAAGCCTTTCTCCGGAATTGTGAACAGGCGGCCTTGGAACTTCGGTGATCGGTCCCGTTTGATTGCTTCCTTCTTGAGTAACTCTGTGGTGTACT
The DNA here is from genome assembly GCF_036898095.1 of Palaemon carinicauda. Taxonomy (NCBI): domain Eukaryota; kingdom Metazoa; phylum Arthropoda; class Malacostraca; order Decapoda; family Palaemonidae; genus Palaemon; species Palaemon carinicauda. Next base: position 190,612,158 of record NC_090726.1, read on the forward strand.
CTTTCAGGATGGGAGTGGATTTCTGGGAGAGGGTCACTGGTGGAGGAGGGGGACCTTGTGGCCATTTTCACTTCAAACCTTTAGGGATTATGCTATGAGCCCACGGCCCGAAGGTCCAATGGTCTTGAAAGAGGTAAAGTCTCTCCCCTACTGGGACTACCTCGTTGTGAGGGAGTGAACCTAGGGGGATCCGGATGCATAGTCGACGAATCAGAGGAAGACTGTGATGTCGAGTGGGTAACTGACTATTGATGGCAGTGACCCCGGTTCGTTTTGTAGAGGGCAACTCTCTGCTTCTTCTTGAAGAAAGCTTGCTTTTGGTCTTCGACCTTCTTTCTGGCGGTGAGGCCCCGTCTTTCCTGCAATTTTGGGTTGCTCTCGTATCATTTTGTAGAACCTTGTTCACCTCCTCCTGAGGGAAGAGGGTTTTACCTCATCAGGAGGAACTATCAGCCTGCTCGATTCCTGTCTGATAGAGGCCTCAGACAGAACGTATTTCCCACAACTAACCCGATCAGACCACCAAACGTGTAGGTCGAATTGGAAGGGCAAAGATTGGTTCTTCCTGAATATCCGAAACAAAGTCTCAGTGGGATAAATCGAGGCTAGGGTCTCCCCGAGGTGGGGTCCGGCTCTTTAAGAGCCGGTATGGCCGAACCTTCTTTGTCAGTTTGATTAGCAAGACCTGTCCATTTATCCATAATAGGCAAGGCAACAATGAGAGCATCTGTAGATATGTCGTATTCCCCATTGTGTTGGGTGAGCTTGGAATTAACGTAACCCCCCAGACCGACAACATCCTGGTCCAGACAGATCGGGCCTGCCCTTTAGGAAATAATACCGTTACCTTCGGTACCTTGTCTAGCCTAACCAAGGCATGCTCTTTCAATCGAACGAATCCGTTGAATGGGAATTCTAGTACCTGAGAGTAAATTCTAGGTCCCCCAGAGGGCGGACGTCTGTCATCCAGAGTTATGGTACCATCTATATATAGAACATGTAAGGCAAATATCTATGTGTTGTTTTTATCGAAGGAGGTTACTTCGATACGCCTGGGGCTGTAGGGGGAGCCATCCGAGTTCCTGAACGGATCCGACTCGCCACCATATCTTTGAGCTCCGTCATAGCCCCTTGGCTTTCCTAGAATGTGTTTCTTTTAGCAGTCACGGATTTATGCAAGGTAACATGAACATCAGGATCCTTTGAGGGTCCTAGGTCGGTGCCGCAGGTAATTGCAAAGCTGAAGGCTCAAAACTCATCCCCACCCACCTGCTCGTCCATGGGGTCGACGTCCAACCTTAGAGAGGACACTCCGAGGAGATAGGGACCTCTAGATGGAGCATTCCTTCCAAACCTTGATACCCTAGGGCGGAGAGCCTCTCTTGCAGGCCGGAGAGAATCATCATCAGCCTGAAAGAAGTGAGGGGATTAGTGATGAAGGAGAAGACCATTCTCCTCAATAAGCTATGCATACATTAATCCGGATCAAATTAAATCATCGCCAAAGGATACCAAAAGGAAACATATTAGAACCAACTTACATCATGGGTCCGGAGTAGCGAGGACAGCTCGTAGCAGAACGTGCATGACTCCGGGAACCATACCATGTAGGCGGACCTTCTGTAAAAGAAAGGAGACATAAGTCTGGATGTTCCTTGAAACTTTGGTTAGTGATCCTATTCACAGGCTGGGATCAGCCGTATAGCTAATAAAATGCCTATATTTATGCATATATTTAATTCTATCTATGTATTTCGTGTTCAAAATAGAAATAAATTTATTATGCCTATATTTATGCATATATTTAATTCTAACTATGCATAAATGTGGATAAATATCCATACAACATCATGTTCAAAATAGAAATAAATTAATTATGCCTATATTTATGCATATATTTAATTCTAACTATGTATAAATATGGATAAATATCCATACAAAATCGTGTTCAAATAGCAATAAATTTCCACTCAGTACTTGGAACCGAACGCTAACCCCTTCTAATGAAAAGCCAGGTTGAAACCAACCATGCCATGAGTGGCTATGTACTGTTCCTTGAGACTCTGGTCAGTGAACAGATGAATCAATAGAATACTAATATCCAGTAACCACATAACATGTAACTATAACCTCATCGGTAAAATAAAGTTAACCCCGGATCTGAACGTCTGAGTCAGGGGTGGCCAACCTATGGCGCATGCGCCAACAGTGGCGCATTTCGTGATTACAAGTGACGCACTATACCCCAAGATAGTAACTTGAATGACTTTTCTTTAAAATTGCTAATTATGTTCTTATATTTTCATTAGGACTTTCAAGAATAGCTAATGAATATTACCAACGCAAATTCAAAGTGTCATTAAAGTAAGTACAGTTTACTTTGTATTCATGTTAGTAAATCCTTTCCTTTACAGCTAAAACCAAAGATTGGCCACCCGTGGTCTGAGTGATCTCTGTTTCCACCGGAGATCCGGTAAGAAAGGTCCGTCACAGTGAAAACGTGAACATCAGAGGAAATCTAAAATTAACCTCAATGCTGAATGCCTGTACGATATCCGGTTAAGCCGGAGATTCGATGAAAAGGACCGTAATAACGATATTATGATTATTCATGAAAAAGGGGTTCATACCCTGGTTTCTTATCGTCTGATTGATCAAAAAGCTAACACCTTAATATATTAAGAAATTATATTAATAATCAGTAACCACGTAACATGAAAATAAAATCTTCATCGGTATCACATTGTTAACTACAGTTCTGATCGTCTGCTTGATCTCTGTTTGTACCGGAGATCCGGTGACAAAGGCCCGTCATCGTGATATCGTGACCGTCATCGGTACGATAACATTAACCTCAATTCTGAATGACTGTGTTATCTCCAGTGAAGCCGGAGATTCGATGAAAAAAGGGGCCGTAATAGTGTAATTGTGATCAAACATGACAAAGGTTCGTGTGCAAAAGGCCTCAGCCGGAGTCTGAGTGCCGGATTTCACCGTTGCACTCCAAATACTGTATCTGACTAGTTCTCACCTAATGAGTATCCATTATAGCGGAGTATAACTCAAGGCGGAGCTAAGGGTGTCGGCATAAAACGACCCCAATTAATGACTCGTACACTAACGTAACCTATTAATAGTGCTAGCTATATTAACAGTAACCACATCAATAAAACGTGTATAACATTAAACGTAATATCATCAACTCGGATAATAAGAGAAGGCATGAATAACTCGTGATCGTAAATAAACGGAAAACGGGAAATCCACCCCTCTTACTCGAGCTAATAAAGAAAACGAGAGGAGTAGTAACTCGTATCTGTAGAACAGGAAACGAGCACTCTATGCTCTCGCTCTCAGGGTTACATAATAAAAAACCAACATCACACAATAATATGATAAGAAAAATAAAAAATTGATTGCTTTTTCCTTAGTAATTGTAATAACCATGAACGAAGAATAACGACAACGTAACAATAAACAAAGATTTAGTCTAAATCGCGCATCCTGAGGCAAGAACAACACTAACAAAGACTAATCGCTATTCTTCGTAGGTCCAAATTGGACTCGCTAGCAAATAAATACCATAGTAAAAACTAATAATAAATAATGATACTAAATTGGTCATAAAACATAAGTGATATAACCTAGATGACAGAGTACCAGATGGGCAATATTAACTTGAAAATTTACCGAAGCGAACACACCCAAAATGGCTGCCGATACCACTGCAGACCAATCGCTTCCAAAATTAAAACCACCATACTGGAAACAGAACAAATGCCCGGTACTGCAATAAGCTGTCAAAACAAACTATGGTACTTAACATTGGTAAAGGTGAAGTAGCAACGTCAGTCATGTTGAATTAATGACAAACACTTCGAAAAAACACTGGGCAAAAAACACTCGTCTTTGCGGGCAAGTCCAAATCAGAAGGATGTCAGATGGCGCTGGTGTCGGGCGGCGGTGGGGTGGCTCAGGTTGGTGCGGTTGAGACCGCTGTTGCGGCTCACCCCTAGTGTATATTGACGAAGGAATACTCTAAATGGAAGACGACCTGTGAATAGTGGCTTTCACACGCCCTTTCTTTATACACGACGCCCTTAGGGGTGCTCGCGCGAGGGTAGTAACCTCTGCATTCCATACTTTAACTTTCTCTGGTATATTTGGAAGTTATTTATATCGGAAAAGTGACAAGAAGGACTTTTCACCGGCGAACACAGGTCGACCCAGAAATAGTATTATTGTAATTGGAACATTAGTGGTTTTACAGTCATCAAAATATTAGTACTGTACTGTAGTATTATTGTCATTAAAATACTGTACCATGTTAGTTTAGTAGACTACTACTCGGTTAGGTTTTACATGTGAATAATATTAGAAAATATACCTGGGTCCCATTGTTTAAGCAAAAGCTGAGGGTTAAGAAAATTACATACTGCATATTCTTAAACAGCATACAAACTCTCGTCCATTAAGTGAGGAGATTGATTCTGCACGGGCTGGAGTCTGTGGTTGAAGTTGGATAGCCAGGAGGTGTCCAGCTGGTGTAAGTGCGAGGCGAGTACTGTAGCCCCTCCCTCTTTCCACCGGAGAACCTTCACTTTTAATTCGGTCACTGTTGTGTATGTATATATAGACAGATCATGCCGAAACTTGATTTTCTTTCTCTTTTCAGGAAGTGAATGGTGGTTGTTAAGAATGGAATGGAAGCAAGAAGTTTGTGTTTGCTAGTGGAAGGGTTTAGTTGTGGATACACACTCCCTCTTAAATTATGTGTAGGGGCCATGACTGTTGGGAAGCATCCCTATACAATGAGTACCCTGAACAGATTATGGGATTTTGTGCAGTGCCAGGTGTACGTCCTGAAGAGAAAAAAGTAAGAAAGTCTTTTGGTGGTTCTGTCTCCTCGGGGATAGCGACTATTACTGCTGCCTCTGTGCATATATCCATGGATTGGTCCCTGGGGAGTACGCTGCATGGTCTTGGGCCCCTCGTATTTAAATCTGCAAGTTTTTCAGGTTTTGCTGCTATGTGGGAAACCTCGAGTGTTCGGCACACCCTTTTGGGGGACTGGAAGTGCTCTGCCCATCACAATTTATGCTGTTGACGATGCCTTTGACCTAAGGAAGTTATGAGCTTCCTAGGTCTGTTAAATAGTCCCTCCTAACTAAGTATACGTTGAAGTACCTGGGCATGCTGATAGACATGGCAGTAGCTAGAGTCTTGCCAACAGATGATTGGTTCAGCAGCCTCGGGTAGATAGTGCAACCATTCCTGTCTTAGGCAGAAGTACCAGCTCGGTGCTGGAAATGTCCTCTCGATCACCTCTCCTTGTTGGAGGAGCTCATTCCACACGGGCACCTCCACCAGAGATCTCTTCAAAGGTGTTTGAAGAATCACTGTTCTGGTGTGACTGGAGGTTTAGGACGATCTGTTCTGGTAGGTTGATGAGAACCTCATTAGACGAGTTGTACTGTCCTCAACTCTCTGCCTCCAGACTGGCGTCTGTCCTCGTATGCGTCTAAGGAGGGGTGAGGAACACACCTGGATGACTTGGTCTCAGACATGTTGACTGAAAAATAAAGGCATCTGCACATTAACGTCCTAGAGATGCAAGCGGGCTTCCTAGGGATGCAAGCATTCCAAGAACATTTGAGGAGGCACTTTATAGTGTAGTGTTGATGAGCGACAGGACACTCTATAGTACCCTAAATTAACAAGCAAGGGGCCACGGTCTTGCTCCCACTTTGCGAACTGGCAAAGCATATGCACATCAGGATGGCATTTTACGCTGTAGAGCTGTGATCAAGGTATGTTTCAGGCATAAGGAATGTACTAGCAGACACACTGTCAGGGGTAGGTTGTTAGGGGAGAGTGATCCCTACATCCTCTTGTAGCAGAAAGGCTTATTGCCCTGTGGGCCTTCCCAAGGATTGACCTGTTTGCCACTCGGATGAACAGAAAGCTCCCAGTGTTCTGTTCCCCAGTCCCGGACCCACAGGCTGTGTTCAAAGACGCCTTCCCACACCCATAGGATAACATGGACAAGTAAGTCTTTCTGCCGCTCAGCCTGATTCAGCCGGAAATCAAAGATGTTGATTATACAAGGACTCGAAGTGACCCTGGTAGCTCCCAGATGGCCTTATGCTGAGTTTTATCCAAGTCTCTTGCTCTTCTGGTAGAGGTCCCAAGAGAACACCAGTGGCTTATGCTTCTCTGTCACACACTTGTTGTGGAGGCCTTGCCTCTTGAGAGGTAGAGGCTATCGAACATCTCCTCTGAACCAAAGTTTTTACACAACTCTCTGCAGAGGAGATATCTGGATACCATTGAAGATCCTCCACATCTGTCTACCAGGCTAAGTGGGCCATCTTCTACAATTGGTGTTTTAGAAGGGAGATTCCTCTTGTTGAGAAACTTGAGCATATCGTGGATTTCCTTGTCTTAATTTGCCGAGTTGTGGCTGCCAAGGGCTACTAGTTGGCCATGAGTATACCTTATTAACTGAAGGGTATAAACCTCTCTTCCTGGCAGTTATTTACTATTATGAGGAGCTTCAAGCAATCTTGCAGACCCTGGGATTTTGGGTTCCTGCATGTACCCTGTTCATGCCTTTGAGGAGGTTGTCGGATAAAAATTGTGGGTCTAGGCGGATTTGTCTTAAACTATTTGTCTAAAATACAATTTGTCTAAATCAATTCGTCTAGACCAATTTGTCTAAAACAATTTGTCTAAAGTACTATTTGTCTAATAAAAAGATGTCTAAAATACAATTTGTCTAAAATAAAAAAAAAAAATAAAAAAATTACTAATCAAATCAAATAAATGAAAATTGAAAAAGGTGAATAAAAAAAAGTTATTTACAGAACTGTAATGATTGTTTTGAAAGGGAAACAATCTTTCCTGAATTTCTATTTTTTCTTATCGTTTTACTTCTAAACCATGGCCGTTTACTAAAATTAGTCGTTTACTGTAATTATAACTGCTGTTCTCTTAAAAACAGATATGGAAAAAATCCTTCTTCATTTTACATAAACAAAACAAGTTCTTATTATGGTAATATTCAAACTGGTTATACCTATAGCCCAAAATGCCTCTTGAATTCATCGAATCGGAAAAAGGTCGTAAGAAATTAGTTGAGAATGGATTTACATTTTACAAAAATGGTGAAAATGACGAACGAGTTTATTGGAAGTGTGATAAATATCCAATAACAAAATGCCGCGCTCATATAATTACGGCAAATGATCACATAGTAAAATAATCTACAAATCACAATCTTGTATTAGATGTGGCCGAAAGTGCAGCAAAGGAAATTGTGACAAAAATACGTCATCTGGCTAAGACAACACAAGACCCACCCAGATCAGTTTTATCTAATGTGCTCGAAGATTGCGATCAAGCTGTTGCTCCAAAACTTCCCAAGGTGCAAAGTATGAAGAGAACTATAAGACAACAAACCCTCGCTGTACCAGCCCTACCATCAACATGCAGTGAAATTGTTTTTCCACCCGATCTAACCATAACTTTTAAAGGTGATCAGTTTCTGATGTATGACTTCGGGACCGGTTGAAAAGCGTATACAGTAGTCATATTTGCAACCAAACGGAATTTACAGTGTTTATCACAAAGTAGTCATTGGTATGCTGACGGAACATTTAAAACTATACCTTTGCTATTTCATCAGTTATATACATTTCATGGACTAAAACAGAAAGTGTCGTTGCCACTTCTTTTTGCATTATTGCCAGATAAAACAGAAGAAACTTATATAGATTTTTTACAGCAGTTAAAGAAGCTTGAACCTTTGTGCGCACCACTATCAATAACGATCGATTTTGAGAAAGCTATGATGAAAGTGTGTCTGAAGGAATTTCCAAATACAGAACAAAATGGTTGCTTTTTCCACTTCAGCCAATGTATTTTCCGTGCAATACAAAATAATGGCCTAAAACGAAAATATGAAACAGAAACCAGTTTTGCTCTACAGATGAGGATGCTACCAGCATTGGCATTCGTACCCGTAGGTAGCGTAATCGACGCGTTTGAATTATTGTGTGATAATAACACCTTCCCCCATGAAGCACAAGATGTCCTTGATTATTTTGAAGACACCTGGATTTGGAGGCCTAATAGACGGTACGGTCGACGTCCACCTCTTTTTCCACATATGTGGAATATGTATTCTAGAGTGCTTAATAATCTTCCTAAAATGAACAATGCTGTCGAAGCATGGCATCGTGGATTCGAAACTGAAGTAGGTGTACATCACCCCAATATATGGAAGTTCATCAACTGTTTAAAAAGAAGAGCAAAGTTTAAATGAGGTACAAATTGAGCAATATGTTGCAGGGATGGAGCCAGAACCACCAAGGAAGCGTTATCAAGATTCGGCAAAACGTCTAAATAGTCTTGTTCAAACTTTTGATCAAAATAATATTATTGATTACATACGTGGTATTGCCCACAATCTTTCTTTTTAACTATAAAAGTAGTTTTTTCAAAAGATATTCTTTTAATAAAACCTTTATTAATTTTTTTATGCATTAAATTCTACATTTTAATTTTCTATATGAATGTATTTTATTAATTTTAGGCTAGGCTACCTGTTTAGTTTTTTTTTCCTGTAATTTCTTCCTTTATGTAATTCTACATCTAATTCTGCATTTAATAAATATATTGCTTCATTTTATTTTATTTACCATAATTTTCTTTACCTCATTCACACTTTGAACTACCATTCCCCATTATTATTATTATTATTATTATTATTATTATTATTATTATTAAAAAAAGGAAAGCGTAAATAGTATCTTGAGAAAAAATAAACAAGAAACCAGTTATTCTAAGTTCTTTTTAGAAATAATGATCTCAAATCCTCCTAATTGCCACTTTAGGGTGTGGAGTTGATGAGTTCCTGAAGTTTTTTATTTTAGACAAATTGTATTTTAGACATTTTGTTATTAGACAAATTGTACTTTAGACAAATTGTTTTAGACGAATTGGTCTAGACGAATTGATTTAGACAAATTGTATTTTAGACAAATTGTTTTTGACAAACTCACCTGATCCCAAAAGTTGTAGATAACGATCAGACTCAAGACTGTCTTTCTGCTAGCTTTAGCTTAGTCAAAGAGAGTTGATGAGTTTCACGGTCTCTCTTCTTTGGTCACCCACACAGAAGGGTGAAAGGTCGTCTCCTTCAGTCGTGTCGGAGTTGGTGGCCAAAACTCTGAACCTGGCTACGTTTGGCTTCTGTTTCAAGTCCTTCTCTATCTCTTATCTTTGTAGGCATTGGGTGGTGATTAAGAGTAGGTGCTCTTATGTCTCATGAGGGCTCTGCCATGTTATCTGAAAAGGACTTGACACCTCAGGCCTGAGTGTCAGACTTTTTGCTATTACTGGCAGGACCAAGAAAGAGTTGTCAAATAATACTTATTCTGGCTTCATGAGATGAACCGTTGAGCATATGCCTCTACTTGCAAGAAAGTCTAGTCACCGGCTAGGACCAGAGCTCATGAAGTCATGTGTGTTAGCCCCACTCTTGCCTTCAGGAGAAACCTGTCGGTAGACCAAGTATTGAAGGCCTGTGTTTGGAAAAGGAAGACCACCTTCATGGCCTTTTACCAGTGGGAGTATACTGGACACCTTTGTGGTTGGACCTGTGGTGGCTACGAAAGTAGTTGTGTACCCAGCCCAGCATCCGCATGGGACAAGGATGCATCTTGTCTATGGTAACGTGTAGATGTAGTTTTGGAATGAACGGTAATGTGACTGGCTTTTCTACTTAATTGGGGGAACAAGCGGTTGAAATTTTGTGCTGGACGGACCTGATGCTAGTAAGTTTCACTTCAGAGTTCCATTCTTTAGGTCTAAAGAAGTATCTCTCCTAACCCCCTTTAATGAGTGGGGTTATGTTGGGTCTTGAAGAAATCCATTAATCATCGTACTTTGAACTGTATTTGTTTTAACTCTGGAAAGGATCTCCAATTTGAACAAGTACAAGTTTGCATTTATGGCCCAGGTCCTACCAGCCATTCATCCCTGAGAAAGTTGGGCCAAAAGGTCAAGGAAAGGTCTGGCTGGAAAGGGGGTAGAGCTACTCGCCAACTGGATAACTACTTGTTATCCAACTTTAAGGATACTCTCCTGAATCAGTATCCCTAATCAAAGAACTCAAGTTTGTATAGCTAGGAAAAATACAAATTACTTTACAAATTTGTGATGATCAATTACAATTTACAGGTTTATTTTAGGGTAAAAAATTCTATATAATACCAATGTTCATGCTGTTTAAAATACAGTATGTAGTGGAAGTGCAATGTGTAGCCGATATGTGAAAGTCTTAATTAGGTAAGTTGGGACCATATCTATATATTTAGTTTGGCAACCTGCCCTGGTATTTTGAACACATTTCCTTTTATGCCACCTTTCAGCTAGGATTTTGCAAAATATACACCTGTATTCTTTTCTCTTAATTTCTTTTCAATTTTGGGCATGAAAATATGTACCGTGGTATATAAATTGTCCAGGTCACAAACATCACGTTTCCCCTAAAACTTTTATGTTAAACAAGTTCAACCATGCTTCCATGTCTAGAATGGCCTGCCTGTCATGTGTATTCCATCAGCTCGCTGCCAGGATTTGGTAGTATATTTACACTATCTTTTTTCTCTCCATTTTCCTAATTTTGGTCTAAGAAAATCAATGTTCTGTATTATCTTCTTTGGTTAGTCAAAAACATTATCTATTGTGTATTTCCCAGATACTTGTTTTCAAGTTGAGCATGTTTAACTTTGCCTCCATGACCGGTATTGCCTATTGCCCTGCCTCAATTTGAATGTATACATAATTTGAATAGTAGCAGCAACAACTTCTGACCAGTAAGTGTGTTTGATCAGACAGGTTTGTCAAGAGAGTAGAATTATGGAAGGCCTTTAGAAAAGATTTGTTTATTTTGACCTTTTAACTGATAAAACACCATAAATGGTGGGAAACAGGATTATTTCTATAAATATCCAGATTTTTGAAACTCTAGAATACCAAGATAATTGAACTGTTGCATTTATAAAAGATTTTTTAATCAAATGTACATGCAATAGTGATTCCGTAGCTACAAATAGCCGATGTAAGGTTATTAAGCAAACTGATACCCTAATCACAACTCCTCAATGAATTCCCATGTATTCTTGCATTGTCTGATAAGGAGTTGAGGCTTAAATGATTTGTTCTCCCATGCTATTCACCGGACCAAGTAAATTTTGTAACATCTCAACTGTGATGATTATATTTTATATTTTTTAAATATTTGTTCGCATATGCACATTTTTTTTTTAATTTGCATCAGGGTAAGTGCAGTATTAGAAAATCTGTAGCGGCTTTCTTTTTTTTTCTACTAGTGTGGCTTTATGTACAGTGGCTCTGTCATCGTAAGAACAATTGCATTTAGTTACTACTTGAGTATTATCATAAAGTTCAATGTCTAAATCACTGTGCTTTGTATAAGGCAGATGATTAGCTGAATATTGATGCTTCTAGTTGTGATTTATGAGAAATTTGGATATTGGATCTTGTGGTCAAACATTTTAAACCCAACTATTAGTTTAGTATAAACTTCCCCACTAAGGGTTTGTTGATTATGCAATACTGTATCTTGTTTAAAAAAATCTTTATTTGGTTCTAATTCCTCCTCCAGGACAGAAGATAGCTTAGGTGGGTTCTTTGTAGACGTAGCTGCCACTGCTACGCAGAAGTTTCGGTGCAATTACGGAGGTTGTATAGCAAGAAGTTTGTTGTGTAATGGAAATCCTCACTGCTGGGATGGATCTGATGAGACTGAGAAAGACTGCACTGCAAAAAGGTAATATATTTTATCGTCTCTATACTAGTATATTCATTTTAGCAAGGATAGTACTATTTTCACACTAACTTCTGTTCATATGTGGCTAAAGGCACAAAGTGATAAGGAGTAAGTGAGTGAATAAATAGTGAAAAATGCTTGATATCAAGCTGAGCTTGTATGCAATTGAGACACAAACTTAAAGGAATCCATATTCACAGAAAACCTTGAGACATCACATACTTAGAGAAAGAGAGGAGAAGTTCATGTTCTAACATTCCTTATTTCAAAATAGCGATTTTAAAACACCGAAAAATTTAACTTTTAAACTGTTAATATTGTGGTGCTGTACTTTGTCATACATTTGAGCTATAAAAGGTTAAATGTCATATCTCAAGCATATGGATACCATTCTTTGTATACCAGAATATATTCAGATGGCAGTCATTGCAGTTTGATTGTACTTCACAAATTTGATTTCAAAAGAATTTTTCTCCTTGCTGTCGAGGGATACATTTGGAATTCTGTATATAATTGAATGGGTTCGAAATATTACGTTCAAATCTGAATCTAGTTTTTATGTGTTTAGTGTTTTGGAATGTTTTTAGGTAGCTAATTCAGAAAATTATAACAGAGGTGTTGCCACATTTAACTGGAAATCCAGAGCTTTGTTTATTATTAATACCTTGAAGAAGGAACATAATTGAATGAACAATAAAGTAATACCTTGAGATACGAGAGTCCCAACATACGAGAAATTTGAGATGCGAGGAAAATTCCGAGCAAATTTTTGTCCTGATACGAGAAAAAATTTGAGATACGAGGTAGTTCCCTATACGGCCGCCAGGTGGCCGAGTGTGCGAGAGGCTTCTCACCGGGAGAGTATCGCTCGGTGTTTCTCGTCGGATCTCCATCGTATAAAGTTTATCTCCGAGCATTGGCTGTGGTGTTTTGATTTTTTACGTGTTTTTTGCATTATCAGTGCAGCACTCTGTGAATAAGCAATGGGTCCAAAGCGAGAGTGAAAATAAGGGTAGTGAAAAGAGAAAGCATATGATGACAATCAAGATGAAGCATGAAGTAATTGAAAAATATAAGTGGCGTAAGAGTGACAGCTGGCGCGCCAATATGAGAGGAGTACATCAACGATATGTACCATCCTCAAGCAGAAGAATACTATAAAGAGCACCGAGCCTTCCAAAGGATTAACCATCCTTTCCAAGCTGCGCAGTGATATTCATGACGAGATGAAGAGGCTTCTTTTATTATGGATAAAGGAGAAACAGTTGGCGGGAGATGGCATGACCGAGACGATCATATGTGAAAAGGCCAGCAGAATCTATGATGACTTGGAAAGGGAAGCAATCAGCTGAGAGAGGGGAGACTTCGACGCCAGCGGAAACCTTCAAAGCCAGCCATGGCTGGTTGGATAACTTTAAAAAATGGACTGGAATACACTCGGTTGTGAGGCATGGGGAAGCAGCAAGTTCCGACTCAAAAGCCGCGGTGGACTTCGTCACAACCTTTGCCTCGGTTATCGTCCAACATGGCTTCATCCCCTAGTAAGTCTTCGGCTGTGATGAAACTGGCCTTTTCTGGAAGAAGATGCCTAGGAGGACATTCGGCACGGCAGAGGAGAAGAGACTACCGGGCCATAAACCCATGAAGGACCGGTTAACTCTAGCCTTGTGTGCCAATGCCAGCGGTGACTGTAAGGTCAAGCCACTGCTGGTGTACCACTCAGAAAACCCACAAGATTTCAAGAGCCAAAGGATCTTGAAAGAAAAACTGCAAGTGATGTGGCGCGCTAATGCTAAGGCTTGGGTTACGTGGCATTTCTTTACAGAATGGGTTAATATGCGCTTTGGTCTGCCAGTCAAAAAATATTTGGCCGAGAAAAACCTGACAATGAAATGTCTCCTGGTCCTCGACAATGCCCCTGGTCACCCTCCTGGTCTCGAAGAGGAGATTCTTGATGAAATCAAGTTCATGAAGGTCCTTTATCCCCCGCTCAACACCACGCCTCTCCTCCAGCCCATGGACCAACAAGTTATTTCCAACTTCAAAAAACTGTACACGAAGCATTTGTTCAAGAAATGCTTCGATGTCACAGACAACACCAATCTCGCCCTTCTTGAATTTTGGAAGGATCATTTCAATATCGTCCATTGCTTAAAAATTGACGATGCATAGCAGGGTGTCCCAAGAAGAACTCTTAATTCAGCATGGAAGAAATTGTGGCCATCTTCCATCGCTGAGAGGGACTTTGAAGGGTTCGATACGACGGACCCTGATGACCCCGAACCTGTTGTGATGGATGAAATAGTGTCTCCTAGAAAGTCCATGGAGCTGGAGGTAGACGTGGCAGACGTGAACGACCTTGTCGAGGAGCATCTGGAAGAGCTCACGACACAGGAATTGATAGAGCTCCAGGAAATGCAACATTCGGAGGTGTTGCAGGAGCTCGGTTGCGAGGAGGAGATGGAAGACGAGGGCTACCTTTTTATGGCAGAAATCAGGTACATGTTAGCGAAGTGGAGGGAGTTTTCTAATTTTATGGAAAAGAGGCACCCGGACAAGTTGGCATGTGGTCGTGCATTAGCCTATTGTGACAACACTTGTGTGCATCATTTTCGCAACATTTTGAAGGGGAGACAAAAGAAAACGTCCCTAGATAGGTTCCTTTTAATAAGGCTGTCAAAAAGTGAAGGTGAAAGCGAGGCAAAAAGAGCCAAGCCAGAAGAAGAGCGTAGAATGTTAATTAGAACAATTAAAAATATGTTTTTTCACTGTAATAAACTGTTTTTAGGGTCTTTTCAGAGGGTGAGAACGGATTAATTTTTTTTCTAGTTATTTCATGTGGGAAAAATTCATCCGAGATACAAGCAAATTGACACACGAACTTGGTCCCGGAACGCATTAAACTCTTATCTCAAGGTATTACTGTACTGGTATTGTCTTTATTACTAACGTAAAACTTGTCACTTAATTTTTCTTTAAATAGCCTTGATTTTATTAAGATAAGCTTTCTTTATTTTTAAACGTGTCGATTAAACTTATTTAGTAGTGTATCAAATTTATTGAAGTAAAATGAGTTTCAGAATAAATATGTTTTTGAATCTTTATTGTAGGTGTAAAACAATCGAATTTAAATGTGACTATGGAGGCTGTATCAGACGTATTTGGAGGTGTAATGGAAGAGCTGACTGCAGAGATGGCTCTGATGAAACCGCTGAGATTTGTGGAAAAAAGCCTTGCTCATCGTCAGAATTTCGGTGTAACTATGGAGCATGCATTGACAAGGTAAGAGGACAAAGTTATCAGGAATATGTTTGGGACATACAGTAGTCAAATCTTGTACTGTACTACAGTATTGTGACATGTAGAAAAGTAGTTAAGCAAGTGTGTTTCTCTATACAGTACAGTACCTTATTTATTTACTATTTTGTTTTGCTTGTTAGATAAGTTCCTTTTTACAGTAATTAGAATAAATAATCTTGGAGAAGGATTATTTTGACAGAATATGCACCCATTGATCAGTAAGGGATATGGTAATGGGAATACAGTAATGTTCCTTTACTAGTGAACCGAGTGTTCAATAAAAATCTCAGGCCTGATTGTTTGGTGAAAATATATTTTCACATTGGGGTTTTAAAATGTACTCTGCCTGATTTGTTAAATTAGTGTCCTTTGGCTGTTTATCAAACCTTTTTTTTAACAACTCGGAGCATTACAGTTGTAGAGAAATATTAAGCCCTTTTTCCTGTTTCTATTAAAAAAATTTTAATAATTAAAGTTTTGAATAAGATAATTCTCTTGATAAAAATGTAGTTCTCAAAAAGCTTGGTTTAAAAATATGTCCTAAGGTAACTGTGGAAAGTGTTTAGCAGAGCATTAATGATACTCTTGAATCTCTCTAATTTTCTGTATACTTCATGTATGTACTATGAAGTGAAGGTAATTGTAATCTAAGAGGCTTTCTGGAGCACTGTATTCACTATGGTATTTTGTCTGCAGAAATCGAAGCAAATAAATTTGATTTAAGAGCACATTATTACCACTACTGCTAATAATACTCCACTGGGTATTATGGAGGATAATGCATGCAAATTTATTATATCACAGTAATGTATACTTAAGTGATTATGGGAGAGAGGGATGTCATCTTTACACAAGTTACTAAGGATTTTTTAATTTAGTAATTATCAGTAAATGATGGGATGGAGTTTTAAACTTTGACATGCAAAAAATAATACTTTTACTTGAAAAAACGAGCGAAGTAAAGTAACCTTGTGAAACTTAAGCCATCTCCTATGAAATTGGCTTTGCTCGAGATTATTTCAGCATCCAATATTTCTTCTGCAAATATGAAAGTTATAATCTTTGCAATTTGTCTTAAATTCTGTTTGCATTATTTTGTGTGGTGGAAAAGTCTCATGGATGTACTCATAGCTTTGCTAAATTTTCAATAAGGTACTGCATACCTAATATATATGAAGTGATATTGGTATAGACATCTAATGTTATATATACTTGTATCTATTAATTTGAAATAGAGGAAACTTGTGAAGTTAGAGAGCTTATAACCTTGGAAATTATGCATTATCTGTATTCATTGAAGACCATTTACAATATTCAGTAAGGCTTTTTTTCTCTTCTTTTTGTAGGCTAAACTATGTGACAATGTATCTGATTGTTATGACCATTCAGATGAGTCTGAAGAAAAGTGTGGAGAAGGTCATAAATTTTCCGAACGACTAACTATCAGGGTCCCTGATGCAGAAACAAAACCTGACCCCATTTCACCAACAAATCCTCCTGTCGTTACCCCTCCCCCAGTCACTCCACCCCCTACACTACCACCTACTCCTCCTCCTCCTACCCCTCCTTCTGACCCCTGTAGATCAGCTTCACTTTGCACATGTCCTACAAGTAGTGTCTGTGTTCCTTGTGATCGACTAGATTTCTGCAATACCCTTTGTAAGTATCTTTGCCCATTGAGATTTCTGAGTATGAATGTTGATATCTGTTTCATTGGTGTTATATAGATGCAAAACTTTAATTTAACAACCCTTTACTTTCTTTGCTAAGTATAAATTAACTTGGGGTAGTTACTCCCTACTTGAGTATAATGTTGAGGACTTATTGATTAAACAGTGTTGTGCATATATGTAATTGTGTGTTTGTGTACACATCCATTATATACTGTATATAATTGTGTATACTGTGTATATAATATGAATACAGTATATATGTATATATAATCTATGTATTATATATGTAATCCTCATATAATGATGATAGGTTCCAGAAAATTTGCCCTTAATCTTATTGGTTGTGAATAGAATTATTCTCTTATTTCAACTAATAGCCTTAATTTCCAGTCATGGTACTATGTTGTACACAAATACCTTCTTTAAAAAGCGGTGTATATTAAAGCCTTATTTTTTTATTTTACCTGTGGGTTTTCACAATTGGGAAAAGTTTGATTTTTGGCTAGGAATATCCTCTTTCGGCAAAGTCTGCAATATTTTTTTTTATATTTTAAACCCTATATCTTTAATTTACAAAGTACAGGATACTTTATATTAAAGAATTATTTTTAGTATATGTTATATAAGCCTTTCTGGGCTCCGACCCGTGCCGCCCAGTGAAATGCTCCTTTTACATCATTTCTAAGGTAAAAACTGCTATGAATTTACCAGAGAAAAATTTGTATAGGAATGCTAGGTTGAACCCAGCTCGCTCACCTTGATAAGGTGTCGGTATAATACTGGGGCGCTGAATAAATCACAAACAGAGGCCTCGCACCATTTAGATATCTCCTGTCAACATCCCCGAACAGCGAGATGCCGTTCAACATCCTTCTACTACTAGCAATCCCACGCCAGTGACGTCACTCCTTTTTATAGCACGCGCTATCAAACACTTATTTTGCCTTGGTGTGTGAATTTCGCTGGTTTTACCTGGATTTACCTCAAGATGTCGGACTCCACTGTCACTCCATCTAAGTTAAGTACCAGATCTATGAGTTTTGAGATTTTGGAGGGGGCCTTGCCCTTTTTTGCTTATATTATAACAGTTTTATTTTTCACGACCCTGCGTGGGTCTTTCATGGCGCTCGGCCTCCTCCTATCTCTCTCTCGTGTCGTTCTTAACGCTTTTCAATGAGTCCTCCATACTGATTGTTTCTCGTTATGAACTTTCTGGGTATCCACGGTTCACACACCGTATTAATTTATTATATTGATGTCCTGTTATTACGATAACAGTTATTACGATATACGTGAGCGTATTCTCGTTAGGTTTGCATGCCTGGTCGCCTTCGGGCGTTTCTATTCCATTAATATTATTACTTGGATTATTTACGTTCGCACGCCACGGACTTGCTTCTCATTTTTAACGTCATTCGTTTTTCTTGCATTAGCTCGAGGGTCTTTCATGAGTCAGATATTAGTTTTTCATTTTGTTAGCACTTCACTGACTCTGTGTTATGTTGGTAGCCCTGCCTACTCCCAGCGCCGTCAGGCTTGGTTTTCTCCTGTCTCATGTTCATTCCCTCGTTTGTTTTACGATTGATGTATAGTTATTTTTATTATTATTATCATCCAGCATGCCTTCCTATCTTATTTTACCATGTGTTATGTTTATTATAGTGTTATTAGTCTTTCCGCGTGATCATATCATCGTGGGTCTGGCAGGTTGGTATACCTGCTATTGCCCCACTCCTAGCCTCCCTCCCGCCCGATACCCCACCCCAGGGTTACCTCCCTCTCTCTCTCCCAATCGAGAGTCACTATGTTGCGTTATGTTCCCCTCCCGGGGCCTTTCGCTTTCTTTGCACGGGCGGTTCCCGTTGATCTGTGAGGCTTGCTATCATTATACATTAACGTACATTACTCACACTTTTGTACTACTCTACCCGGTCATAGTCGTTTTCTTTCCGTCGCTCGTTTGGCCAACGATCGACGGGAAGTTTTTTGCTCGGTCCGTGGTACCTTGTCATGTTATATTATTTTATTCTGTTTTGTACGTGCTACTTCCTCTTGGTCCCGCACTTCACGGACCCATTAAAGATCCCTTCCCCCTCTATGGTGTCCCGCACCTCACGGACCTCATATAGATATATATATATAAAGACTTTCATTACGGGATCCCCGGACTTAGCTTTTATACATTACCATCTGGTCGAGTTGTTTAGTTGAGCCTCCGGAGCCAACGTTACTCATTATTACTTGGATTAACTTTATATATTAGTCACAAATATATTATATATACGATCCTAGTTCTCGACCTTCCCATCCCTCTTTTGATATGATCACGGTTACGGTCTGACTTATTTTCATTCATAATACAATCGAAATAAATCTTTTATCATGATATTGATATATTTAAGCACCCCGGGCCCCTAATTTGCTTTCATTCAAGATACTTGATGTATATATATAAAAATTTTTATCATGATATTGATATATATCGTGGTTACACTATAAAGAACCTAATTAAGCACACTATAATATGATATAAGTATAACAATCAAATTGTAACATCAAATACAAGACTACGAACGAAGAAAAACTTCTGCGTTAACAAAATTTAAAAGGATATAGTCCACTGACGAACGCCTCTCAGGGCGGGTACTAAACTATAATAAAGCCAGAACGCTATTCTTGTTCATCCAGACTGGACTTGCTAGTAAAAAGTACCATAGGAAATAATAATAAACGGATTTTGAGCGAAGCGAAAAATCTATTTTTGGGTGAGATAGCCATGGCGTCCTGATGGAAGGTTCCTGTTTGGTAGCTTCCTTGGGTATAAGACTACTAAGATATTCCCAGAGAATTTAACCACAGGTTATCACAGAATTCTAACTTCTGGAGCGAGTATCTCAAAGGTTTCCCTTTAAGACATCGTAATACAACAGGGGACACGCATGTCTGGTCGTGCCACATAGCTATCTCCACCCCGAACAGGGTTAACGCTTCGGTGTGTAAGGGCTGAGAATAGCTGGGAGCCGTTCCACAGCTAATCTCACTCGTGGCTACTACTGATACTCGAGACGTAAACAAACGGACGCCATTGCTCTAATGACGTCACGAGCGTCTTTATCCTGGCGCCAGTTGCTGCCCATCACCATGATACAATTGTGTAGGGTGGGAACAAACTGACGAAGTAGTAGGGAGGGTCCATCAGGACGCCATGGCTATCTCACCCAAAAATAGATTTTTCGCTTCGCTCAAAATCCGTTTTTTGGGCTCAAGCCATGGCGTCCTGATGGAAGAGTACCAGAGAATCAATGTATCGTGGTAGATTTTCCCCCAGAGTTAAGTGCCTAGGCATTGACAAAATAGCAAAGTAATCTTAGGTAAGAACCATAGGAACGAAGTATCCTGCCCCCCATTGGTAGGAAGTTCCCATGGGCTATGCCGACGTCAAAGTGGTATTGAAGGGCTATTCATCTTGACAGAAGAGCTTTTTAAGAGCTTAGAGATGAAGCAGAATGTTTGATATTTGTATAGGAACATTCTGAGTAGGTCAGTGGTGGTTGGGCACTGTGTGTAGGGTTCATCTCCTGATTATCAGAAGTAAGTATTCGAGTAGGAACCTTACTGAGACAAGGTGAATATAATTTAAGAATAGACATCTTAAATTCTTCATGACCATAAGAAAGGAGGAATAAATAAAACTATGACAGTATGTATTTCATAGTAAGTAGGAGCTGAAAGAGACGCACAAGTAATAAAATAGAAATTTTATTTCACAATGCAGAAAATAAATAATTTACAGCAAAAAGTAAAGTTCATTTACAGTAATAATAATGTACATAGAAATAAAGGCTTGCTCTTGAATCTGAAAGGGAATTTCAGGATTAGTAGGTACTCGTTCTCGAGGAACGCAAGTCTTTAAATAACACATCATGCTCAAGGCATGCGGCACTTGTGTAACACTATGACATTCCACCTGGGATAAGAACAGTTATAAAAGCACTAAGTGTTTTTAGACATCACTATGAATCACTCGAGGGTCAACATAGGCACCCGAAGAGTTAGAGTCCCAAGTAACTCACTGTTCTACGCAGAGTCAGGTGCAGGTTTCATAACACTACCTGCGGCTACCACAAAATGTTTGATTTCGTGCACTTGTTTCGCATAATGTTTAAAGAAAACTCGCGAGGACTTCCAGCCCGTAAAGTTCTTAAGACTCTCGAAGTCCATGCTCTGAAAGAAATTCAGAGAAGATGCCACTTTTCTAGGATCATGACCAGCGGGTGTACTGTTCGGATCCGCTCTGCGAATGAAGTAGGTGATTTTCGCTCTTAATTGTTTCAGTGACAGGTCGCTGCCCGATGTTTCTCCTTTGAAGAGTTGGCCTCCACCAAAGTTTGAAGTTCTGCGAAGATAGACCTTGAGACTCTCTACTGGACATAGAGAGACATCCTCCTTCAGGGGGCATATTCTCCAAGGGCCCCATCTTTTGGTGGGTAATTCATTTTTGGCGAGAAACGTCGGATCGGGGGAGAGGGTCACTTCTCCTGAATCAGCAAACAGGATGTGTCCCTCTTCTCTTGATAATGCCACTATTTCGCTGACTCGAGCTCCCGAGGCGAGAGCAAATAAAAATATAACTTTCTGAGTCAGATCCTTGAGGGGGCATGAATCGTTGTCCAAGTTGGAGGCGAAATGGAGCACCTTGTCTAGTGACCAGGAGATCGGTTTCGGAGGGGGTGCTGGGCGTAGGCGAGCACATGCTTTCGGCAGTTTGTTAAAGATGTCGTTGGACAGATCAATTTGGAAAGCATATAGAATTGGTCTAGTCAAAGCCGATTTGCAAGTTGAGATCGTATTGGCTGCTAATCCTTGTCCATGAAGGTGAATGAAGAAGGACATACAGAAATCAATGGTGATTTCTTTAGGATTTTTTGCTTTAACAAAGGAGACCCATTTCCTCCAGGATGATTCGTATTGCCGTCTCGTGGATTCGGTCTTGTATTCCTCTAGGAAGTCTAGACTTTTCTTCGAGATCCCAAACCTCTTCTTTGCGGCAAGGGAGAGAAAATCATGAGATGAAGGTCCTTGATTTTCGATGATGAAGCGAAGACAGTCGACTTCTGTACTTGTTGAGAGAGAACTGGGCCCGGGAGAGGGATCAGCTTGGGCTGCAGCTCCAGGACCAGGGGGTACCAGTTGCTCCGGGGCCACTTGGGAGCCACTAGGGCCGCTGTCCCTTTGAAGGTTCTCAGTTTGGAGAGGACTTTCAACAGAAGGTTGGTGGGAGGGAACAGGTATATCTTCGACCATCTGTTCCAGTCCAGTGACATGGCGTCCACCGCTTCTGCTTTGGGGTCCTCGTACGGGGCTACGTACAGAGGAAGTTGATTGTTGTCGCTCGTTGCAAAGAGATCTATCTGAAGTTCTGGGACTTGATTGGAGATGAAGGAGAATGATCTTGCGTCTAGAGACCATTCCGACTCTATCGGGTTTGTCCGAGATAGAGCATCCGCTGTCACGTTGCGGAATCCTTGTAGGTGAACTGCAGACAGGTGCCACTTCTTCTTCTCCGCCAGACGGAAGATTGGGAGAAGCACCTGATTTATCTGGGGCGATCTTGAGCCCTGGCGATTGAGACAACGAACTACCACCGAGTTGTCTAGGGTTAGACGGATGTGGATCGAGGGCGGCGGGGATAACTTCTTCAGAGTAAGAAGGACCGCCATGGCCTCCAAGATGTTTATGTGGAACGTCTTGAATAGTGGAGACCAGGTCCCTTGAGCTTGTTTCAGGTGGGAGTGACCTCCCCAGCCCTCCAGTGAGGCATCCGTGTGGATGTTGAGTGATGGAGGAGGGTGTTGGAGAGGAATGGACCTTTTCAGGGCCATTGCTTCCGACCACGGCTTTAGGAGGCGTCGAAGTCTGTCTGGAAGCCGTCTCTTGAGGTCTCTTCGAGCGATGGATGCCGATCGTCTCCAGACTCCCGCGGCATCCTTTAGCTGTGCACGAAGCACTGGGTTTGTCACTGAGGCGAATTGTAGAGAGCCTAGAACTCGTTCCTGCTGTCGTCTTGAAATGCGTTTGGATTTCAGTAGTCGCTTGACAGACCCTGCTATTTCCTTCCTTTTCTTCTGGGGGATGGAAAGGCGGTGTGACTGAAGATTCCAGTGGATTCCCAACCACTGAAACTTCTGAGCCGGAGAGAGGCGAGATTTCTTCTCGTTGATCTTGAATCCCAGGTGTTCTAGGTACTGGGTAACTTCGTCGCAAGACTTTGTACACTCTTCGGGCGAGGGAGCCCAGACTAGCCAGTCGTCGAGGTAGGCCATCACCTGGACGTCTCTTAGGCGGAGCTGTTGTACTATGGCATCCGCCAGCTTTGTGAAGATTCGAGGGGCCACATTGAGGCCGAATGGCATGGCCCTGAAGGCGTAGCTTTTCCTTTGGAGTCGAAATCCTAGGTAGGAGGAAGCGTGATGGTTCATTGGAATGTGCCAATAGGCATCCGCCAGGTCTATAGAGACCGTGTAGGAACCCTGAGGCAGAAGGGTCCTTATTTGTTGAAGCGTCAGCATCTTGAATTTGTTGTTCTCTATGAACTTGTTGAGGGGGGATAAGTCCAGAATGACTCTGAGCTTGTCTGAGTCCTTCTTGGGAACGCAAAACAGTCTCCCTTGGAACCTGGTGGACTTTACCTTCCTTATCACCTTCTTGTTCAAGAGGTCTAGAACATATTCTTCCAGAATGGGGGTTGATGGTTGAAAGAACCGCTGGAAGATTGGGGGTGGTTGCACCCAACTCCAGCCTAGACCGTTCTTGATGATGCTGTGTGCCCAAGGATCGAAGGTCCAACGATCCTGGAATTGGCGGAGTCTTCCTCCCACCGGAAGCACTTCATTGCTTC
Organism: Palaemon carinicauda; assembly: GCF_036898095.1. Classification (NCBI taxonomy): domain Eukaryota; kingdom Metazoa; phylum Arthropoda; class Malacostraca; order Decapoda; family Palaemonidae; genus Palaemon; species Palaemon carinicauda. Next base: position 190,635,889 of record NC_090726.1, read on the forward strand.
TGGTGTCCCGAGGACTTGTTGCCTCGGCCGCTAGCTCCCTTTCCTCCTCTACCTCTGGAGGGACGACGAGAGGCGTCTCTGCTTGCACCCCTGGACGAGCCTCTACCTCTGGCATGAAAGGTAGTGGATGACTGCTCAAAGGCAGGGGTGAAGACCGGTGACTGTGACAACACCGGTTGGGGGACCAACTGAAAGGTCTGTTGTGGTTGGGCAACCACTTGGGAGGTAGCGGGTCCCGGAAACTGACGTCGTTGTTGACGTTGCTGGGGTTTCGGCTTCTGAGGTTTCCTCTTAGGCTGAGGTCCATCGTCCTGAGAGGTTTTCCTTTTTCTGGACATGCCCCACTTGTGGAGAAGGTTCCTATTCTCCGTGGCGGCTCTGTCAGTTATTTCCTTGACAAGGTCAGAAGGAAACAGGTGCTTTCCCCAGATGTTGGAGGAAATCAGCCTCCGGGGTTCGTGTTTCACGGTGGCACCGACAAACACGAATTCACGACAGGCTCTACGAGCCTTTATGAAATGGTACAAGTCCTTCATTACCGTGAGTAAGTGGGATTTGGCCAGTACCATGTAGTGATCGGGTACCGCTGTGTCACAGGCCATTACTTCAAGTTGGACTTGATGAGAAAGCGAAGCTGCAAGCCTCTCCTTCGTGTCTTGTTCCCGGCGAAGGAGGTGGTCGTTGAGCTTAGGGAGGTCTTCATTAAACTGACGTCCGGCGACGTCAGGATCGAGCCTACCCACGACGAAAGTATGTTGGACATCTTTCCATTGCCTAGTGTCAGGGGGTGTCACGATGGAGAAGGGTCTGCACTCCTCCAGTGCAGGGCAGGGTTTCCCTTCTTCCGCCGCTTTAAGGCATGCAGCTAAGGCCTTTTCCAGAAATGGAAGAATCGCAGTGTCAGGTGCGACATAGGTAGGATGCTTCTTGCTCAAGGCAGGAAGCTTAGAGCAGGTAAAGCCCCTGCTCTTAAATGCGTTGGCTAGCATAGCTTGGGCCTTTGCGAGATCGAACACTATCTCCTCTTTAGGTTCGGTCTCCTCCTTCGAGGCAGGTTCAGCACGAAGTCGGACGTAACAGTCCGGGTAGGCCTCGAAGCTTGGGAAGAACTCCACATCTTCCAACGGGACCGTGCCGATCTTGTCGCTAACAAAGATCCTGCCGGTTGCAATAACCATATGCTCTGCATACCTCCACGGGTTGGCATGAGAGCAAGCTGGGAGATCCTTGACCGAGATCTTCTTCGTGTCTCTGGATCCAATCATCGACCTGATGGACTCCTGGTTCTCCTTCAGTCTGTCGTCCATGACAGCTCTAATCAGTCGGATCAGTTCTTGGGTGGAAGAGGAAGGATCCGGGGTCGAGGAGGTAGACGGAAGGGACAATTCCGTCGGTGTAGGAGTAGGCGGAGGGATGGACGAGGGAGTAGCTCCAATCTCCGACTCGGTGTATTCCACCTTGTCTTCGTCCTCTTCGGCTCCTTGAGCCATAAGCGTCTTCTCCGTATCTTCCGAGACGTCGGAGATCCGTTCATCATCCTCAGAATCCAAACGGCACTCGTGCATGGACTGAGCCATGACCACATCAGGTTCCACTGAAATTTGGACAGTGGGGATTGCTTCCTTTGGAACCACTGAATCAGGGGAGGCCTTAGGGAACAACAGGGACCTCAGTTCTTCGGTGGCCAGGTACGGTCCGGTAGCATTCCTCTGAAAACCACGCACCCACTTGCGCAGTTTGTCACGAGCAATGTCTCTAACCTCCGCTGAGGGAGGGTTATGGAAGGCCTCAACTAGATAGGCCTGGCAGACCGTACATTCCAGTGGATTCCAGAACTTCCAATCCCCTTTCTTGTCTGAGCAAGGGGCGTGAGTCCTGCACGCCGTATGTCCGTAAAACTGGGAGCGTTTCACAGCACAGTAGGCGAAATCGCACTTCATCTGCTCCTCCTGTGGAAGAAAGAGAAAATGAGTATGGGGGAGCCATAGGAGTGGCTCTTAATTTAAGTTAACATTAATCATTAATTTTAACTTAAGGAAGGTGTGATGCATAGAGAATGAAACAGTAAAGGAGACACGCTCCATGCATCTCGCCCGGCTGGTTACCATAGGCTGGTCCTGGGATAATCCAAATGACCTAGATCATTGGATATAATTTCCTAGGGTTCCCATTATAATGGAACTCCATGGAAAGCCAAGGACAAGGTTGGGATCGAATTCATTCGGTTCCCAGATAAGAGCCAGAAGGCCTCATTAAGGGTAATTGCTTCTGGCAACCAGCCGCACTAAGATGCACATAGCATGCTGGAAATAGAAGAATGCAAAGAGACAGCATGATCACTAATAGAGCAGTACTAGGTACTGATCTTAGAAGCAAAGCAGCTTATCTATTTGCAAGGTAGGGCTATCTAGTCTTATGATAGCTAAAGAGAGGGGGTGCAAGTATTCTTGACGCCTCTGGGGCATCCGGCAGCCGCCGGCACGCCGGAGCTCGCTCCAGCATAGATTCTGGCACTAGAACAGACAATTTTCAAAGTCAGTTAGATACCAGGATGGCGGCCGCCGGCACAACGGCGGCACGCCGGCAGGGAGCGGCGGCTCCGGCCGCCGGAGGATGCCGGATTGGTGACGGGTAAGGATGGTACAGGTAGTATCGGGTTGCCGGCAGTATATGCCGGCACTCCGGAGATCGACCGGCAAGCGGACGAATAGATAGGAGTAGGAAAGCCGCCGGTATTAGCCGGCGGCAGCCGGCAGCCCCTCGGTACACGGGGGGCTGGGGGCAAGGGTAGGGAAGTCACCAAGAGGGAGGCAGGTATTGCCGGCAGTAGAGGCGGCAAGAGACCGGCACCCGGATAGAGAGAGAGACAGGGGGAGGGGGGAAGGGATGTAGGAAGTACCGTCAGGGTTCCAGACATCCCTCCCCCTCCCTGAGGGGGTGTACCCATGATAGAGACAGGCTCTAGCATCCAAGCAGGGGTCACTAGGGACCGGGAGCAGGTAGCCCAAGGGAGGGCTAGGGAACACCCAAGAGGGGGGGGAGACTCCCCTATGCAGAGCTACACTAGTAACTAACCTTATAGGACACTATGAAGGTATATGTACCAGAGCGGACAGCACAGGGAAGCTCGGGTAGCCCTACTCTTCCACCCTAAGGAGGAATTGTAGGACAGGGGACAGATGAGTATAAACTAACCTAAGCATAGGCTAGGCTATACAAGAGATAGGTGGGGAGGGAGAAGAAAGGGGTCTTCCCAGGAAGGGTTTCTGTACCAGAGCGGCCACAAAGGGAAGGGAGGACACTCCCTAACCTAAGATTAGGCTGATCAGCTAAAAACGGTGCAAGAGTACAGTTTCAGCATGGAACAGAGAAACCTTCCTAACCCGGCCTAGATCAGGGCTAAAAGTCCTGAACTAGGCAAGGAAGAAGACATATCGCTATCGCAGGAAAGTCGTAGACTATCCTAGCCATAGAGGTAGGCTAGCCTAACCTCACTCTCAGACGCAATCCTAAAGGGGGTTCATTCCTTTAGGGAGGACTGAGAGGCGATTTAATACTCTATTAGACAATAAATCCCTTTACTCAGAAAAGGGATCAAGGCTAAATAGAGGGAGTGCCAAGGCAGGGGATGAAGGAAGCATATAGGGGTCCTAAGGTTAGGTTAGGCTAGAAAGAATCACTGACTAGCCTATCCCCTATATGGTCCCTGAAGGCGAAAACATTTGCATCACTAGTCAAAAGTATTGTAAAATAATAATGCCACTATCTTCATAACTTAGTCTAGGATCACTGATAAATCATGCATGAACACTTGTATATAGGCTCCTGGCCTGGGGGCTATAGTAGCCGACTGGTATGAGGTCAATCGATGACCGATAAAAAGCGTCTAACACGATATAAAAGTTCCTAGCTATGAAGACTAAATAAACTAATGTATTCGATTAGTATATAATGCCGGAAGCGTTGTTGTGGCTAACTAAATAAGACATGCAAAACAACAACGACGCCATAAAATGGCGGGTCCGGTAGAGGCACAGCTCCGCCACAAAACATCAATTATTTCGCGAAATAATATTTACTTTACGGCCAGAGCTTAATTAAACAATACTGGAACCTTGTACTCGACTTTCCAGAAGAAGGCGAGGCTGAAGGTAACGACATAGCGAAGATGCAAAACGATAAAGTTCACACAAGGGAAAATCCGTCTCAGTAGGGCAGCTACTAACAAAAGGATAAAGACGCTCGTGACGTCATTAGAGCAATGGCGTCCGTTTGTTTACGTCTCGAGTATCAGTAGTAGCCACGAGTGAGATTAGCTGTGGAACGGCTCCCAGCTATTCTCAGCCCTTACACACCGAAGCGTTAACCCTGTTCGGGGTGGAGATAGCTATGTGGCACGACCAGACATGCGTGTCCCCTGTTGTATTACGATGTCTTAAAGGGAAACCTTTGAGATACTCGCTCCAGAAGTTAGAATTCTGTGATAACCTGTGGTTAAATTCTCTGGGAATATCTTAGTAGTCTTATACCCAAGGAAGCTACCAAACAGGAACCTTCCATCAGGACGCCATGGCTTGAGCCCAAAAATAATAATAATGGTTCAAAAAGGCGTAAGGCCAGTGACTTAACCAAGAACCTACTGACAGCGTACCAAATGGGCAAGACTAACATGAAATTCCCAGCAAGGCAAATCAAAACAACAATGGCTGCCGACACCGCGGAAGGCCAAGCCGGTCGAAATAAAAAAACAACACAGTACTGGGAAGAGTACAACTGCCCGGTACTGCAAAAAGCTGTCAAAACAAACTATGGTACTTAACATTGGTATTGGTGAAGTTGGAGTTCGGCCATGATGAAAATAATCCACGAAACGTGAAAACACCGAGAACACAAAAATCTAAGACCAAGCTAGCAAGTCCAAAACAGAAGGATGTCTCAGAGGGCGCTTGCGTCGGGCGTCGGTGAAGTGGCTCAAGTGCTGTATCTGAGGCCTCTGTTACGGCCCTTCCCTTTGATGGAGGAATTATCTAAATGGAAGACAGCCTGTGAATAGTGGTTTTCACACGCCCCTGCTTTATACACGACACCCACAAGGTGCTCGCGCGAGGGTAGTAACCTATGCATTCCATGCTTTTATCTTTCTCTGGTATATTTGGAAGGTTTATATCAGAAAAGTGTAAAGAAGGACCCTTTTCACCGGGCGTCACAGGTCTCTCCCCAGAAATAGATTTTTCCTTCGTCAAAATCCCTTTTTAAGCTCCGGGGCCTCCGGGCCCCTATTTGCTTTTATTCAAGATACTTGATGTATATATAAAACATTTTTATCATGATATTGATATATATAAAAAATCCTTTATCATGATATTGATATAATTCAAGCACCCTAGGGCCCCCGAGCCCCTATTTGCTTTCATTCAAGATACTTGATGTATATATATAAAACATTTTTATCATGATATTGATATATATCGTGGTTACACTATAAAGAACCTAATTAAGCATAAAACAATTAGAATAGCGCCAACGTTATCCCTGCGTGTCGTAAGAGGCGACTAAAAGGGACGGGACGAGGGGGCTGGGAACCCCCTCTCCTGTATAGAAAATCCTGTGAGACAGCAACAAAGAGATGGAGCTGGGGGGAGAGTGACTGCTCCCCGCACTCTAGTTTTGGGGTGTTTGAATGTGCGTGGATGTAGTACGATAGAGAGTAAAAGATGTGAGATTGGAAGTATGTTTAGAAGTAGAAGGATGGATGTATTGGCCTTGTGTGAGACAAAGATGAAAGGAAAGGGTGAAGTGATGTTTGGTGAAATGTCTGGTAGAGTGTCTGGGATTGAAAGGGGAAGAGCGAGAGAGGGTGTGGCTTTATTGTTGAGTGAATGGATGACAGGTAAAGTAGTGGAATGGAAGGAGATATCATCTAGGTTAATGTGGGTAAGGGTTAGGTTGGGTAGGGAATGTTGGGCGTTTGTCAGTGCGTATGGACCAGGTAGTGAGAAAAGTGAAGAAGAGTGGAATGAGTTCTGGAATGAATTAACTAGGTGTGTAGAAGGACTGGGTAGAAGGAATTATGTAGTTGTTATGGGTGACTTAAATGCTAGAGTGGGTGCTGGAGAGGTAGAAGGTGTCATTGGGAAATATGGCGTACCAGGTGAAAATGAGTGTGGTGAGAGACTGGTAGATATGTGTGTTGAACAAGAGATGGTAATAAGTGCTAGCTTTTTTAAAAAGAAAGATAAAAATAAGTATACATGGGTAAGAGTGGCAAATGGAAGAGTAGTAGAAAGGGCATTAATGGATTATATGTTGATAACGAAAAGAATGTTTGGAAGATTGAAAGACGTGCACGTGTTTAGGGGTATGGCTAACGGTATGTCTGATCATTTTTTGGTGGAAGGAAAATTAGTTGTAGCAAAAGAGTGGGGGAATAGAGTAGGTGGATGTAAAAGAGAGCTAGTGAGGGTTGAAGAGCTAATAAAACCGGGGGTAAAAAGTAAATATCAGGAAAGGTTGAAAATGGCATATGACGAGGTGAGAGTAAGAGAAACTGGTAATTTAGAGGAGGAGTGGAAGTTAGCAAAAGAAAATTTTGTTGGGATTGCAAGTGATGTATGTGGCAAGAAGGTTGTTGGAGGCAGCATGAGGAAGGGCAGTGAATGGTGGAATGAAGGAGTGAAGGTAAAAGTGGAAGAGAAAAAGAGGGCTTTTGAAGAATGGCTGCAGAGTAATAGTATAGAGAAGTATGAAAAATATAGAGAGCAAAAGGTGGAAGTAAAGCGCAAGGTACGTGAGGCAAAGAGGGCAGCTGACCTGAGGTGGGGTCAGGGACTGGGTCAGTCATATGAAGAGAATAAGAAGAAGTTTTGGAAAGAAGTGAAGAGAGTAAGGAAGGCCGGCGCAAGAATTGAAGAGACAGTGAAAGATGGAAATGGAAGGTTGTTAAAAGGAGAGGAGGCAAGGAAAAGGTGGGCGGAATATTTTGAAAGTTTGCTGAATGTTGAGGATGATAGGGAGGCAGATATAATTGCGGTTCCAGGTGTTGAGGTGCCAGTGATGGGAGATGAGAATGAGAGAGAGATTACAATAGAGGAAGTGAGGAGAGCACTAGATGAAACGAGAGTAGGAAAAGCATCGGGTATGGATGGTGTGAAAGCTGAGATGTTGAAGGAAGGGGGTGTGACTGTACTTGAATGGTTGGTGAGATTGTTTAATGTGTGTTTTGTGTTGTCAATGGTACCAGTAGATTGGGTCTGTGCTTGTATTGTACCACTATATAAGGGTAAGGGAGATGTGCATGAGTGTTGTAATTCAAGAGGTATTAGATTGTTGAGTGTAGTTGGAAAAGTGTATGGTAGAATACTGATTAATAGGATTAAGGATAAAACAGAGAATGCAATCTTGGAAGTACAGGGTGGTTTTAGAAGAGGTAGGGGTTGTATGAATCAGATTTTTACAGTTAGGCAGATATGCGAGAAATATTTACCACAAGGTAAGGAGGTGTATGTTGCGTTTATGGATCTGGAGAAAGCATATGATAGAGTTGATAGGGAAGCAATGTGGAATGTGATGAGGTTATATGGAGTTGGTGGAAGGTTGTTGCAAGCAGTGAAAAGTTTCTACACAGGTAGTAAAGCATGTGTTAGAATAGGAAATGAGGTGAGCGATTGGTTTCCGGTGAGAGTGGGGCTGAGACAGGGATGTGTGATGTCGCCGTGGTTGTTTAACTTGTATGTTGATGGAGTGGTGAGAGAGGTGAATGCCAGAGTGCTTGGACGAGGATTAAAACTGGTAGGCGAGAATGATCAGGAATGGGAGGTAAATCAGTTGTTGTTTGCGGATGATACTGTACTGGTAGCTGACACAGAAGAGAAGCTTGACCGACTAGTGACAGAATTTGGAAGGGTGTGTGAGAGAAGGAAGTTGAGAGTTAATGTGGGTAAGAGTAAGGTTATGAGATGTACGAGAAGGGAAGGTGGTGCAAGGTTGAATGTCATGTTGAATGGAGAGTTACTTGAGGAGGTGGAGCAGTTTAAGTACTTGGGGTCTGTTGTTGCAGCAAATGGTGGAGTGGAAGCAGATGTACGTCAGAGAGTGAATGAAGGTTGCAAAGTGTTGGGGGCAGTTAAGGGAGTAGTAAAAAATAGAGGATTGGGCATGAATGTAAAGAGAGTTCTATATGAGAAAGTGATTGTACCAACTGTGATGTATGGATCGGAGTTGTGGGGAATGAAAGTGATGGAGAGACAGAAATTGAATGTGTTTGAGATGAAGTGTCTGAGGAGTATGGCTGGTGTATCTCGAGTAGATAGGGTTAGGAACGAAGTGGTGAGGGTGAGAACGTGTGTAAGAAATGAGTTAGCGGCTAGAGTGGATATGAATGTGTTGAGGTGGTTTGGCCATGTGGAGAGAATGGAAAATGGCTGTCTGCTAAAGAAGGTGATGAATGCAAGAGTTGATGGGAGAAGTACAAGAGGAAGGCCAAGGTTTGGGTGGATGGATGGTGTGAAGAAAGCTCTGGGTGATAGGAGGATAGATGTGAGAGAGGCAAGAGAGCGTGCTAGAAATAGGAATGAATGGCGAGCGATTGTGACGCAGTTCCGGTAGGCCCTGCTGCTTCCTCCGGTGCATTAGATGACCGCGGAGGTAGCAGCAGTAGGGGACTCAGCAGTATGAAGCTTCATCTGTGGTGGAAATGTGGGAGGTTGGGCTGTGGCACCCTAGCAGTACCAGCTGAACTCGGCTGGGTCCCTGGTTAGGCTGGAGGAACGTAGAGAGTAGAGGTCCCCTTTTTGTTTTGTTTCTTGTTGTTGTCGGCTACCCCCCAAAATTGGGGGAAGTGCCTTTGGTATATGTATGTATGTATGTATCATGATATTGATATATAAATCTTTTATCATGATATTGATATAATTTAAGCACCCGGGGCCCCTGAGCCCCTATTTGCTTTCATTCAAGATACTTGATGTACAGTATATATATAAAACATTTTTATCATGATATTGATATATAAATCTTTTATCATGATACTGATATAATTTAAGCACCCGGGGCCCCCGAGCCCCTATTTGCTTTCATTCAAGATACTTGATGTATATATATAAAACATTTTTATCATGATATTGATATATAAATCCTTTATCATGATATTGATATAATTTAAGCACCCGGGGCCCCCGGACCCCTATTTGCTTTCATTCAAGATACTTGATGTATATATATAAAATTTTTTTATCATGATATTGATATATATACTGTATATATATATATATATATATATATATATATATATATATATATATATATATATATATATATATATATATATATATATATATATATTTTAAGCACCGGGGCCTCTGGGCCCCTAATTTGCTTTACTTTAAGATACTCGTGTATCTTTTATCTTACAGACTGTACGCTGTGCGATGACGGCATGCGCCGCTGTCCTCTATCAACCCTACGGCCATGACGTGTGTCGTTCGCACGCCCACTGTTCTGTCCAAGTGGATGACTTAGCTGTTTGGCATCCGGACAATTGTGTAGTCTGCTACACAATGACCTCCACTCTAACATCTGACTCGGTGAGTGCATTTTCATTGATACAGACTTGTAGGGAGTTACGATTAATTTCAATGGTTTACATTAATTAAGATTATTAATTTTAAGGCACAAGTCCTCTGGACTTCCCGCATGCCTTTCACTTCGTGTCTACGAAGTCCTTGGACATCTCCACTTTTCTTTGGCACAAATATCCCTCGCTAATAGTCTGTTCTCTTTCAGTGCTCCCAACTTGAAAAAGATACAGCTCAGGCTACCCTCAAGATCTGGATTGGCGGGTTCGCCCGCAACGTGAAGGCCAAACAGCCTTATATCCTCTCTGAGGAATGGTGTCCCCGTCTCTACCCCCATGCTAAAACTTCAGCTGCGGTCCCCAAAGAGTTGGCGGATCCTATCATCGAGAGGATCGAATCCCTTCTTCTGACCCCGGACCAAGAAGAGACGGGCGGCACCCTAACTGAGGACGTCGCTACCCTCAACCTTGATGTGGAACCCATGGCTCTGGATGATCCCGACGCAGGTAGGGACGTAGGTGAGTCAGGTGGTTCCCGGGCTAAGATTCCTATCCCTAGCCCGGCTTTCTCTTCTACTTCAGAACACTCTTCTTTTCGAGGTTTTCCGGGGACAACCGGGACTGATCTCAGTCCCCGGCCTGTTATCCCCAAGGTGAAGGCTCATCGTAAGCCTTTATATAAGACCCACAAGTCTTCCAAAGACCACAAGTCTTCGAAATCATCAGCTTCGAAGGCTAAATCTTCCTCCACCAGAGTCTCTCAAGACCCAATTGCTGTGCCTTCAACCTCTCACGGAGTAGCCTCCGTTCCGGCACCTGTTTCCCCCCCCCCCCGGCGGAATCATTTAACCTGGTGGATTTTTCCGAGAAGATGTTTGCTCGTTTTGAGTCGATGCTATTGTCTCATACGCAGTAATCACAAGAGAGAATAGCTTCTATGGAGAGCCTAGTTCAGGGACTCATGCGCTCGGGGCTGCCACCGCCACAACAGCAATACCCCATCCCCGACGCCTCCAAGCTTCCTCCTTTCAATAAGAATAACCCTTGGAGGTTAGCATTGCATGCCCCCTTCTCGGAGGGTATGTTTTTCAATCGAAGGTTTCAGTACCCGGCCTCTTGCGGATTATGAATTCTACCCGCCGGGTCTTGAATTCCCCTTCCCTGGCTACGCTTGCCTCACGGAAGAGGCTCTGATTCGATTGGATAAGGTCCCAAAGGAAACTGTTAATTTTCCTAAAGAACAGGCACAGTCTGTCTTGGTCCGCGTGTTCAATGAGTGGGACTGCTTGAACACAATGATTACGGCCTACAAAAGTTCATATACTATGTTTGTGGCCGACGACCAGACCCCTACCCCATGTGCGACCAAGATCATAGAAACGGTCTTTCAGGCTATCAAGGAAGAGAAGCCTTTACCTCGCCTCAGGGAGACCGACTTAACCTCTCTTCTCTTTCCGGGAGACAATGAATGTTGGCCGAACGCCCCAGCTACCTTCTCGGTAGGTAAGTTGAGCCCGGACTGTGCCTCGACGCAGTTCAGCGAACGGCTTCCCAAACTCCCGGAGTCTCTCATTAAATTGGAATATGAGTCGAGGTGTAGATTCAGCAGATCCCTTAATTCAGTTGCCCTTTTTGAATTGACCGTCGCCAATTACAACGAGGAGGACCTCCTTAAGGTCCTCACGAAGTCGCTTTTGCAAAACTTTATGGCTGACGCCTATGATTTTGCAAACGCCAGGACCCGTTGTCGACGACACGTTCTATCCGAAGCCACGATTAGGCACGAACCTAATAGGCTCATCAAAGCTCCAGTCTGGGGCCCGGATCTTTTCCCAAAGGACTTAGTTAACTCGGTCCTTAGCGAGGCAGCTAGAGCCAACCAAAACCTCAAGGTTAGGTGGGGCCTGGTTTCAAAGAGGAAATATGAGCCTACTAGTACCCCAATTTGAGGTAGGAAGAGATTGAGGCCCTTCCAATCTTCCCAATTCAGGCAACCTCTGCAATTGGTTCAACCGGTCTCAGTCCACGGAAGAACTACGTTCCTTCACAAAAGATCTGCTACTAAAGAATGCAATCCAAAGCATACGTCGCTTAAGATTTCAAGGACGCTTGTTCAGCGTGCCAAAGAAAGGCTCAGACAAACGGAGAGTACAGGTAATCCTGGACCTGTCTCGTTTAAATTCCTTCATTCGTTGCGACAAATTCCATATGCTTACCGTCTCGCAGGTGCGGACCTTACTTCCTCGTGGGACCGTCACCACCTCCATCGATCTTACAGATGCCTACTATCACATTCCAATAGCAAGGCATTTTCGTCCTTTTCTGGGCTTCAAGCTAGGCAAACAAGCCTATGCATTCAAAGTGATGCCATTCAGGCTCAACATAGCACCCAGAATCTTCACCAAACTAGCAGAGACAGTAATTCAAGAGCTTCGGACTCAGGGGATACAGGTAGTGGCCTATCTAGACGATTGGCTAATCTGGTCAGACAATGCCCAGATTTCCCGCATAGCAACGAACAAAGTCCTCACCTTCCTTCGACAACTGGAATTCCAAGTCAACCTCGAGAAATCCCGCCTTGTCCCGGAGACCAAGTTTCAATGGCTGGGACTACAATGGGACCTGTGCTCCCATACGCTGTGCCTCCCCAAAGCCAAAAGGAAGGAGATAGCGAGGAATACAAAACAGTTTCTCAGGGAAAAGTTGACCTCCAGAAGGAACCAAGAGAGGATCCTAGGTTCCTTACAGTTCGCCTCCGTGACAGACATCGTCCTGAGGTCCAAACTCAAGGACATAAACAGAGTGTGGTGCTCCAGAGCAACCGCAAAATGCCGAGACAGACGTGCTCGCCTTCCCCCAATCCTGAGAAAAAGTCTGCAGCTTTGGACGAAGATCAAGAATCTTTCCAAGTCGGTTCCCTTACAACACCAGAAAGTCCAAGGGTTATGGTCACCGGTCTTCCAACAAATGCACATCAACGTCCTAGAGGCCATGGCAGTCTTCCTCACTTTAAAACGTCTCAATCCAGCCAGGAATCTCCATATCAGACTGGTTCTCGACAGTGCAGTCATAGTACACTGCCTCAACAGAGGAGGCTCCAGATCAGCCCAAATAAACCACATCATGTTGAAGATTTTCTCCATGGCGGCAATGCACAAGTGGCACCTGTCAGCAGTCCATCTAGCAGGAGTCCGGAATGTAGTAGCGGACTCACTTTCCCGGACGACTCCGCAAGAGTCGGAATGGTCACTAGACAATCGATCTTTCCAGTGGATACTATCTCAAGTCCCAGGTCTCCAGGTGGATCTGTTTGCGACGGAATCCAATCGCAAACTAGATTGTTACGTAGCCCCCAACCTGGACCCAAAGGCTTATGCCACGGACTAAATGATTCTAGATTGGAATACCTGGAAGACGATTTATCTGTTTCCTCCCCTGAATCTCCTGCTGAAAGTTCTGCACAAACTCAGATCCTTTAAAGGTCAAGTGGCTCTCGTAGCCCCCAACTGGCCCAAGAGCAATTGGTTCCCCTTGTTGCTAGAACTAGGTCTCCGCCCCCCGCGGGTTCCCAATCCGGTGCTAACACAGACAGTACAAACACGCAATGTGTTCGCTTCCTCAAGGATTCTGAATGCCCTAACTTTATGGACTTCATGAAGTTCACAGCCCAACGAGGTGCAGACATCGATCCTTTGAATACTATTTTCCTGGAATCTGACAAAAGGGAATCTACTCTCCGTCAATATGACTCGGCTGTCAAGAAATTAGCTAAGTTCTTGAAAGATTCCCAAGTTGAGAAAATGACGATGAACCTAACTGTGACATTCTTCAGAACTCTCTTCGAATCAGGCCTGGCAGCCAATACCATTACTACAATCAAGTCAGCCTTGAAAAAGATCTTCCATATTGGTTTTGACATTGATCTAACGGATTCATATTTCTCATCCATTCCAAGAGCTTGTGCCAGACTAAAACCTTCAACTCGCCCTAGCGCAGTTTCCTGTTTTTTGAACGATGTTCTTAAGCTAGCCTCTGACACCCCAAATGAATCCTGTAACTATATGGCATTATTAAGAAAGTCACTTTTTCTTTTGAGCCTCGCCTCTGGCTCCAGAATCTCAGAATTGTCAGCCTTATCTAGAGACCCAGGTCATATAGAGTTTCTCTCTTTGGGTGAGGTCCTTCTCTCCCCTAACAAAGTTTTCCTGGCTAAAAATGAGGACCCCCAAAACAGGTGGTCTCCCTGGAAGATTGTTCCACTTCCTCGGGATCCATCCCTGTGTCCAGTTACCACCCTGAAATCCTACTTAAGTAGAACTTACACTACAACCACAGGGCCCTTATTTATTAGAGAACATGGAAGAACTATTACCCTTAAGGGAATCAGGCAACAAATTCTTTATTTTATTAAACAAGCTAATCCTGAATCATTCCCACATGTCCATGATATTCGAGCTGTGGCTACCTCAATTAATTTTTTCCACCATATGAAATTTGATGAGCTCTCAAAATATACGGGTTGGAAGTCCCCTAAAGTTTTCAAGCGCCACTACCTAAAACCTTTAGAAGCTCTTAGATTTGCTACAGTAGCTGCAGGGAATATAGTTCCTCCTGAAGGTACCGAGTCCTAATCACAACGTCTTGCTCTGTCCTCTTTCCCTCCTGCCTGGCTTACCTGTTGTTCCTACCTGTTTTGTTTACTATACACCCTTATGGTGTATTATTTTATTATTCAATTGTTCAATTTCACGAATTGTTTTGATTTCACTTGTTCTTGAAATCCCCGAGCTGATTTTATTTTGCATTTTTGATTACCAAGCTGGATTACCACTATTCATATCTGTTGAATTTTACCTATGGTTTCATTATTGATTGTTTACCATGTCTATTTATCACTGTCATATACATGTTGATCTATTTTTACGGGTTTCCACATCCCTCTTTTTTTATATTAAAACTCATCAGCTATGTTATTTTTGTGTTATTCCCTCTTCAGGTAGTTAGCCATATTGGGTCCCCATTCTCTGGTACGATTTCACTGGGCGGCACGGGTCGGAGCCCAGAAAAGGGATTTTGACGTAGGAAAAATCTATTTCTGGGCGAGAGACCCGTGCCGCCCAGTGAATCCACCCGTCCCTCCCTAATTGGGCCCCAATCTGGGGTGCTATAAGGATTGACGTCACTGGCGTGGGATTGCTAGTAGTAGAAGGATGTTGAACGGCATCTCGCTGTTCGGGGATGTTGACAGGAGATATCTAAATGGTGCGAGGCCTCTGGTTGTGATTTATTCAGCGCCCCAGTATTATACCGACACCTTATTAAGGTGAGCGAGCTGGGTTCAACCTAGCATTCCTATACAAATTTTTCTCTGGTAAATTCATAGAAGTTTTTACCTTAGAAATGATGTAAAAGGAGCATTTCACTGGGCGGCACGGGTCTCTCGCCCAGAAATAGATTTTTCCTACGTCAAAATCCCTTTATTTTCAAGCTTCAGGGGGTAAAAGCAACTTGAACAAAAACACGACTCGCTGCATTCAACTTTATGAGCAGATTCTCTCTCTCTCTCTCTCTCTCTCTCTCTCTCTCTCTCTCTCTCTCTCTCTCTCTCTCTCTCTCTCATGCTATACAGTACAGTACTTACATATACCTTAGCAGTAGAAACCAAAATCTTTTTCCAAAAGTGTCTTATTAAATAAGACTAAAAGAAATTATAGCCTACTCTCCATAAAGCCATTTATAATGGTAGCTTAAAACACTGCATTCAATTTCGTCAACTGACCACTATTTTTAGAAATAATATTGCAATCTAGAAAAATTACAAATTTTGAAATAGCTCTACTTTAGGTTTGATCAAATGCTCTCAAGAATGTGCACATACAAAAAACAAAGAGTATTATATAATTGCTTAACTTATTCAAAGCATCCATATAGTGAATATTACATTAGCACCTATGTGTTATAAGCCATCACAGTTTTCGTATATTGTAAAAAAATATAGCTAGTATTATCTCTCTCTCTCTCTCTCTCTCTCTCTCTCTCTCTCTCTCTCTCTCTCTCTCTCTCTCTCTCTCTCTCTCTAAAATTGTTCAACTACTACACAGTGATTAAATTTAAACTTTATTTAAATACATATGGGATAGTAAGCTGGACTAAAATAAAACATTTGATTTCGTCAATTGATCTCTAGTTTTAGCTGATAACATAATGTATATGTACTGAATGAAGTCTAGAATAATTTTTCATGATATTAACCGAGTTACGTTTAATCATATTTGCACTTTTCTATTATCAGTTTAAGGTACTGTATACAGCATTTCAACTAGGGCAAAATACCAATTGTTTTTACTTTTGTTTCATAGTCAGCTGATATCAGTGACGATGATATTGACAATACTATATGCTACCATATAATTAATTTCCAAACTCCTACAGTATTATAGGCCAATCTTTTACTCTATAAGTTTCACGTTATGTGTACTCTTTGGCGATTTTTTAATATGCTGGTGGTGTTACTGTTCTCAAAATATTTTATTTTTCAATATTAATCTTACCCGATGATCATGTAGCTGTCAACTCTGTTGCCCGACAGAAATCTACGGTCGGGATACGCCAGCGATCGCTATACAGGTGGGGGTGTACACAACAGCGCCATCTGTGAGCAGGTACTCAAGTACTTCTTGTCAACAAGAACTCAATTTTTCCTCTGTCGTGCCACCGGCTAGACCTACTTGGATACGCTGTTGATTCTGGAGTTATTGTTCACGATTTGGTGATGTATTTGCTCTAGAGTTTAGCCTTCGCTATTCAGGAAGCTTTATCATTAGCTTAGCAAGCTTTTGGAATTAATTTGATTTAATTATGGTGACGAAGAGAGTATGGACTCTCTTTCACTTTTAAATGGCCGACCCTTCCCTTAGACGGAAGTGTTGGTGTCGAAGAGAGTATAGACTCTCTTTCACTTTTTATACCCACCCTTCCCTTAGACGGAAGTGTGTTTAGGTTTTTGGTAATTTTGCTTAACAAAGTTATAGATTTATTTTATATCTCTCCGCCATTTATAGGCCTCTTCGATTAACTTCCATTTATTATAAACTTATAAAAATTAATTTTTGTTTGTTTATATGCGACCTTTCCTAATAGTAGGCGGTCCTTACTTGGAACCGAAGTTAATTAACATTGAGCCCGTCATATCGTTTTTCCTGTTAAGAATTTATGCTATTTTAATTTTAATGTTTTTGAAAGAATTTCTTTGATAGTCTCGTACTGTTTTCAAAGTTGAACTAACGTTTTGTTTAGTCTCCGCAGTTGTTGACGTTCAGAACGTTCAACTTGCGCTCTATCGTTACGATAGAGAGAGAGTATTTCACGGTTTCACGTTGCAGTAAGAGTAAACCGATTCTAGCGTTTCGTTCATTCTTTCTTAGCTTAAATGGTTTTAATTCTAATAAAGGAACTTTTTATTTGGGAAACCTTTCAGTTTTTTTCCTTTAACAAATAATATGTTTTAACGATATATATAATTGGCTCATCTCTCAGGTTCTAAGTCAAGAGAGAGAGAGAGAGAGATAGAGACGGAGGGAGAGAGAGGAGGATAAACGTTTCGTTCAAGCGGGTAACGTTGTTCTCGTTTTTTGCTCTTCTCCCTAGTCGCTATAGGGGAAGAAGGTAAAACGTTTCTAGAGTTTTATTCTTGTTCCCAGGCTTTATGCGGTGAGAGATTTTAAACGTAGTTTATTTGATCTAGTGTTTAGTCTCTTTTCCAGCCACTGAATTCTTTATCTTTCATTATGTTTTTCTGTTACATTGTAATACTGTTTTCGCAATTACTACCTTTTAATGAAGGATAGGATTGCGTGTTTCAGGTACAAACCACTTAAAGTTTCGAGTTCAGTGAAATAAGTGCAAACAGAAAATCAAAAGTGATAAAGTGATATGCGCAAAGTGTTACAGTGTTGCGTTCGAGGGTTCGTCTGTTCGTGCCAGTTGTTCACCTAGTCCGATACCTCTTACAAGCTCCCAAGCCCAGGGGAGAAGTAATGTCGAAGGACTTATGGGTTCCACAGGCCTTGATCAACGAACAGACGTTTCCCTCCGTGGTTTCGGGTGTATCTACACACGTTGCCGACGTGATCACCCCACCCACACAAAGACGAGAGAGCCCATTTATTCCTCGTCTGCGGAAGAGGTTTCTCGCAGAAACCATGGACCAAATCTTGCAGCTTTTAAGTGCAAGTCGGTCCCTTCCGCGCAAGTCCAACGGCCTAGGTGTAGCCACTGGGTCAGTTCGGACTTGCTGCAGTACGACAACTGCACACCTCCCAAGAGAGGCAAGGTGGTACCGCAACAGGCAGTAACTCCGTCTGTTGCCGCACCAGCGGTTTTAGACCCTCAGTCACAACGGACAGTAGCTCCGTTTGTTGTTGTCTTTCATAGACCCTAGTGGTCCATGCTGCAGACTATACAGTCTCAGCTTGCTCCTTCATGCAGGAGTATCATGCTGGAAGGTTGACAATGCACCTGTTAACCTACAACCCGCCGAGGTTGTGCGCTCAGCAGATACTGCGGCTGCCTGCTCCCACCCTCCACCTGTGAGAGCTCCACCACCGATGCGCAGTCCACCCTGCCAGACGCATGTTCTTGCTGCACCATCTGCTAACATGCGTGAGCTACCGCATCAGCAGTGGGAAGGTTCTGTAGAGCTGCCGGGTTCCAGCACTATGCGGCATTCTCCGCAGCCCATGCAGCATGCTCTGCATACCTTACAGCATGCTCCGCATACCATGCAGCATGCTCTGCATACCTTACAGCATGCTCCGCATACCATGCAGCATGAGCCGCATACCTTACAGCATGCTCCGCATACCATACCGCATGCTCCTCAACCCACCGCAGCCCCTCCCACGCTCCAGCACTCTGCTTTTGTTGTTGCCAGCTCCCACACTCCGACTGCGGAGAAGGTTGACGATGCACCCGTGGGCCTACACCTCCCACGGTTGTGCGCCCGGCATGGCTTCCTGCTCTCACACTCTTGTTGTGAGAGCTCCTCCACCCATGCACAAGTCAACCCTGCCAGATGTATGATGACTCCCACACACAGAGCACTCCGTTGCCGTGCGTGAGCTACCACAAGCTGCCGTGTTTTGACACGGTGTGTCAGCCTCCGCAACACACTGTGGTTACCGCCACTCGCCAGCAGCAAACTAGTCAGTCAGGAGTTGAGGCTTCCCCACACAACTTTGGTTGTTGCCAACTCACAAACTGTCATACAGTTACATGACGTTGCCTTCTGGTCTGCTACTTATACACCAGTGCTGTATGTCCTCACGCTCCTGTTGTGGTTGACAGTTCAGTTTTTGACAGTTCACAGACTGTCAAGCAGTTTCATAACGTTGCCTTCTGGTCTGCTGCTTTTGCACCAGTGAAACCCTCACTGAGAGAACCTAGCTTTTCTCGGATATGGTTCCTGTAGATGAGAAAGTGCTGTTCTCCCTCCTTCTGATATTCCCTTGAGGACTCTGTCATTTGGAGAGGAGCCTTAAGCTGCTTAGCCTCCTATGGACTTTTATTTAAGCATAACATGCTTCCAGGGAGGGTAAATGGTTCCGCTTCAGTCGCTAACCCCGTCTGTTGCCACACCTGCTCCCATAGACCTTGGGCTTTGTTGCAAGACATGCAGTCCAAGCTTAGTCCTTGATAGAGGATTTTTTACGGAGTCAGTGTGTCACTGGGAAGACGTTCAACAACCAGCAGAGGTGACTTGTTGTGACGCAGTGCGGCAACCTCAGCAACCCGATAAGGAGTTGTCTGTACTACCCAGACAGTCTAGACAGTTTCGGGTTGTCGCTGTACTTCCTCGCTTCCCCATGGTTGACAGTTCACAGACTGTGCAGCAGTACCATGATCTTGTGTCCGGCTCCGTCACGCATCCACCAGTGCGACCGGATTCAGCGAGTCAGACGTTGCCCACTCCGTTGCCGTTTCCTCATCAGTTTCGGATGAGGAACCCTCTGATGAGGACATGGCTGAACGAGAAGATCAATCCCCAGCCCTGCTATCCATCCAGAAGATGCTGAAGAAGGAATACGGCCCTGTCAGGCTGTGGATGAGTCTGGTTAGGACACTGTCATCCGTGGTGCATTTGGTGTCACTTGGAAGACTACACCTCCGTCCTCTTCGGTTTCATCTAGCTCTTCACTGGAAAAGGACAAGACGCTACAAGCGGTCTCGATCCCGGTTTCCGGAAGATAAGTCTGGTCTAACCTGAGGAAAGGACTTTATCAACCTTTTATAGGGTCTTCCCCTGACTGTTCAGACTCCCAACCACGTTCTCTTCTCAGACGCATCGGACGTAGGCTGGGGTGCGACCTTAGGCGGTAGGGAATGCTCGGGATTATGGAACTCGCGTCAAAGGACAATGCATTTTAACTGCAAGAAGCTTCTGGCAGTAAGTCTGACCTGGAAAAGCTTCAGGTCTCTCCTTCAAGACAAAGTAATGGAGGTCAACACGGACAACTCCCTGCTTTGATGTTCATCTCCTAGCAAGGAGGGACCTACTCTCTGACATGGTGCGAGTTCGCTAGTGACCTCCTCTCCTGTTCAACAGGTCTTGACTTTTCACTAGTAACAAATTTCTTCCAAGGCAACTTGAATGTCTTAGCAGTTTGTCTCAGTAGGAAGGGACAATAATTCCAACATATTGGACCCTCCACAGAGATGTATGCAAGAGACTTTGGGTCACTTGGGGCCATCCAACCATGGATCTCTTCGCAACCTCGATGTCCAAGAGGCTCTCAACAGACCCAGCAGTGGTTCTTTTAGATGCCTTTCTACTAGATTAGTCTCATCTAGATCTATATGCATTCCCTCCGTTCTAGTTTGTCAACAAGGTACTGCAGAAGTTCGCCTCTCACGTTGGGACAAAGTTGACACTAGTTGCTTCCCTCTGGCCCGCGAGAGAATAACTTACCGAGGTACTTCGATGGCTAGTAGACGTTCCCAGAACTCTTCCCCTAAGGGTGGACCTGCTACGTCTGCCACGCGTAAGAAGGTACTCCAAGGCCTCCACGCTCTTCATCTCACTGCCTTCAGAGTATCGAAAGACTCTCGAGAACTAGAGGTTTTTTCGAAGGAGGCAACCAGAGCGATTGTTAGAGCAAGGAGAACATCCACCCTTAGAGTCTACCAATCGAAGTGGGGAATCTTCCTAAACTGGTGCAAGTCAGTATCCGTATCCTCGACCAGTACCTCTGTAACTCAAATAGCTGACTTCCTCTTATATCTGAGAAAAGAGCGATCTCTTTCAGCTCCCACTTTCAAGGGTTACAGAAGCTTGTTGGCATCAGTCTTCCGTCACAGAGGCTTAGATCTTTTTAACAATAAAGATCTACAGGACCTCCTTAAGTCTTTTGAGACCACGAAGGAGCGTCGTTTGGTTACACCTGGTTGGAATTTAGATGTGGTTCTAAGATTCCTTATGTTAGACAGGTTCGAACCACTTCAATCAGCCTCCCTGAAAGATCTCACCTTTAAGACTCTTTTCCTGATATGCTTTACCAGCTAAAAGAGTCAGTGAGATTCATGCCTTCAGCAAGAACATCGGATTTTCATCCGAAACGGCTACATGTTCTACATCTTGGTTTTCTAGCCAAACACGAGCTGCCTTCTCGGCCTTGACCAATATCGTTCGTTATTCCAAACTTATCGATATGGTTGGAAAGGAACTAGAAAGAGTATTATGTCCTGTAGAGCTCTTAAGTTCTTTTTTAAAAACCTTTATGAGGCCCGTCTGAAGCTTTATGGTGTTCAGTTAAGAATTTACCTTTGCCTATGTCAGAGAATTCTTTATCCTATTATTTTCAGACTGTTAATACGAGAAGCTCATTCCCTTCTGAATGAGGAAGACCAAGCTTGGCTGAAGGTAAGGACACACGAAGTTAGAGCTATCACAACTTCCGTGACCTTTTAATAAAATAGATCTCTGCAAAATATTTTCGACGCAACCTTTTGGAAAAGCTAATCAGTGTTCGCGTCTTTTATCTTAAGAATGTCCAGTCTCTTTACGAGAACTGCTACACTCTGGGACCATTCGTAGCAACGAGTGCAGTAGTGGTGGGGGCTCCACCACTACAATTCCCTAATTCCAGAACCTTTTTAATCTTTCTCTTGAAATATTTCTGGGTTGTCCGGAAGGCTAAGAAGCCTTCCGCATCCTGGTTGATTTGGCGGGTGGTCAAATTCTTTCTTGAGAAGCGCCTAGATTAGAGGTTGTGATGAGGTCCTTTAGTATGGGTTGCAGCCCTTAATACTTCAGCACCTAGGAGTCGCTCAGCATCCTAAGAGGATCGCTAGGCTCAGTAAGGAAGACGTACTTAAAAAGGCAGAGTAATGGTTCAAGTCGACTTCCTTACCAGGTACTTATTTATTTTATGTTTGTTATTTTGAATAACGGCTAAAATAAGATACGGGATACTTAGCTTCTTTGTTAACATGTATGCTGGTCTCCACCCACCACCCTGGGTGTGAATCAGCTACATGATCATCGGGTAAGATTAATATTGAAAAATGTTATTTTCATTAGTAAAATAAATTTTTGAATATACTTACCCGATGATCATGAATTTAAGGACCCGCCCTTCCTCCCCATAGAGAACCAGTGGACCGAGGAGAAAATTGAGTTCTTGTTGACAAGAAGTACTTGAGTACCTGCTCACAGATGGCGCTGTTGTGTACACCCCCACCTGTATAGCGATCGCTGGCGTATCCCGACCGTAGATTTCTGTCGGGCAACAGAGTTGACAGCTACATGATCATCGGGTAAGTATATTCAAAAATTTATTTTACTAATGAAAATAACATTTTTCCTGGTTCCTTTCCTCACTGGGCTATTTTCTGTTTTGAAGCCTCTGGGCTTATAGCATCCTGTTTTTCCAGCTAGGGTTGTAGCTTAGCATGTAATAATAATAATAATAATGATGTGCAGTATTATTTGGTGAGTTTTTAAGCTAGTTTTTACGTTTTGACTTGAGCATTTCAATGTTATGCTGCATTTGGCAATTTGTAAAATCAAAATTTTTCATTTTGACTTTTTCTTTGGCAATTTTTATTAGTGTACAGTATTATTGGCCTATTTTCAATTCAAAATTTCATGATTGACTTGAGCTTTCAACTTTAAGCTGTATTTGGCATCTTATAACAATATAATTTCTCATTTTGACTGCATTTCACGCATCACAACTTCCCAAGATTGTCATTAAACAAATACTGTACCAGACCGCTTGAGGAAAAAGTCAGTCATAACTTGGAATGGTCATGAAACAAGAGGTCGATATAGGAATAGTCTATTATTGTTAAGTAGTGCAGTACTGTAATATGTAATGCATTATTCTAACTGCATTGATAGTACTGTATCTTTAGTTTATAGATTTTTATATTTTCTTTAACATTTGGTGGTTACTCTAATTTTGTAGGATAAGATTTGGTTATTAATGTTAGTTTTTTTTTATTATCTGGCCTTAATATCAGTACACTAGTTCAATATTAATTGGTGTATAATTTTTGTAATACATATAAACTTCATTTAAATTTAGGCAGTATTATACTGTACATAATTTGAAAAAAAAACAGAATTTTAATAATAAAACTACAGTATTTCTATACATGCCTGATGTTCATATTACTAATTCTCTGAAAACTGTTTATCAACGTTTACCTCCAAAATTGAAGAAAAATCCGGAATATTTCGGTTTTGAATATAGACGTGCTTCTAGGATAGTAAAGCAATGTCCGTAAGAAGCAAAGCTGTGACACGCCAGAGGCACTTTGGTTTCACATCACAATTCAGGTGAATAGAGAAAAGAAATATTTTAATAAAATTCCATTTATACTTATGAGCCTCCCCTGATGTTCATATTGTTGTCTCTCACACACTGATGGGTGTAGAAAGACAGTGAATGAAAGAGAGGGGTCCTCTATATAATTAATTTTTAAGACACTTCTGGTCTGTAGGTTAGTGGTAACACACATCTCGGAAATACTTAGAAACATGGGACTTGTGATTGGTTTTTCTAAATGATATCTTTCTTCTTAATTTATACAGTATCTTTATAATCCCAACATCATGTAACTAAAACTAGATTTTTTGGAAAAAATTGAATTCTATATTGACTGAACAAAAACTACTGGGTATATATTTTTTATTAAGAAAATTTTATATTAACTGAACTAAAAAAAACAAAAAGTAATTAAACCACATAATAAGCAGCCACTAAAGGACCTAGATCCCGGAAATCTTGAAGAAAAGTCAGGATTCTTTCAGTTTTGGCAAAAAAAAGACATTGTACACCATTGAGACACTTAAAATTAAGCGATGTAACTGCAATGCTAATACAGTATCATGAACCTTAAACTTTAAGGTTTATTAGATTTAGATCCCATTCTTTGGGAGCTCCTATGACCAAACTTTAAACTAGAAGTGACATGTCATTTTTGGACAGATGACCATTTGGAACTCTGATCATACAACATAAATTAGGGACACTAATGTCTATACTCTAGTTATATTCAAATGATACTGAACAGCCCCTACTGTACAAATAAATCTAATTCATGATGAAATACTTTCATCTATTTCCAAAGAGGGTTCGGGAAAAATTGCAGTAAACGTTGAAATATTTTTTTTGCTCCCATGGAAGGCCAGAGACAAAATCCTCTTATGCTTCCAAAAGCCTACCTTGAAAGTGCTTGTAATCACTTATGCATTCAGCTAATACGGAAATTGTTTTGTCCATGAGATCTTTAAAAAAGATATTTCTAATGGTTCAAGGTCGACCCTTTTATTAACTGTGAATCCACATTCAAATTAGAGACATGCAAACCTGACTACTGGAGGATTTTCAATACTAAAAGCCCTTAATACATTTGCTCTAATACTTGAAATAGAGAAATCTAATCAAAGATGGTTGTCAACAGAATTAAGCATGGCTTCCTATCCCTTAATGGCTGAAATTTATTTTTTTCATAAAAAGGGAAGCAAAGAAATTTAGCTTATCCATGCTAGTTGGTCATTGACGCATTCCTAGAATTGCATCAGTCAAAATAACCATTTCTTTATCATTGATACAGATTTTTGGTAGACTGTCTTTTAGAACTTAAATTAGACAATCTTGAGGGTTGCAAAAAACTTATCTTTCCGATAATATGGTGGGTAGTTTCTATGCATTTAGATGTAGCATGGATGGGTTTGGAAGAATCTCCTTTGAAAGTGGTTGTCCGAGCAAACTGGTTCTGTACAACAACATTCTCATACTGGGATTAAAGGGCCACATCTTTGAACCATTCACTTTGTAGCCAGAGTAGGTAACTGGTCATCCTGCTGTTTACAGAGATCTTTATCTTGTTTATCACCCCTCAAATTATGGCAAATGGTGGTATGTGAAAGATGTGGGCTTGACCACTCTTCCAAGCTAAGAGGTGAACAACATGCGCCTATCTGTTCAGAGATGCTGTAAACATATCAATGTCCTGGTGACCCCACCTTTTCAGATTTCCAGACATTCTGATATGATACTACAATATATTCAATGCAGTAAGAAAAGGATGATAAGGGACGGTAACTAGTTTTAAACTAAATCCCCCATTGTTTCTACATATACAGAGGTCATTGGCTCAACTTTCTTTCTCCAGCTACACTACACCTCCTTACCCTATCTCATTCTGTTTGTTTTTCATGTAAATTGATGTATTTCCAAAATTGTATCCAAAATTATCATAACTTTTGTTCCACACCACCTTAGAAAAATTCAATGCTTGTTTTCTGTATAAATTTGTTTCCTCCATTCTAATTGTGGCATATGAGCTGGGGTCCTTTCTTGCTCAAATGTCAGATGCTGCTGCATACACTATGATTGGCGCACTCTCCTGATGAACCATTCCCCTGCCTCAAGCTTGCCAAATGGCCACTATAGTGCTTGGCAGTTGCAGTTATCTACAGACTGAATAGTTGAAGTGTCACCAGTTGGAGAAATGGTTTAAAACCATGTGGCCTCCCGTACTGTCCATTTCTTGCTGCATTAAGAATAGGATTCTGATTACCAACAGCTTTCTGCCTTGCAATCTAGTTATCTAAAAGAGTGAATTGGTATGTGGGAATGCAAGGGTTTAACAACAGAGGAGTTTAAAATATATAAGAATTGGAGGGTCTGTGAGATGATCTTTAATCTGCAAGGCACAGTGAAGAAATTAGAACCCTTGCTAAATGGAATGCTGTTACCACTGCAATACTGTAGATCCAACCAGAGTCAAGTTAGGGTTCGAAAATGGCCACGTAAAGTCAAAATTACCGACTTCCACTGGTCTAATGACAATAAACAAAAGTCAAAGAATTGAGCATTGGAAGCTCATCACTAGCAAAACTTTATTGAATAGTGCTGTATTAGAGTACGCTGCTAGGGTGTCTTTTATCATCATCATCATCATCTCCATTATGATGAAGTAGCCAGGTCGTCTAGATTTCCTGCGGAACTAAAAGAAGTTTCTTTTGCTCTCTCGTTTGCAATCATTGAACATGCTTTCCAAGGTACAGTATTGGCGAGGCCTTTGCACTTCTCACAATGGTTATTTAAATCACAGTACTATTCAATATTATGCCTGTATGCAAATCATAATTGATCAGAAACTATTCCCTTGAACAATCTACACAGAAATTATTAAAAAAAAATCCAGAGTAAAACTTCTTAAAATGTACTAAGTCTATTTTCTAATTATCTGGTAGACTTGAAAGGAGCACATGAAACCAGTATGACACTGAAAAAATAGATCCCCTGGCATGTCGCAGCTTTGCTTCTTGCCATTTAACATAGAGTATCTCATAACTTTACTTGAGCCATGTATCTATTGAAAGGAAAGAAATAGGGGAATTTTTTTTTTTTTTTTTTCGGGGGTAAATGTCTATAAATGGTTTCCAGAGATGAATCAAATGAATGTCGGTAGAGGTTCATAGAAATAATTGCTTAAGTGAAATTTGTATGATATGCTAATAATTAATTTTGTTGAACCTCTTTCAGTGGATGGTCCAAAGTGTTCACTGCCTTCCGAAGATGAGGATCATGGAATCACTGTGAATGTTTTAGCCTGTGGAAGCCAGGCTCTTGTGTAAGTTGATTTCAATGCAGATATTTGTACATTTTCAAGTGCATCTTACTAAATAGAATTAAGATGGATACTACATACTATTATAGTACCAGTGTGTCTTATCAATTTTGTCTGTGCTGTATGAAAATTTATATTTATTCAATTCAATCGCTTATAGGTCTCTGATTCTTTTTTTTTTTTTTTTTTCAGGAATGTGGCAGCATTTTCTCGTAATCTTGAGTAAGCATATAGTATTGTACATAAGTTTAGAATATAAGAGCTTTTTAAGGGTTAAAATAGCCAGTGGTTTTATTGGTAAAATATTTATTATAAATTTTGAGTGTTTGTATAAAAGAAATTTGTTCTTTTACACACTTGTAAATGCTTGCAATGCAAATAATGTCTATGTATGAAACCCATGTTGTTTTAAGCTCGGTGAGCAGTAGTGCATACGTTCAATAATTTGTATGCAAGTATGATGAAGCTGATAGACTAATGTTTTAAGAGCATCTTCCATGAAAGTTGTTTTGTTCAAAATGCCTAGAAATTGTGAAAAGAAGGGTTTTGGGGTGGGAAAACTATACATATTTTCATGCTGGTCTATACCAGCAAATTTTCTTGGCTCTTCAATCCATCATCTTTACTTCCTTCCCCCACTTCATTTGCAATCTCTAGGAACCCATTCTGTTATTCTTAATGTTTATCTATTATTAACTAAAACAACAACCTCGAATAGATTTTACTTAACGGGAGGGAACGGGTGTTATTATCAGGAGGTTCTTATCTTGCAAAGTACAAGGGTAATGTTTCCTGTACTGACTACTGTATTACTTTAAAAAAAAAAGTTATTGCAAGTTTACAACTGCGTAACTAACTATTTCTTTTTATATTTCAGCAATAGTATTTTATAAATTTTAGACTGATTCCTAGTCTTTCTACATTTTAGACTGATTCCTAGTCTTTCTACATTTTAGACTGATTCCTAGTCTTTATACATTTTAGACCGATTCCTAGTCTCTATACATTTATACTTCTATGTGTGTATTTTAAAAATGTAGCTTTCTGGGAAATTGGATAATATTTTGAGTTTGCTAAATTTTTAAGTAAATGTCAAAATATTAGTAGTATTTTTTTTTATAATTTCAAGTATTGTATCTATTATTGTGTGCTTTGTGATCTGTTTTAACCCCTTGCACTATAACTTGAATGTTCTTTATTTTCCTCTAGGTATTTACAGTATTTATATTAGTATTCATTATGTATCAAAGGTATATATTATTTTTATTCTAATCAAATAGGACTTTATGCTCAACAAGAGAAGTACCTACAGAAACAGTGGTTATAGCCGATTGCTGGGGAACTGCTACCATTTTGGCAAAGTGTCATGAAGATGGAAAATGGCATCCATATGGAAGTCAGGGACCTAACACCATGGAGCCTTCCTCAAGACTGTGCCAACCAAAATCCATTAATTCTCAGAGTGAGTGATTTAAAAGTTCATCTTGTTTATTTGTTTTGAACAATATATTTTACAGACTACAATGTTGAAAGTTCCTTGAAAAAATGGAATCGACTCTTAAATTCTCTAGTTCTGTACTGTATTGACTACAATTTGAAGAATATTGTGTGTAGAATTAAAAGATTTGGTGTATGCTTGTATTGCACCAGGTCATTGCTGTGCAATTATTTTTTGTTAAAGTATAGACATTTAAATTACTATCGTGCATATTATACTTATTTTATATTAAAAGGCAATGATGAATTTTTCACTATGTATCTAGAATATTCTAATGGGAATACCTAGAGACCCTTTATAGAGCATCATTATTTTATGAGTTTCCTCTAATGAATTTAAATGACAAACTGCAATTTTATTACCAAAGGTATTCAATCATTAAAGTAAGTCTGTATTTCAGTATGTGGCCGTAGACCAAGATACAGACGTCCAATAATTCCTTTTGTATCAAGTAGTCCTCAGCAGCAGTGGCCATGGCTTGCTGCAGTTTTGAGAAACTTGACTTACGCTTGTACAGCAACAGTAATCAGTCAAGACTACCTCCTCACTGCAGCACATTGTTTAACGAGGTACAGTATGCTGGTTTGTTATTGTCCATGATTCACAGATTTGAGTATTTAAAGACACTTGATTGTAGGGAACAGACATGCTACAGAGTTATCCTAAGAGTACTGTAGTTTATTGGTTTCAGAGTAGAGTAAAGTCTCTTCATATATCCATGAATCTTTCCTCTGTATGAGCAAGCTATTATAAAGTGGAAAATCGGAAGTGCTAACTTGACAAAATCTTAAATAAGATAAAAGGGAAAGAGAACTTTTCTCCCCTTCTTCTGTACACTCCCTCCTTTAAACTAGCTACCAAAACACTCGCCTAGTGCCAAGTTAGGAGTTACGGCTAGGCCATGCAGAATGTTTCACATTAAGGTATGAAAGCATATATCTATTATAGAATTGTGTTGTCAAGGGTACCTGTAGATTGGGTTTGTGCATGTATTGTACCACTATATAAGGGTAAGGGAGATGTGCTTGAGTGTTGTAATTCAAGAGGTATTAGTTTGTTGAGTGTAGTTGGAAAAGTGTATGGTAGAGTAATGATTAATAGGATTAAGGATAAAACAGAGAATGCAATCTTAGAAGTACAGAGTGGTTTTAGAAGAGGTAGGGGTTGTATGAATCAGATTTTTACAGTTAGGCAGATATGCGAGAAATATTTACCACAAGGTAAGGAGGTGTATGTTGCGTTTATGGATCTGGAGAAAGCGTATGATAGAGTTGATAGGGAAGCAATGTGGAATGTGATGAGGTTATATGGAGTTGGTGGAAGGTTGTTGCAAGCAGTGAAAAGTTTCTACAAAGGTAGTAAAGCATGTGTTAGAAAAGGAAATGAAGTGAGTGATTGGTTTCCGGTGAGAGTGGGGCTGAGACAGGGATGTGTGATGTCGCCGTGGTTGTTTAAGTTGTATGTTGATGGAGTGGTGAAAGAGGTGAATGCTTTAGTGCTTGGACGAGGATTAAAACTGGTAGACGAGAATGACCATGAATGGGAGGTAAATCAGTTGTTGTTTGCGGATGATACTGTACTGGTTGCAGACACAGAAGAGAAGCTTGACCGACTAGTGACAGAATTTGGAAGGGTGTGTGAGAGAAGGAAGTTGAGAGTTAATGTGGGTAAGAGTAAGGTTATGAGATGTACGAGAAGGGAAGGTGGTGCAAGGTTGAATGTCATGTTGAATGGAGAGTTACTTGAGGAGGTGGATCAGTTTAAGTACTTGGGGTCTGTTGTTGCAGCAAATGGTGGAGTGGAAGCAGATGTACATCAGAGAGTGAATGAAGGTTGCAAAGTGTTGGGGGCAGTTAAGGGAGTAGTAAAAAATAGAGGGTTGGGCATGAATGTAAAGAGAGTTCTATAAGAGAAAGTGATTGTACCAACTGTGATGTATGGATCGAGTTCTATAAGAGAAAGTGATTGTACCAACTGTGATGTATGGATCGGAGTTGTGGGGAATGAAAGTGACGGAGAGACAGAAATTGAATGTGTTTGAGATGAAGTGTCTAAGGAGTATGGCTGGTGTATCTCGAGTAGATAGGGTTAGGAACGAAGTGGTGAGGGTGAGAACGTGTGTAAGAAATGAGTTAGCAGCTAAAGTGGATATGAATGTGTTGAGGTGGTTTGGCCATGTTGAGAGAATGGAAAATGGCTGTCTGCTAAAGAAGGTGATGAATGCAAGAGTTGATGGGAGAAGTACAAGAGGAAGGCCAAGGTTTGGGTGGATGGATGGAGTGAAGAAAGCTCTGGGTGATAGGAGGATAGATGTGAGAGAGGCAAGAGAGTGTGCTAGAAATAGGAATGAATGGCGAGCGATTGTGACGCAGTTCTGGTAGGCCCTGCTGCTTCCTCCGGTGCCTTAGATGACCGCGGAGGTAGCAGCAGCAGGGGATTCAGCATTATGAAGCTTCATCTGTGGTGGATAACGGGGGAGGGTGGGCTGTGGCACCCTAGTAGTACCAGCTGAACTCGGTTGAGTCCCTTGTCAGGGTGGGAGGAACGTAGAGAGTAGAGGTCCCCTTTTTGTTTTGTTTCATTTGTTGATGTCGGCTACCCCCAAAAATTTGGGGAAGTACCTTGGTATATGTATGTATGTATGTATGTATAGAATTGATTTCACTGTATTACAAGTCTAAAAGACATGAATTGCTGGTAAGGAAAAATTTAAAATTTATATGTACTGTACATTTTGTACATTTCTTGTCTTCATAAAGTACTGTATGCAAACGTGGTAATTTATGGTGAATTCGGGTTAGTGTTCTATGGCTGCCCAAGAGCCGGTACTTTTTCCTTAGTATGAACCCATGTCCAAAACAGTAATTGTCATAGGAGGATTGCCATGCTACTACATAGCAAAGGCCATCAATACTGTATTGTACCCACACTGGATTCTGCAATGTTCCCCAGGCTCTTTCACCTGTCCTCCTAAGATGGAGAAACTTATTAAAGTTATTATGGCCTAGACCTTAAAGGGGTTACTGTATTTAACCAAGAAATCTTCTCGGAAGACTAAGCTGCAATCTCAGAGCGTTACTTGTTCCCTGCAGGTTGCACGTAGATTGACAATTGGTCATGCTTTGGTCTCCCATGGTTGCACATTGCTGAAGAATGGTCTCCTCGAATAAAAGATCATAGGTCGATTTCTTGACATGTCAAAAAACCGAGCTTGGTTGCAGGAGTTTTTCCCGCGGCCATGAGAAAACCTGAGCTGCGATCATAGTTGCGCATGGTCGCATGTGAATTTTCCAGAATGTACTCAGGTTACTACTTTAGATATCTATCCACTAACTACCTTGCAAATAGTGTAGATTAAGCATGTACTAATTTATATCTGAGAGATTAAGATTTTGCTTTTAAGGAGATTAATAGAAATGAGCCAACTTAAGTACCGAGATGTTAAGTACTTAAAAAGTACTAATGAATTAACTGTAACCTGTTAGTTACAGTACGGGCATAAGGCAATTTAATACCCGACAAGATTTCTCACTATTGCCTAACCATCATATCTTCAGAAACTTACCATAAGGTCTTCCAGAATGACCTATCAAGTTAGCTTGAGACTTTGTTGTGGTTTTATCCACAGTTGTTACCAAGTTTCAGCTAGTCTGCAAAAACTTGATGTTGATGCAGGGTTATGATCATCTCTCTTCCCTTGTTTGATGACTAAGTCTGTTGCAAAATCATTTATAGTATGGTTATCACTAATTATTGCTAATTTATCCAGTGGTAGAAAATTACCCAAATCTTTTCAGGGAAATTTTTATCAACCTGGAAAGTATCATTGCTGTGTAAACTGTGTGAATTGAGCAGTGTTCAATTATCCAGCATGAGAATGTTACCAAAGTCTGCTCAAGGAAATTGAAATCTGAATGTACCTTCATTGTAGATGCACGTGGTTCACAAGCAAGGCCTATAACTGCCTTTAAATGCTCCAGAGGAAAAAAGAGAACTTGGAAGGTAAGGAAAAAGCAACAAATAGGTTATGGAAAAACAAAATTGCCTAAACTGAATGTTTGCTACTGTAGTATCAATCTCTCAATTATGTTGAATGATACTCTAGATTTGCATTGTATTTCCCAAAATCCACTGGTTGCCATGAGAAAAGGTAGGAACACCTTGTTTGGACACCTGCTATTCTTCGTTAACAAAGAGAATGCTGAAAGTCATTGATCTTGATCAATAAGAAAGTCCTTTTGCTTTCTGTCAGGTGTCATGTCTTTAGAATGCAGAGGGTGGCTCTTCTATTAGAAGGTAGGTAATGGCATGAAGAGAATTCTGCACTGCTGGAACAATGGCCACTCGGCTTTACATCCTTGGAAATTCTTTGTATGATAATTTCAACCATTTTCTCAGAAAACAAGAACAGCCACCTTCTTAGAGAACTAGAAAAGGAACAAATGTATTGAAATCTAATTGTCTGAGGTGTTCAAGTTATTAGTTTCAAGGCAATTCTCTGTCTACTTTCAGAAGTTTAGCACTTTTGCTAAAGAAATTCTTATAAGATTCCAGGGACATCTCCCCTATATGGAGAATTATTTTGACAGCTGACAAGAGTGTAAAGCTCTGATGCAAGATAAAAATGGAGAATCAAGGCATGTTGCCTTTTTACATAAGAGGGAAGTGGTGAAAGTGCAGCGAAAGTAGTTTCCCTAAAATAGTCGCAGACTATAAAACTAGTAAAAATTTATAGCCTGAGCCAATATATACCTTGTTTTTTCCATACTCCAGGCTTCATACCATTTAACTACAAAAACAAATGATACAGCAGCTAGTGGTTGTTAATACCCACTTTAGTCTTCATAGATCTGTATAAAGGCTTAATCAACAGTTATCTATTGGGCATTGTGCATCTTCTAATGTCCAGAGGTCTGGCAGGAGTTAAATATATCTAAAACTCATATGATATCCCCAAGGAAAGGTTATTAGTTGTTGTGGTGACTCTTGGATCGCAGGAGAAAAACCAATATCTGTAGATAATAATAATGGAAGACCATTTGAAAAATATCCCATCACCATCTTGTTGGTGAAAATTATCAAAAGATAGTCAGAAGAGAACAGAGGTGACAGCACAGTCCTACCACTTTGATGTTCCAATCCTATTCTTATTTTTAAGTCGAGAGATTAAAATGCAATCTGTAGCTATGAAATTTTACCTGGGTGTACTACAGCCTGTGTTTTCAATGACTATCTTAATTAGATTATGTGATATGAAGTACAGAAACTGGTCAGCTGGGAAGAAATTTCTACCTGAATGCCTTGAAATGAGAGCTATACAGGAACACGACACATGTTGAATGTTGTCACATAAAGATTTTGAAATGCAGATATTGCATTGCAGCTACTGGTTTCAAGTGAGAGGAGACTGCCATCCTCCTCATAAAACTACGACATCGTATGTTATGATTGCACATTGAGCCTTATGATGACTTACACAGTTGAAAATTATTGGTTAGGTTCTACATCAAAACCCGAGATTCTATCCTGTGTGGATGCCTGTGATGATCAAGGTGATGATCCCTTTACCAATTTTGAAAGCAATAGCCATGCAGGAGATTTAAAAAAAATGCAGCTTGAAGAAAGAAGTTTATTTAAAACAGGCCTCTGCTCATATAGGTTCATCATCAGTAAGTGGAGCTGGAATGATTATTTTCACATAAAGAACTTCTAGTTGGCTCAAATCACTGGTGATTGTTTCTTCAGAAAGCCTGTCCAATGTTTATAATGCTTCCAGAAGGCTACAGTTGGTGGCTACAACACCGTATGAAAAATCTCTGGTCTTCTAGTGGTTATCAGGGTGAAAAAATCAAAATTAGGTAATCCTATATACACTATCTTACTGCAAATGAAGATACATTGGTATACATACAGTAGAAGAATAAAGTTGAAGGTGAGAACTTTATCTCTGTTTTATGTAGTCTGAATCTATGCATTATTTAGTCTGATGAGCATTTATAGTATGTCTTAGTTTTTATTAAGCCTTTTCTATTCAAAGGTATGATTCATGGAAACTAACTAGAATTTTAAACTCTACTTTATTTCCATACTTCTGTTAACATGAAAATGTTCATTTCCCTCCTTCCCACTTTAGATAAGGTGATATGTTAAGGTAATTGCTGTGACTTCAAACTGAAACATGTTTGTGGGTTTTTTGCCCAGTAACCTGTTAACTTCACTCGCCTCTCCATACATTATAATAGGGCAACCGTGACATTTGAAGAAAATTTGTTGCATTTTTAAGATTTGAAATGTATTATATAATAATCAGACTTAAATGATTTACTACAACTGCAGCCCTTTTTTTATAGAAAAAAATTACCATATGCATTTTACAGGTCGAAGGAATCCACACTACTAGTTGATATAATGTGGATCATTGTGAAATACTTGGGAACTAATGGAAATCTTATGAGTTCTTTAGTAAGTATTAACTTTACTTTTTAATATTTATAGGGGAGGACTTTAGGAATTTTGATGACCAGTGTTTTATATATTATATACCGTAATCAAGTGGAATTATTTGATATGAGCTGTTGGGAAATTTTCTAGATGGAGAAATTAAGATTTCACTACTGTAGATGAAATTAAAATTACCAGAGAATTAGGGAATGATGAGAGATGTATAAAGCAGACATTGCAGTTAAAGAATTAACTTGTGAAAAGCAGGTAGACAATTGTATGTGGTTTTGTTTACGTATAAAATGATTATGTATATTAGTTGTGAACAGCTTTATCATTGATTTACATTTATACAGTTTTGACAAAAAATTTTCAGTGTTGAAGTTCAAAGCAACTGTAATAACATCCCTTATGCCAGTTATAGAGTACAGTTATAGATGCTAGTGACACCTATTTTAGTGAAGAAAGAATAGATACAATATGATCTAAATGAAAGGAAACTGTTTGAAGCCCTTTAGAAATTACTTTCTTTAATATTTGATGCAATATAGAAATAATTGTTGATTATTCCTTATAAGTTATGATTTTTTAGTTTACTTTAGCATGGATTAAAAAGAATGTTAGTTGCATTTAAGAGCCAGTAATTCAATGAAACTTGAAAATAATTCTGTTGTTACTTGTTGACTTTGTATTTGTACAGGATCTTTTATAGATATTCATAGACATGCGCTCTTGGCCTTCATTACCCTTTGCTTGGTAAAATCTCTCTACACTCATATTTGAACACTTTGATCAGATCACTTCCCTTAGTTTTTGAGTAGCACTCGATTGAAACTTCTAATAGTTATAGTATTTAAAACTTACGCACTTTATTGCACATCAAAACAATCGGAAACTAAGTACTGAAAACAAAAGACTGTGAATAATGCGGAAAATTCCCAATTAAAATACCAATTTGTATGTGTTTCAGGTAATGTTAGCCAGATACATTTGCAAATAGACTGTCATATTTCAGGTAATCCTTTCAGCTCGTATAAAATGGCCCGTTATGCCTGTTAATTGATATTAAAGATATCAAAATTGATTTTTTTCAATATTAAACTTACCCGATAATCATGTAGCTGTCAACTCCGTTGCCCGACAGAATTCTACGGGAGGGATACGCCAGCTATCACTATACTAGAAGGGGGTGTACTCACAAACGCCACCTGTGGCCAGGTACTACAGTACTTGTTGTTGACGCCACCTCACTTTTTCCTCTGTCGTGCTTCCGGCAAGACGTTCTTGGATACGCTTATGATTTTGGAGTATTGTTCACGGTTTGGTGAAGTATTTCTCTAAAATTTGCAGCTATTCGCTATACTAGAAACTTCTATATTAGCTTAGTTAGCTTTTGGAATTAATTTTATTATGGTGACGAAGAGAGTATGAACTCTCTTTCACCTTTAAATGGCCGACCCTTCCCTTAGACGGAAGTGTTGGTGTCTAAGAGAGTATAGACTCTCTTTCTTAATTTTGCTTAACAAAAGTTATAGATTTATTTTATATCTCTCCGCCTTTTATAGGCCTCTTCGATTAACTTCCTTTTATTATAAAATTATTAAAATTAATTTTTATATATTCGACCTTTCCTAATGGTAGGCGGTCTTTTCTTGTACCGAAGTTAATTAACATTGAGCCCGTCATTTCGGTTTTACCTGTTAACATATTATGCTATTTTAATGTTTTTGAAAGAATTTCTTTGATAGTCTCGTACTGTTTTCAAAGTTGAACTAACGTTTTGTTTTGTCTCTGCTGTTGTTGACGTTTCAGAACGTTCAACTTGCGCTCTATCGTTACGATAGAGAGAGAATTTTCACGGTGTCACGTTGCAGTAAGAGTAACCGTGTCTAGCGTTTTGTTCATTCTTTCTTAACTTAATGGTTTTAATTCTACAAAGGAACTTTTCATTTTGGGAAATATTTTCCTTTAACAATAATATGTTTTAACGATATATATGATTGGGCTCTTCTCTCAGGTTCTAAGTCAAGAGAGAGAGAGAGAGAGAGAGAGAGATAGAGACGGAGGGAGAAAGAGGAGGATAAACGTTTCGTTCAAGCGAGTAACGTTGTTATCGTTTTTGCTCTTCTCCCTAGTCTCTTTAGGGGAAGAAGGTAAACGTTTCTAGAGTTTTTCTTGTTCTCAAGCTTTATGCGGTGAGAGATTTTAAACGTAGTTTATTTGATCTAGTGTTTAGTCTCTTTCCAGCCACTGAATTATTTATCTTTCATTAGATTTTTCTGTTACATTGTAATTCTGTTTTCGCAATTACTAACTTTTGAGAAAGGATAGAATTGCGTGTTTCAGGTACAAACCACTTAAAGTTTCGAGTTCAGTGAAATATGTGCAAACAGAAAATCAAAGTGATAAGTGATTAGCGCAAAGTGTGTCAGTGTTGTGCGTGAGGGTACTTCTGTGCGCGCCAGTCGTCCTCCCAGTCCGGGACCTCTTGCAAGCTCCCAAGCCCAGGGGAGAAGCAATGTCGAAGGGCAAAAGGGTTCGGCAGGCCTTGATCGGCGCACAGAAGTATCCTCGGTGGTTGCGGGCGTGTCTTAAGAGACCGTCACTCCCACCCGCAGACGATTGAGCCCTTATTTTGCTCGTCTGCAGAAGAAATTTCGGGGAGAAAACGCTGGCCTCAGGTCTCAAGACCTCTTAAACGTAAAGTCCAGACCTATGCCAGACGTACGAAGTTAGAGTTCAACAACCCGGATGCAGTCATTGGGTTAGCTCTGACTCTCCTCAGTCTCAGGTGACTGCACTCCGCCTAAGAGGAGTAAGGTTCTGCCACAACAGATCTCTGCTGTTAAGGCTTTACCTCAGCAGACCTTAGTGTCTGCCGACCCCAAGTTGACTCTACTGCAGTCCATGCAGTCACAACTTTCAGTCTTGATGCGTGAGTGTCGGGCTGAGAAGGTTGCGCCTCCGCCTCCGCCTGCACTCGCTCCGCCTGCGCTCGCTCCGCCTGACCGCAGTACCGCCTGCCAGGCGTACGATGTTGAGCCACGTTCTGAGTTTACTGTTCCCAGTGGTGTACAGCTCCCTCCGCCTTCCTTAAGGCAACCTCAGCAATGGGATCAGGAGGCTTATACCTCTCTTCCTCCGCTTCCACTTGCTGCTCCACCATTGATGCAACACTCGGTTGAGGTACAACAACCTCTCCCATCCATGAGTCAGTCTCCTCAGCTCTCGCTGCAGCGAGCTCAACCCTCCTCAAGGCAAGCACAACACCTTAGCCTTGCGCCTCAGGAACCTCAACTCGTTCCTCAGGAACTTGCTACTGCGCATCCGCCAACCACTCAGCAAGCGCAACCCTTGAGGCAGCAACCTCTTGCTATGAGTCAGCCACCTCAACGCATGCATCTGCCACTTTCTCCTCAACTTGAGAAATAACAAATGACAATAATAACACCTCATTACTTTCATACTTGCATTTGTAATCATATACATGTATGCCTACACAAACATTATGATAATGGAGGTTATTTGTCTTACTTATATAAAAATTTATTTGTATTCCTTGCAATATATTTTTAACAATATCGCAAAATATGGCAAAATATCTTCAAAACAAAAATGAATCATGAGTTATGAATGTAAGGTAAATATTATGTTGATATTAAAACCCCATGCAAGCATGCATGAAGCACTCTAGCACTGGTCTTGGAATTTCTGAGAAATGTTAAACGCCATGCAACACGCTCTGCTTACCTTACAGCATGCTCTACATACAGCATGCTCTGCATACAGCATGCTCTGCATACAGCATGCTCTGCATACAACATGCTCTGCATACAGCATGCTCTGCATTCAGCATGCTCTGCATACAACATGCTCTACATACAGCATGCTCTGCATACAACATGCTCTGCATACAGCATGCTCTGCATTCAGCATGCTCTGCATACAACATGCTCTGCATTCAGCATGCTCTGCATAACATGCTCTGCATACAGCATGCTCTGCATACAACATGCTCTACATACAGCATGCTCTGCATACAGCATGCTCTGCATACAACATGCTCTGCATACCTTACCGCATGCTTCTCAGTCATACATCTTTGGTTGTTGCCAACTCACTAGACTGTCAAGCAGTTTCATATGTTGCCTTCTAGTCTGCTGCTTTTGCACCATTGAAACCCTCACTGAGAGAACTTAACTTTTCTCGGATATGGTCCCTGTAGATGAGAAAGTGCTTTTCTCCCTCCTTCTGATATTCCCTTGAGGACTCTGTCATTTGGAGAGGAGCCTTTAGCTGCGTAGCCTCCTATGGACTTTTATTTAAGCATAACATGCTTCCAGGGAAGGTAATGGTTCCATTTCAGTCACTAACCCCGTCTGTTACCACACCTGCTTCCATAGACCTTGAGCTGTGTTGCAAGACATACAGTCCAAGCTTAGTCCTTGTTAAAGGATTTTTTGTTTACGGAGTCAGTGTGTCACTGGGAAGACGTTCAACAACCAGCAGAAGTGACTTGTTGTGACGCAGTGTGGCAACCTCAGCAACCCGATAAGGAGTTGTCTGTACGACCCAGACAGTCTAGACAGCTTCGGGTTGTCACTGTACTTCCTCGCTTCCCCATGGTTGACAGTTCACAGACTGTGCAGCAGTACCATGATCTTGTGTCCGGCTCCGTCAGACGACTGGCTTTTAAGAGCTCCCACAAGTCGTCGCTGTCTGGAGATTCTCAGATGGACTATGGATCTGACCAAGGAACTGGGCCTCCTGGTCAATTTTGAGGAGTCTCAGCTCATCCCATCCCAGACCATTGTCTCCCTGGGTATGGATCTTCAGAGTCGAGCTTTTCGGGCTTTTCCGTCGGCCCCAAGGATCTTCCAAGCCCTAGAATGCATCCAGAGCATGCTGAGAAGGAACCGATGCTCAGTCAGGTAGTGGATGAGTCTAACAGGGACACTTTCATCGCTGGCCCTGTTCATCGTGTTAGGGAGAATCCACCTCCCCCCCTTCAGTATCATCTAGCTGCTCACTGGATAAAGGACATGACGCTAGAGACGGTCTCAGTTCCTGTTTCCGAAGAGAGGAGGTCTTCTCTCGCGTGTTGTAAGAACAGCTTTCTTCTCAAGGAAGTCTACCTTTGGCTGTTCAGAAACCCGACCGCCGTCTCCTCTCGGACACATCAGACACGGGCTGGGGTGCGACTTTGGACGGACAGGAATGATCGAGAACACGGAATCAGGAGCAAAGGACACTTCACATCAATTGCAGGAGTTGTTGGCGGTTCTTCTGGCCTTGATAAACTTCAAGTCCCTCCAGCTTAACAAAGTGGTGGAGGTGGACTCTGACAACACCACAGCCCTGGCTTACACCTTCAAGCAGGGAGGGACTCTTTCGTGAAGTTGTTCTAGATCGCAAGGGACCTCCTCATCTGGTCTAAAGATCGAAAGCTCACGCTGGTAACGAGGTTCATTCAGGGCGGTATGAATGTCATGGCAGATCACCTCAGCCGGAAGGGTCAGGTCATCCCCACAGAGTGGACCCTTCACAAGAATGTTTGCAGCAGACTTTGGGCCCTGTGGGGTCATCCAACCATAGATCTGTTCGCTACCTCGATAACCTAGAGACTCCTATTGTATTGTTCTCCGATTCCAGACCCAGCAGCAGTTCACGTGGATGCTTTTCTGCTGGATTGGTTCCATCTCGACCTGTATGCATTCCCGCCGTTCAAGATTGTCAACAGGGTACTTCAGAAGTTCTCCTCTCGCAAAGGGACACGGCTGACGTTGGTTGGCTCCGCTCTGGCCCGCGAGAGAATGGTTCTTAGAGGTACTGCAATGGCTGGTCGACATTCCCAGGACTCTTCCTCTAGGAGTGAACCTTCTACGTCTACCTCACGTAAAGAAGGTACACCCGAACCTCCACACTCTTCGTCTGACTGCCTGCAGACTTTCGAAAGACTCTCAAGAGCTAGGGGCTTTTCGAAGGAGGCAGCCAGAGCGATTGCCAAAGCAAGGAGATCATCCACTCTCAGAATCTATCAGTCTCAAAGGGAAGTCTTCCGTAGCTGGTACAAGACCAATGCAGTTTCCTCAACCAGTACCACTGTAACCCAGATTGCTGACTTCCTGTTATATCTAAGGAAAGTAAGATCCCTTTCAGCTCCTACGATCAAGGGTTACAGAAGTATGTTGGCAGCGGTTTTCCGCCACAGAGGCTTGGATCTTTCCACCAACAAAGATCTACAGGACCTCCCTAGGTCTTTTGAGACCTCAAAGGAACGTCGGTTGTCCACTCCAGGCTGGAATCTAGACGTGGTCCTAAGGTTCCTTATGTCATCAAGATTTGAACCTCTCCAATCAGCCTCTTTTTAGGACCTCACATTAAAAACTCTTTTCCTCGTGTGCTTGACAACAGCTAAAAGAGTAAGTGAGATCCACGCCTTCAGCAGGATCATTGTTTTCACATCTGAAACGGCTACATGTTCCTTGCAGCTCGGTTTTTGCTAAACGAGCTTCCTTCACGTCCTTGGCCTAAGTCGTTCGAGATCCCAAGCCTGTCCAACTTGGTGGGGAATGAACTGGAGAGAGTACTTTGCCCAGTTAGAGCTCTTAGGTACTATCTAAAAAGGTCTTAACCTTTACAAGGACAGTTAGAAGCCTTATAGTGTGCTATCAAGAAACCTTCTTTTCCAAGTTCTAAGAACTCAGTTTCTTACTATTCAGGCTTCTGATTAGAGAAACACATTCTCATCTGAAGGAAGAAGACCTTGCTTTGCTGAAGGTAAGGACACATGAAGTGGGAGCTGTGGCTACTTCAGTGGCCTTCAAACAGAGCCATTCTCTGCAGAGTGTTATGGATGCAACCTATTGGAGAAGCAAGTCAGTGTTCGCATCATTCTATCTCAAAGATGTCCAGTCTCTTTACGAGTACTGCTACACCCTGGGACCATTCGTAGCAACGAATGCAGTAGTAGGCGAGGGCTCAGCCACTACATTCCCATAATCCCATAACCTTTTAACCTTTCTCTTGAATACTTTTTATGGGTTGTACGGTCGGCTAAGAAGCCTTCCACATCCTTGTTGATTTGGCGGGTGGTCAATTCTTTCTTGAGAAGCGCCGAGGTTAAAGGTTGTGATGAGGTCCTTTAGTATGGGTTGCAGCCCTGTATACTTTAGCACCTTTGAGTTGATTCAGCCTTCCAAGAGGAACGCTGCGCTCAGTAAGGAAGACGATCTTATTAAAGGCAGAGTAACGGTTCAAGTCGACTTCCTTACCAGGTACTTATTATTTCATTGTTATTGTGGATAACTGATTATATGAA
The DNA here is from genome assembly GCF_036898095.1 of Palaemon carinicauda. Classification (NCBI taxonomy): domain Eukaryota; kingdom Metazoa; phylum Arthropoda; class Malacostraca; order Decapoda; family Palaemonidae; genus Palaemon; species Palaemon carinicauda. The sequence goes on from NC_090726.1 coordinate 190,677,865, forward strand.
ATACGGGATACTTAGCTATCCTTTAGTCTTGTACACTGGTTTTTCACCCACCCCCCTGGGTGTGAATCAGCTACATGATTATCGGGTAAGTTTAATATTGAAAAATGTTATTTTCATTAGTAAAATAAATTTTTGAATATACTTACCCGATAATCATGATTTAATTGACCCACCCTTCCTCCCTATAGAGAACCAGTGGACCGAGGAAAAAGTGAGGTGGCGTCAACAACAAGTACTGTAGTACCTGGCCACAGGTGGCGCTTGTGAGTACACCCCCTTCTAGTATAGTGATAGCTGGCGTATCCCTCCCGTAGAATTCTGTCGGGCAACGGAGTTGACAGCTACATGATTATCGGGTAAGTATATTCAAAAATTTATTTTACTAATGAAAATAACATTTTTAAAGTATAAACTCATTACTGAACATTTACACAGCATGTCTGTGATTGTAGCACCTCCTCCCACAGCAGAAATTGATGATGATTATATGCCCCCTACTGGTGCTTTAGCACATGTTCACATTCCCCAGGCTCATAGTTTTCTATAGCTGCAGAAAAGAAATGGATGTGGGGGAAGGGGGATCATGGTTGTTAGGTTTTAATAGTTTAAAAAAAGAAAATCCACTACAGTACTTTAGCATATTCCAAATAGAAACTTTGATGGGAGAGATCTAGGCTGCAGACATCCTAAAGGGCAAAAGACCTGAATGTCTGGATGGAGCAAAAAAAAGGCTACTCGCTCCATCCTGTAAACCTTCCGTCTTTTTGAGAAAAATAAACCGGTGGGTGTAGAGTACCTTGAAGTAACCTCTGTATGTATAGCCAACACTAAAAAATATATCTATTCAGTCTCTAGGATAGGTGACTGGGGAAAATGATTTGCTAGAAAGGAAAGGTAGTCGCTAGACAGATTGGTCTCTATGCTGCTTTCAGATTTCTGGTAACCTATGGCTCTTCTCCCGAGAGAGTTGTCGGTACTCTTCCTTTAATGATTTAGTCGACTTCACCATGGCCCTGCGGTGATAACATGCCGTGCTCTTCAAAATTCTGGTGACTAGATCCTTAGGAAATATGTGGGCTTTCAACAAACTAAGGAATCTCCTTTTTCCTTCTGTGGGTTACAAAGCAGGACTTGTCCTCACTACCTGACCAAAAATGATGGACTTTGACCTATGGAAGAAATGGTCTAAAGTTTAGATGTAAAAAACTGCCCATTAGAGTCTGCATATCCTATCAATTCCTGAAATACAGCAAATGGACAGTGTTCTAGAATTCCTAATTGCTCCTCCTTTTGAATGGGAACAAATGCAGTGACGGGAAGGCAGGCTACTACCAATTTTCTTATCGTGTCCAGCGTAAAATTCATCTTTCCTGTTAATGACTACCAACGTAGCAGAGCAGTAATAATTCATGATGCCAGTTAAAGATAATCTTGAAAGTCCTTTGAAGGAAGTAGATTTGGGCCACTGAATGGCCTCCCAGGACCTGTGGAAATTTCTTAAAAATGCAATCTAGTCAAAGAAAGTAGGTTGGAGAATCCATCCAGCACAGCATCCCTCTATTCCTCTTCTTGAAGACCTTATTTTTCAGAAAGTACTATATCGAAATAAACCGCACTAATACTGATTGCTCTTAAAACTAATTTCTGTTTTTTGGTCACAAGCAAGAACTCTCGCAATCCTCTGTGGTGTTGATCTCTTGAAACTTTAAAGGGAACTGCAATTCTGAGGCAGTTAATTGGTCTGCATATAGAACTTCACGAGTCTGAATCCTGATGAGTTTTATCATAACCTGTACTTTGTGGCCCTGACTACCATATTGTCCTTACTCTCTTGTAAAGTTTGTTAGCTTTTAGAAGATATATCTAAAATTTATTATTCCACTTTAGGTTTCCACCCTTTGCTCTCTGGCTTGCACTACTTTCCATGCATGCTGTTGGGAAATGTTACAGATCTAGGACAAGGTCTTCTCAAATGATACCTTGACTTGTTGCCTAGTTGAAACCTCTAGACAATTAACATTGTTCATGTTTTTACACGGGGCAAACTTCCTTAAGGTCTGCATTAAATATACAGTACCTCTAAAAATTCTGTGTTTTGGAATATACTCATTTTCAAATTTTCCATCAGAAAAGAGGCTTAGTCTTGACTTCTTTAGTTTCTGTCAAATTTGGATGTGAATGAAACTGCTAGGGACAACAAGGGCTTCAGGAAAGTTTGTTCCAATGGGTTGCATACAGATAAAAGCTTTCCCTTACCATTTCCATGGAATTATAATGGACTGCAATCTAGGCAAAAATGGTGTTTCGGTGATGCTAGACAAACTACTACTACTAAATTGGTGGAACAATTGTTGGTTATACCAATTTGTGTTATTAGATTTTTTTTTTTTTAATGGAATGTCACAGTAAGGATGGGGGCAACTCTTTTATTTTATCAGGGAAGAGCTCTGGGACAATCTACTCTTCATATTAATTGGCTGGAACATTTAGCTGTTTTCAAAAGTATTTCAGCCTCAGGTGTATCTGGTAATGGGAGGTTGGTGGGTAGGTTTTCAAACAACGCAACAGCATTGGCTTATATTTGGAACATGGTGTATAATAAGGTTGGAATTCATATATCTGATAGGGGGATATTAACTTGGACGAATTTGAAGGAAATAATCTTTTTACCTCTGTTTATTCCACAGATGTTGAATGTCTCGGCAGTTCATTTGAGAATAAATATGCTTTCCAAGAGACATTCAGCTAAAAAATTTTATCTAGGTAAGGGAAGGTTTTTGATTAGTGTAAATAAAGGAAAATGAAGTTTTGTGACTAGGAACTACTTTGAATGTAAAGTTTTGAAATTTCCTTTATATGAAAGGAAACTGTTCAATTCAGCTATTAAGGGCTATAGAAGGGATTTTGACGAAGGAAAAATCTATTTCTGGGCGAGAGACCTGTGCCGCCCAGTGAAATGCTGCTCTAGCACCATTTCTAAGGAATATAACTGCTAAATATTACCAGAGAAAAAATGTATAGGAATGCTAGGTTGAACTAGCTCGCTCACCTATTGGTGTCGGTATAAACTAGGGCGTAATAGACCAGAGGTCTCGTACCATTTAGACATCTCCTCTTCAAAATCCCTCAATAGTGAGGTGCGGTTCAACCTCCCCTGCCGCGCAGAACAGTACTACTAACTCTACCCATGCTTGCCCAGCACTCCTTACAGCACCCTTAAGTTTTGGGGTCTGATCAGGGGGGGACAACTAGGGTGGGTTCACTGGGCGGCACAGGTCTCTCGCCCAGAAATAGATTTTTCCTTCGTCAAAATCCCTTTTCTGGGCTCAACCTGTGCCGGCCAGTGAAATAGTACCAGAGAAACGAACCCAAACTTCATTAAATATAAGGGAACGAATTAAAATCAACATAACATAACAGTAGTTTAATCAAGAGTTGTAGTAGTAGACGATAGTCTTTTATAACATCAAAAATGACAGGATATAATATCCCAGGAAGGGATGGCAAAATGTAAAAGTAAAACTTGAAATCAAAATATGATCTGAGGTCAAAATATCTTAAAAATACTATATAAAACTGGACATTAAAGAAATACAGTTCGCAGGACAAAATGTAAATATGACAATTAATAATAGAGATAAACAATATCTAAGACATGGGGACACCCATGGGTGTGACATAACAAACTGAACTCAGGTAGGAACTGTAAGTGAGGCAGGTAAGAGGAAGAAGATGGCACACATAGTAAATTCAGGAATAAATTAGGAATTAATTTGTTCGGGGGATACCACGCTCCCTGCGGCTACGGTAGCGAGTTGAAGGGCGTCTAGATGTTTAAGATAGTGTCGCCTGAACACTGACGGGGATTTCCATCCGGTATATTTAGTAAGATCTGCAAAGTTCATGTGATGGAAAAAATTTATTGAGGTTGCTACCGCCCGTATGTCATGGACGTGAGGGAAGGACTCAGGATTAGCCTGTTTGATAAAATACAAGATCTGTTGCCTGATCCCTTTTAAAGTTATAGTCCCTCCCTGCTCTGACGAACAAGGGTCCTGAGGTCTTATAGGAAGTCCTTGATAGAAAGGACTTTAGAGTGGTAACAGGACACAGGGAAGGATCCTGAAGGAGCGGGATAATTTTCCAGGAGGACCATCTGTTTTGAGGGTCTTCATTTTTGGCCAAGAAGACCTTGTCTGGGGAGAGGAGAACTTCTCCTGATGGAAGGAACTCGATGTGGCCTGGATCTCTTGATAAGGCCGCTAATTCCAAAATTCTAGCGCCGGATGCTAAACTCATAAGGAATAGAGTTTTTCTGAGTAGAGGTATATACTCACATGAGTCGTTGATGGTTTCTGACGCCAGTTTGAGGACATCATTGAGAAATCAGGAAACCGAGTTAGGACGAATAGATGGTTTCAGTCTGGCACAAGCTCTTGGAATTGAAGCTAGCAATGAGTCTGTTAGATCTATATTAAACCCGACCAGGAAAATCTTCAAGGCAGACTTAATGGTAGTAATAGTGTTAGCTGCCAAACCTGACTCAAACAAGGTTCTGAAAAAGGTTACCGTTAGGTTCAATGTCATAAAGACAAAATTAGAATCCTTCAAAAACTTTGCTAGTTTTTGACCGCTGAGTCATATTGACGAAGAGTGGAGTCTCTCTTATCTGATTCTAAGAATAAAGTATTCTGGGGATCTATGTTAGCCCCTTTGTGGGCCGCAAACTTCATGAAGTCCATAAAGTTAGGGCGTTCCGAATGTCTGAGGAAGCGAACACAGTGAGCGTTTATACTATCTGGGTCAAAGTCGGGTTGGGAATCTGGCGAGGGTGGAGATTCAGCTCCAGTAAAAGAGGAAACCAATTGCTCTTGGGCCAATTGCGGGCCACCAGGGCTACTTGACCTTTGAAGGTTCGAAGTTTGTCCAGCACCTTCATCAATAGGTTCACCGGTGGGAAAAGATAAATCCTTTCCCAGGTGTTCCAGTTCAGAGACATGGCATCCGTGGCGTAAGCCCGAGGGTCCAGGTTGGGGGCCACATAACATTTCAGTTTGTGGTTGGACTCCGTCGCGAAGAGATCTACCTGGAGGTCCAGCACTTGGAAGAGGATCCACTGAAACAATTTTCGATCTAGTGACCATTCTGATTCCAACGGGGTCGTCCTTGAGAGTGCGTCTGCCACAACGTTCCGAATTCCAGCCAGATGGACAGCTGATAGGTGCCATTGGTTTGAGGCTGCCAGGGAGAAGATTGCTACCATCACATGGTTGATGGTGCCTGACTTGGAGCCCCCTCTGTTTAAGCAACGGACTATAACTTCGTTGTCGAGAACTAGTCTCAGGTGTTGCTTCTTGGCCGGGGAAAGACGTTTTAAAGTTAGTAAGACCGCCATGGCTTCTAGGACGTTTATGTGGAACTGTTGGAACATTGTGGACCAAAGGCCCTGAACCTTCCTGTGTTGGGAATAACCTCCCCAACCTGATAGGGAGGCATCCGTGTGGATGACTATCTTTGGAGGGGGGGTACCGTAGGGGGACCGATTTCGACAGGCTCTTGGTGGTTGTCCATGGGAGAAGCCTCTTCCGAAGAATGGGAGGAAGACGGGTCGTCTTGTCTCGAAATTTGTTGTTCGCTCTGGAGCGCCAAACCTGGTTTATGTCCTTCAGTTTCGCTTTCAGAAGAAGGTCTGTCACTGAAGCGAATTGTAGGGATCCTAGGATCTTTTCTTGATTCCTTCTGGATGTTATATTTTCCCCGAGAAATCGTTTGGTATTCTTCGCAATCTCTATTCTCTTGGACCTGGGAAGACATAGGGTTTGAGAGCATAGGTCCTACTGTAATCCCAGCCACTGAAACTTGGTCTCCGGTGTTAGGCAGGACTTTCTGAAATTTATTTGGAATCCCAGAGACTGAAGATACTGGATCACCTTGTTTGTCGCTTTGAGACAATCCTCGACGTTGTTTGACCAGATTAGCCAATCGTCAAGATATGCGACGACTTGGACCCCTTGGGTTCGAAGTTCTTGAATGACTGATTCCGCCAGTTTCGTGAAAATTCTGGGCGCGATGTTGAGCCCGAAAGGCATCACTTTGAACGTGTAAGCCTTGTCGCCTAGTCTGAATCCTAGGAATGGGCGGAAATGTCTCGCTATTGGAACGTGATAGTAAGCATCGGTAAGATCGATGGAGGTGGTGACGGCCCCACGGGGAAGTAAGGTCCGTACCTGCGAGACGGTAAGCATGTGAAACTTGTCGCATTGAATGGACAAGTTTAGCCGGGAAAGATCGAGGATGACTCTCCGGCTGTCTTGAGTCTTTTTTCGGGACGCTGAATAAGCGACCTTGAAACTTCAGATGTTATGTTTCTTTGATCGCGTTCTTGCGCAAGAGATCCTGGGTAAACAGGATCAGATCCGGTGTCGGGAGTTGATGGAATTTGTTCGGTGGAGGAGGCCCTTCTATCCAACTCCACCCCAGGCCCTTGGAAATTATGCTGAAGGCCCAAGGACTGAACCTCCAGCGACTCCTTAATGCATAAAGTCTCCCTCCTACCTGAAGATTCTCAGTAGTTGGAGGATTTTCCGCCACGGCCTCCGCGTGATCCCTTTCCACGGGAGAAATATCTCCCTTTGCCTCCGTTCTGAAAAAAACCTCTTGAACCAAGGCCCCTGCCTCGTTGGTATCCTTGAGAGGAAGCCTGGGAGTCATAGGCAGGGTTATAAGCAGGGGAGGTGAACGAGCCCGAAGCCACTTGGCTTTTAGGAACGAGAACATATTCCTCTTGGGGCTGAGGCTTGGAGGTGGAGGGTTGGATGGTCTGAGCAACCGGGACCGGCTGGACTACCTGGAGAGGTTGGCGGAACTGGGCAGAGCTATAAGGACGTAGCCTTTTCCTGCCCCGGGAGTGAACGTTCGACTGTTCGAACTTCCGTTTGGGAGTGAGACCCCAACGGACCTTGAGGCTTTGGTTCACTCTGGCAGCTTCCCTTAACACTGAGTTGACCATGTCCTCCGGGAACAGGTCCGGACCCCAAGCGGAGGCTTTAATGAGCTTATTCGGCTCATGGCGGATAGTAGCCTCTGATAAAACATGCCTATGGCAACGTCTTCTGGCTACCAAGAAGTCATAGCAATCCGCTAACAAGGATTGTAAGGTGGCTTTTGTCATGACCTTAAAGGCGTATTCCTCATCGAACTTGAGGGAAAACATCTCCGCCATCGTCGAGACGTTTAGGCTCCTGCTAAACCTAGACCGGGACTCGAACTCGAGTCGAATTAAGGTTTCGGGGAGTCTTGGAAGTCGTTCGCTAAATTGCGTCGACGCACAATCAGCGGATAGCTTACCAGAGGTAAATGTTGCCTGAATGTTAAGCCAACATTCATTGTCTGATGGGAGCAGAAGAGATGTAGGATCTGTCTCCCGAAGCTGGGGCAAAGGTTTGTCTTCGGCCACTGCCTGAAGAACTAAGTCCACCATTTTGGTGACGCAAGGAGTAGGGGTCTGCTCGTCCACAAGAAACATAGTGTATGTACTCTTGTGGGGAGTCAGCATGGTGTTTGTGCAACCCCACTCGTTTAGGGTTCTAACCCAAACAGACTGAGCCTGTTCTTTTGGGAAGATAATGGTCTCCTTAGGGACCTTATCTAGCCGGACAAGAGCTTCTTCCGTTAGCCGGGCGAAGCCGGGGAAGGGGAATTGAAGGCCGGGAGGGAAGAACTCAAAGTCTTCAATGGGCCGGGTTCCAAAGCCTTCAATGGTCAACATCCCGTCCGTGAAAGGGCAGTGGAGCGCCATTTTCTACGGGTTATTTTTAGTAAAAGGCGGGAGTTTTGAGGCGTCCGGGATGAGGAACTTCTGTTGTTGAGGCAGTCCTCCTTCTAGGGTGTCCAGTCTCCTGGTAACGGCAGAAAGCATTGAGCTAATCTGCTCTGAGACAACCCTTGACATCATTTTGGTGAGAGCCACCGGGTCGAGGTTGGCCGGGGCAACTGAGGAAGTTGCACTCCCGGGTCCTGAGAAGTAGAGGAGGTGCTAGCTAAGCCACTAGGGGCTCCGGGGAGGGAAGCCTTCTTGGGCTTGGTTGTTTTAGGTAGTGTGGGATTCTTTTGAGTCCTAACTAAGGGTCTCTTCTGAGACTTAACCTTGGGAGGAACCGGGTGTGATCTCGGGGTAGATTCACGGTTCGCTTCAAATACTAGAAAGGAAGAAGAATTAGATGCCGAAGAAAAAGAGGGGCTAAGAAGAGAGATCTTAGCGCCGGACCCACCTGCCTCACCTACCTCCTTACCTGTCTCCGGTTCGTCCAAAACCATGGGTTCTAGGTCCAAGTTCAGAGCCGCAACATTGTCCTCAATGGGGTCGGGGTCGTCACCGATGTCAGTATCCTGATCAAGATCAAGTTCCACGGTTGCCGCAATGTCGGCAATAATAGGGGCCGCCACTTCTTTAGGCACTGCTGCCGAAGGTTTTGCGTTGGGGTAGATCAGGTTGCAGTAATCTTCGGAAAGGACGTAAGGCTTCTTGTCCTTAACATTACGGGCAAAACCGCCTACCCAAACTTTCAAGGTGGCTCTTGCTGTGGTCTTAGCTGCTTGGGAACTCTGAAAGAACGGGGATAAGGTTAGCAAACCCGGGAGACGGAGCTGAGAAATGAAAACCAAGGGTTCATTATATAAAGCAAGAGGAATGCAAGTATAAAAAAAAAAAACGACCTATAGAGGACTCACTGATTCCGAAGAGAGGGTGGTGACAAGGTCGTAACAGACAAGGTAGTTGTCGGGGTGCCAAACAATAAGGTCATCCATTTGAATCCCACAGTCGGCGTGAGATCTACAGACCTCATGTCCGCAGGGCTGTTGAAGGACGGCCGCGCAGGCTGCTGTAAAAAGGAATAGTCTATGAACATCTACTTAATATCTCTAGAAGGGGCCCCGGAGGATCCGGACCTTGAAATTAAAGTAAAATGTATAGCCTTAGACTAAACATGCAGAGAACCTGAGACTATTCCAAGAGGAACCCGGAAGAGCCGGGGATGAGAAAAGGATGTAAAAACAAGGGATTGAGTAATAATAAATAATAGTCCCGGGGACCGGGAACAGAAATACTTAAAGTAAACTTGAAGTAAACTAGAGTAAACTTAAGTTACATCCTTAAAATACATATAATAAAAAACTCCGGTTATGATCTTAAACATTGACGTCCGTGAGAGTATAGGGTTCCCGTAGGGAGAGTAGGAATCATAAACTGTGTCAGTGTCTTCAGATCTGGCAGTATTGTAAGCCCGGAGGCCCCAATGTCTGATGACGGGAGGGTACGGTGGGAGAATGCTGGAGGAGCCAAGGGATCCACCAACGAGACTACCGGACGTACCGGGACGAAGGTAATGATTCGTGTAGAATACTATGATGTAGGTTAATAATATATCCTGCTATGGGCGATAATGGCAGGAGGTACCGTATGATGGGGACACTCCTAATATAGATAAGGTCTCATTCCTAAATCCATAAGCTAAAAGCAAAAGCCATACCAAGAAGGCATAGGTATACTGCCCAATCACATGTGTGATATAGTCCCCGGCTGTCCCGGCCCTCCCCCTCCCCCGACTGATGGCCAATCGAGACAACGGGAGGGGGGAGACGAGAACCGCCTGGGATGAATGAGACTATGTAGCACCCCGTGAGATAATCTCGGTCCTCAATATGTCGGAACGTTGAGGGAAGACTGAGGAACAAGCATACTTGGCCCGTATGTCATAGCCAACAACCATCGAGTAAGAGGAGAGACGAACTCTGGGAGGGGGGGGGTACAGGGGGATCACATGGACAGGTGGTGGTAGGCAGGGCTACCAACTGGAGATCCCCTCAACACATGAAAATCCCAAAAATATAATCATAACGGAGTGTGACAATAAAAACAATATGAACTGTATAAATACTTAAAAGTAATTAATGAATAAAAGCGTAATCACGTAAAAAAGGCTAGGCATGCAAAGTTAATATGGCAAGAGAGGGACTCGAGCGAGTGGCAAGGGAGGGAGCATGACGCCATCTTGGAAGATGGAAAACAAGGGTACCAACCTTGCTACCGAAGCGGGTAGATATCGAGCAGTAACACAATAAAGAGCTACGCGAGAGTCCCACTCGAACCAAAACTTAAAACTATGTGGAGCGTAAATAAAACAGATAGTCTTATAACATCAAGTGAAATGCTCCTAGAAAAAAACAGCGAAACAATTCCCTGTGGGAACGCTATCCAATAACATGCACGAAGGCAGGCATGCCAACATAACAGAACGCCTTAATGATTCGCTAACACTGATACCATAGTATAATAATAATGATACGCTAAGATGAAAGCATATAATCGGTGTAAAGGAAAAATCTCCTAAAAGTTTGAACGAATAGCAATGATGAAAGTAATAACGAACGAACTAGCGAGAAAGGGCAGGTCCGTGTAACCATGAACGGTTAGAACGGGAACGCCGTTCACAATAAAACACTTCTGAATTAATAAAACAAAGGCTACACTGCCCATTCACGCTTAAAACTCATGGATAAAGTACTTAACTTCGATGGAGTAACTTGAGATTCCGCCATCGATGCGTAGGAAAGGTAAGTAATCCAAAAGTACACCGAGAAAAATACAATCGACTTATTCGTAACTGGTGCTAAAAAGGAGTGCTGGGCAAGCGTGGGTAGAGTTAGTAGTACTGGTCTGCGCGGCAGGGGAGGTTGAACCGCACCTCACTATTGAGGGATTTTGAAGAATAAATGTCTAAATGGTACGAGACCTCTGGTCTATTACGCCCTAGTTTATACCGACACCAATAGGTGAGCGAGCTAGTTCAACCTAGGATTCCTATACATTTTTTCTCTGGTAATATTTAGCAGTTATATTCCTTAGAAATGGTGCTATAGGAGCATTTCACTGGCCGGCACAGGTTGAGCCCAGAAATCTATTTTGAATACTTAATCAAGATTATAGGCTTGGAATTCCCCACTAAGGTTATTAGTTCATATATATTTTGGACTTTTACTATTGAGAAACTTGTAGTTGCCCAAAAAATTTGTAGTAATAAATATTTAAACTTTTTTCAATTTGAATCTTTGTAATTTTTCTGTTGGAGATTTCACAGCTTGGCATCTATTTACTGTTAAATTTAGCATTGACAATATGCATTATTGAGCAACAAAAGCTATTTATAAGTTATGAGAAAATTAAGTTTTCTTCAAAATCTACATCAAATCAAACAGAGCAAAGAAGGATTTAAAGTAACGGATTAGGCTCAATTTTATGTATTCCCTCTTTAGAAAAAGAAAGTTGATGTCCAAAAATAGATTTCTTTGCCGTGTGAGATATGTTGTACAGTAATTTGGATAATGCTAAACTTTTTAGATGAAGGTTTCTGATTTTTATTGTGGGGTTAAGATTTTGAATCTCTTCTTAAAAGCATAGTCTCAAGTGTGCTCAAAGAATTAGATTGAAGTTGGATGAAAGATTCAAAGGTTAGGGTTGTTGATGTTGGAAGTTTTGCTAAATCGTCTAGTTCATATAGGAATGTCTTTGGAAAGATTCTTAGCAGCAGCTGAAGGGAATACCAAGTCAGTTTTTGCTAAGAATTATCTTAGTGTTTTTGTTATAAAGATTGCAAGGCATTGGGTGCTGTAGTAGCCGCAGGGGATGTAGTTTTAATACAGGTAAATTTTTGTGTAACTTTAATTCTTAATATTAGTATTTTATTTCTGAAAATACTTGCTCTTGGGTAATTTATAAAAGTGTATGGTTTGATAGAATGTTGTATTTCGTTCACAATCTGGAGGCTGGAGAAACGCTTCTCATTTGGTGACATTTAATTACAGTGTTACTATGCCAAGAGTTAAGTCTCAGTTGCTAGATAAGTTTGTTTGACTTTACATTTCCTATTTCTCACTTTCACTGACCTACCTTCATCTGAGTTTGGGAATTAGTGTTATGAACATCGGGGGAACTTTTGAAAGATAATGGAATTTTGATAATAATTCATTTTTTTTTTTTATATTTGCCATGCCCACCCTTTCCTTCCCACTGACTAGCGAGTTCAAGGAGATAGGGATTTATATACAGCTTAAGGGTTGAATCGACAACAGGGCTGCGGCTTAACCAAGCCAAAGTTATTGCCATACACTGTCAGATTATCTCTATGCTGTACTATATCAGAGGCCTTAGCCTATTGAAAGAAAACTAGAAATTTTTAGCAATAGGATAGATGTTGATATAAAACTAGGCTTATAGAGAGAATAATTGAGATTATCGGTAGGGTATAGAAATACATTCCCTTATTGAAATTACATTTATCAAACCATGGTGACTAGCATTCAAATGTATGCTAGTCAACCTCCATTGTCTAAAGAAAATAAGTACACTCAGCTGACGGAAGAAGTAACCTCCTAATCAGTAATAGATATAGATTCCTAGTAAAAGACATCACACATGCAGAAGAAAGAATAGGAAATAATTGAAAGCTATAGAGAAAATTTGTGCAATACAGTAATTGGATGAAGTTGGCTTGCAAGATTAACGTCAAACCAACTCTTATGCCTCGTCTGGGTGAAGTGCTGTCAGTGCATCTCAAGCTGTGCACTGTATGGATTGAAAAAAAAAAAAAACTCGGCAGAAACAAATAATAGGGTAGGTAGCTAATTTAACTCGAGGGACTAGCCAGACTTCTTCCAACCTACGTAAAGTGGCCACCCATTTTTTGGTCTTATGATATCTGGTATAATGAATGCTTACACAGAAGATGGGTTGTGTACACTAAATAAATGGATTTGTGAATAAAATATATATTGTATGCTTATGGTAAATTGCTTTTTGATTAAATGTAATGTTTAAAATCATCAAAATAACGCTGAAAATTTTATCCTGTATGAAAATCTTAAAATTGTTTACATCTAAATATTAAACATATAAAAATTTATGTGCATTTGTTTGAACTCTTCCCCATTTACTTTTAATTTTTGAAATCTTTAGTAATAATTTTGTGTGTAACAAAAACTCTTCCTATTTCAGGTGAAAAAGATCCACATTCATCCAGATTACAGAGGAGGAAATAGACCTTCAAAAGACATTGCTCTTATACAGTTACCTTCAGCACTAATTTTTTCTCATAAGTTAGTTCCAGCATGCATCAGTACAGAAAATTTCCCTGATCGCTTGGTTGCAGCTGTAAGTTCTTTTTTAAGTTAATAAATACCATACTATCATATATGAGAAAATAGTGCATCAGCATAATCTGAGTATACAACAAGCAAATAACATTTTACCTTTGCCTATAGACCTTCGATCGACCAGACGGGAGCTTCAACACATGGGAGACTATTCTGCATAAGCATGATGCCCGATGCAGTGTTTCCTTGAACCGATGTTCTGCTCCAGAGATTAAACCTGATCAGTTTTGTGCTGTTGATATAAGTGAGTATTGATAAATAGCATTAATATAATATTAACTTTTTTTATCAAGTCTTCAAATGGGCCACAGGATGCTAGGAATGTCTGTGAAGGGTTTTGACACTGAAATGTACTAATCCTGTAGTAGGTTACTAATAATGCCACACATAGCTAGCCACTTATCTTTCCTCTTAAGGAAACCTCATAGTTTCTGCTTCTATTAGTTTCTCCGGAAGTTGTTATAATCGACAGTTTCATACTTGGGACCTTTCAACACCCAGGTCCATAGCTTTGGGTCATGAATTGGGAGATCTCTACTGAAGAATAACAATATACCTATGGTACACTAATTTATTCCATATTTTTCTTGCTACTTCTACAACTTTTCGTAGTTTTTATAACCCCTAAATTCTATTTTTTTTTCCTTTACATTTTGTAACAAGTCTGATCTTTCACATGCTCATGCTTATTTTCTCTATGAGTACTCTAATGTACAGTACAGCACAGAGTTCACTGACTTCATTGCAGTTTCAAAGGTTTTACTTTTAATTATACTCTTATCTTTTCATATGCTTTAGAGATGGAACAAATTACTTGCTTCCAATTCTCATGATCAGATATTTAATACTGTTGCTTATTTCTTTCTCTCATCTTGCAGAATTAGAATGGGATTGCAATGAAACTACCCATAATTCATGTGCAATTCATTATGAGCCTATTATATGAGACTCTACAGCATAATACTTTAGCTCAGTTGTATTCTATTTATAGATTAAAGTAATTTCTAGTTTGCTTATTATTAGTATTGGGTTGCTGAATTTTAAAATAATCTCGGTTTTTCCCTCTGCATTCTAAGAATTATCTAGATTGTTATTAATTCATATTCAAATCAAGAAGAGGTAACAGGAAAGTTTTAATGAAAAAAAAAATTCATTTCAGGGAATATCTATATTTGCATAATATTCAAAAATTGTTCTTAACGAATTGGTTGTAATTCTGATGATTGTTGCCTAACTTTAGTGAAATATAAAAGGGTTTCTTCTTTTACCTTTTGAAGCCCTGAGCCATCAAAGGGGGGTATAAAATTTATTTTGATAGTTCTGTAATAGGTCCTGCAAGTCCCTATGCAGCAAATAACTTGTCACAAATGTATGAACAAATCTAGCAGCAGCAGCAACCACGGTTGATTGCCAATATTGTGAGAGCAGTAAATATACTAGAGTTAAAAAATTCAAAAGCAGCGCAAACAATACTAGATACCCCAGTTGCAACACTCTCTCACAATCTGACAGTCTCAGCACAGGTTGCTGTACACTAGACATCATCAGAACATGAAGACTGCACATATTGCAACAATTTCATTAGCAGTACTGGTGATAATGCACTGTGACAGTCGCAGCATAAGCATCCGCAGTGATCATATGCGGTAGCAGCAGCACCGGTGATTGTACAAATTGGCATGTGCATCAGCACTAAATATCCAACAGTACCATTTATTGCACACATAATGACAGCAGCTACAGTACTGGTGACTGCACACATTGCATACTGTGATGGCACTGACAATAACACCCTTGATTGCTTATATTGAGACTGTAAGAGCAGTACAGACATTGGAATAGAATATTGCTATAGCAAAAGCAATAGAATATGGCAACACCACGAGCATTACCAGTCATGCAACATTGATAAAGAAGCTATTGAACTAATAGATGCCAGCAGTAATGCCACCTCCACAAGTGATCAATATTATGACACCAGCACTGATCCCCATCAGTAATGACATTCACACATGTAACGTGTAACAGCCCTATGTAATGAAAAGGGTAGCATTGGTGAGGATGCACATTGAAACAGCAGTGACATCACTGGTTATTTCACACATAACAGGAGAAAAAGCATCCTCGCTGAGTATCATGCACATTGGAAGCAGCATCAACCTCGCTGCTGATCATGCACATTGAGACAGTAGCATAAACCATGCTGATGATCGTGCACATTGAGACAGCAGCAGCATCTTTGCTGACAAACATGCACACTGGAGAGAGCAGCAGCATCCTTGCTGACGATATTGCACATTGGAGAAAGCAGCAGCATCCTTGCTGATGATTGTACACATTGAAAAAGCAGCAGCATCTTTGCTGACAATCATGCACATTGGAGACAGCCACAGTATCTTTGCTGGCAATCTTGCACAATGGAGACGGCAGCAGCATCCTTGCTGATGATTGTGCACATTGGAGACAGCAGCAGCATTCTCGCTGACTATCGTGCACATTGGAGACAGCAGCAATATCCTCGCCAACAATCTTGCACATTGGAGACGGTAGCAGCATCCTCACTGACACTCTTGCACATTGGAGACAGCAGCAGCATCCTTGCTGACAATATTGCACATGGAAACAGCAGCAGCATCTTTGCTGGCAATCTTGCACAATGGAGACTGCAGCAGCATCCTTGCTGATGATTGTGCACATTGGAGACAGCAGCAGCATCCTCGCTGACTATCGTGCACATTGGAGACAGCAGCAATATCCTCGCCGACAATCTTGCACATTGGAGACAGTAGTAGCATCTTCGCTGACAATCTTGCACATTGGAGACAGTAGCAGAATCCTCACTGACACTCTTGCACATGGAGACAGCAGCAGCATCCCCGCTGACAATATTGCATATTGGAGATAGCAGCAGCATCCTCTCTGGTGATTGTGCACATTGAAGACTGCAGCAGCATCCTCGCTGATGATCATGCACATTGAGAGCAGCAGCAGCAGCCTCCTTGCTAATGAAAATGCACATTGAGAGCAGGAGCAGCACCTTCACTGATGACCGTGCACATTGAGAGCAGCAGCAGCATCCTCGCGGATGATCGTGCACATTGAGAGCAGCAGCAGCATCCTCGCGGATGATCGTGCACATTGAGAGCAGCAGCAGCATCCTCGCGGATGATCGTGCACATTGAGAGCAGCAGCAGCATCCTCGCGGATGATCGTCCACATTGAGAGCAGCAGCAGCATCCTCGCGGATGATTGTCCACATTTAGAGCAGTAGCATCCTTGCAGATGATCGTGCACTTAGCGCAACAGCAGCAGCATCCTCGCTGACAATCGTGCACATTGAAATTAGCAGTAGCAGCATCCTCGCTGACTATCGTGCACATTAAGAGCATCAGCAGCAGCATCTGCATCATCTCTGATGATCGTGCACATTAAGAGCATCAGCAGCAGCATCCTTGCTAATGATCGTGCACTTTGAGAGCAACAGCAGAAGCTTCCTCGCTGATGATTGTGCATATTGAAAGCAGTAGCAGCATCCTCCCCAATGATAGTGCACATTGAGAGCAACAGAAGCAGCATCCTCGCTGACGATCGTGCACATTGAGAGTAACAGCAACAGCATCCTCGCGGATGATCGTCCACATTGAGAGCAGCAGCAGCATCCTCGCGGATGATCGTCCACATTGAGAGCAGCAGCAGCATCCTCGCGGATGATCGTCCACATTGAGAGCAGCAGCAGCATCCTCGCGGATGATCGTCCACATTGAGAGCAGCAGCAGCATCCTCGCGGATGATCGTCCACATTGAGAGCAGCAGCAGCATCCTCGCGGATGATCGTCCACATTGAGAGCAGCAGCAGCATCTTCGCGGATGATCGTGCACTTTGAGAGCAACAGCAGCATCCTTGCCAACTCGTACATATTGAGAGTAGCGGCAGCATTTGAGAGCAATAGTGCCATCTTGGCTGATGATCGTGCACATTGAGATCAGTAGCATCCTCATCCTCGGTGAAGATCTTGTACATTGAAACCGGCAGCAGCATCTTCGCTGATGATCGTGCACATTGAGAGTAGCAACAGCATCCTCGCTGACGATCGTGTACATAGAACAGCAGCAGCATCCTCGCTGACGATTGTGCACATAGAGAGCAGCAGCAGCATTATTGGTGGTGATTTGTGCACATTGGGAGCTGAAGCAGCATCATCGCAGCAGCAGCAGCAGCATCCTCGCCAATGATAATGCGCATTGAGAGCAGCAGTTGCGCATCTTCTCCGATGATCGTGCACATTGAGAGCAATAGCAGCAGCAGCATCCTCGCTGATGATAGTGTACATTGAGAGCAGTAGCATCCTCGGTAATGATAGTGCACATTGGGAGTAGCAGCGGCATCCATGCTGATGATTGTGCCCGTTGAGAGGAACAGCAGCAGCTTCCTTGCTGATGATCGTGCACATTGAGCAGCATCCTCGGTGATGATAGTGCACATTGAGAGCAGTAGCATCCTTGCTGATGATAGTGCACATTGGGAGTAGCAGCGGCATCCATGCTGATGATTGTGCCCGTTGAGAGGAACAGCAGCAGCTTCCTTGCTGATGATCGTGCACATTGAGCAGCATCCTCGGTGATGATAGTGCACATTGAGAGCAGTAGCATCCTTGCTGATGATAGTGCACATTGGGAGTAGCAGCGGCATCCATGCTGATGATTGTGCCCGTTGAGAGGAACAGCAGCAGCTTCCTTGCTGATGATCGTGCACATTGAGCAGCATCCTCGGTGATGATAGTGCACATTGAGAGCAGTAGCATCCTCGCTGATGATAGTGAACATTGGGAGTAGCAGCGGCATCCATGCTGATGATTGTGCCCGTTGAGAGGAACAGCAGCAGCTTCCTTGCTGATGGTCATGCACATTGACCAACAGCAGCAGCATCCTCGCTGACAATAGTGCACATTGAAATTAGTAGCAGCATCCGCATCATATCTGATGATTGTGCACATAGAGAGCAGTAGCATCCTTGGTGAAGATCTTGTACAGCAAGAACAGCAGCAGCATCTTAGCTGATGATCGTGCACCTTGGAGACAGCAGCAGCATCTTAGCTGATTACCGTGCATATTGAGAGCAGCAGCAGCATCCTACACCATCCCCTCTGATGATAGTGCACATTGAGAGCAGCATCCTCGTTGATGATTGTGCACATTGAGAGCAGCATCCTCGCTGACTATCGTGCACGTTCAGCAGCAGCCGCAACAGCATCCTTGCTGATGATCGTGCACTTTGAGAGCATCAGCAGCAGCTTCCTCGCTGATGATTGTGCATATTGAAAGCAGTAGCAGCATCCTCCCCAATGATAGTGCACATTGAGAGCAACAGCAACAGCATCCTCGTGGATGATCGTCCACATTGAGAGCAGCAGCAGCATCCTCGCGGATGATCGTCCACATTGAGAGCAGCAGCAGCATCCTCGCGGATGATTGTCCACATTGAGAGCAGCAGCAGCATCCTCGCCAACTCTTACACATTGAGAGTAGTGGCAGCATTTGAGAGCAATAGCGCCATCTTGGCTGATGATCGTGCACATTGAGATCAGTAGCATCCTCATCCTCGGTGAAGATCTTGTACATTGAAACCGGCAGCAGCATCTTCGCTGATGATCGTGTACATTGAGAGCAGCAGCAGCATCCTCGCGGACTATAGTGTACATAGAGCAACATCCTCGCTGACGATTGTGCACATAGAGCAGCAGCAGCATCATCGGTGGTGATCCGTGCACATTGAGAGCAGCAGCAGCATCCTCGCTGTCGATCGACCACATTGGGAGCAGCGGCAACATCCTCACTGACTTGTGCACATTGAGAGCAGTAGCATCCTTGGTGAAGATCTTGTACATCAAGACCAGCCGGAGCATCCTCGCAAATGATTGTGCACCTTGGAGACAGCAGCAGCATCCTCGCCAGTGATAATGCGCACTGAGAGCAGCAGTTGTGCATCTTCTCCGATGATCGTGCACATTGAGAGCAATAGTATCCTCGCTGATGATATTGCACATTGAGAGCAGAAGCATCCTCGCAGTAGCAGCTTCCTCGCTGATAATCGTGCACATTGGGAGTAGCAGCGGCATCCATGCTGATGATTGTGCCCGTTGAGAGGAACAGCAGCAGCTTCCTTGCTGATGATCGTGCACATTGAGAGCAATAGCATCCTCGCTGATGATAGTGCACATTGAGAGCAGAAGTATCCTCGCAGTAGCAGCTTCCTCGCTGATAATCGTGCACATTGGGAGTAGCAGCGGCATCCATGCTGATGATTGTGCCCGTTGAGAGCAACAGAAGCAGCATCCTTGCTGACGAGAGAGTAACAGCAACAGCATCTTCGCTGATGATCATGCACATTGAGAGCAGCATCAGCAGCATCCTCGCGGCCAAAAGTGCATATTGAGAGCAGCAGCAGCAGCAGCATCCTCGCTGACGATCGTGGACATTGAGAGCAGCAGCAGCAGCATCCTCCCCAATGATAATGCGCATTGAGAGCAGCAGTAGCATCTTCTCCAATGATCGTGCACATTGAGAGCAACAGCATCCTCGCTGCCGATAGTGCACATTGAGAGCAGCAGAAGCAGCATCCTCGCTGAGGATCGTGCACATTAAGAGCAACAGCAGCAGCTTCATAGCTGATGATTGTGCACATTGGGAGCAGAAGCAGCATCCTCGCAGCATCAGCATCTTCGCTGATGATCGTGCACATTGAGAGCAACAGCAGCAGTATCCTCGCTGATGATGATGCACATTGAGAGGGCAGCAGCAACCTGGTCAATGTGATCATGTATGCTGAGCAACAGCATTCTCGCTGAATGCACGTTGAGAGCAGCAGCATCTTCGCTGATGATCATGCAGTTTGACCGCATCATCAACCCTACTGATGATTGTGCACATACAGCAGTAACAAGTGAGAATAACAGCAGCATCCTAGCTGATCATCGTGCACATTGAGAGCAGCAGCAGCATCCTCGTTGATCGTGCACATTGAGAGCAGCAGCAGCATCCTCGCTGATCATCATGCACATTGAGAGCAGCAACAGTAGTGTCCTCGCTGATCATTGTGCGCATTGAGAGCAGCAGCATCCTTGCTGATGATATTGCACATTAGAGCAGTAGCAGAAACTTATGCGTCATTCAATGATTATTGCCCACATTGCGACAGCAGCAGCATTTGAAGATTGTGCATATCAGTTAGATGCAGCATCAACGCTGATACTCCGCCTATTATGACAGCTACAGGAAAAGTGTTAATCATCACGTATTGGGATAGCAACAGCAACGTATTGGGATAGCAGCAGCAGCAGCAGGGACTCCATCACTGATGGTTGAATACATTACGACAGTAGCAGCATCATCGTCATCCATTCTGTACTCGCAACCTTTGTGACAGCAATAACAGCTACTCTGGCGATGCACACATTCTGATGGTACCAGCAATAACAGTGATCACACAATGTGATACTAGCAGCAGGCCCCTCTTTTACTGAAAAACATTAACACCAGTAGCATTATAAACTAGAAAATGGGTTACAGAACACAGAATAGAATAGTATTTCCTTGAAGTAAGATTTTAAGTAAGGGTTAGGTTGGGTAGGGAATGTTGGGCGTTTGTCAGTGCGTATGGGCCAGGTAGTGAGAAAAGTGAAGAAGAGCGGAATGATTTCTGGAATGAATTAACTAGGTGTGTAGAAGGACTGGGTAGAAGGAATTATGTAGTTGTCATGGGTGACTTAAATGCTAGAGTGGGCGCTGGAGAGGTAGATGGTGTCATTGGGAAGTATGGCGTACCAGGTGAAAATGAGGGTGGTGAGAGACTGGTAGATGTGTGTTGAGCAAGAGATGGTGATTAGTAATAGCTTTTTTCAAAAAGCAAGATAAAAATAAGTATACATGGGTAAGAGTGGCAAATGGAAGAGTAGTAGAAAGGGCATTAATGGATTGTGTGTTGATAACTAAAAGAATGTTTGGAAGATTGAAAGACGTGCACGTGTTTAGGGGTATGGCTAACGGTATGTCTGATCATTTTTTGGTGGGGAAGGAAAATTAGTTGTAGCAAAAGAATGGGGGAATAGAGTAGGTGGATGTAAAAGGGAGGTAGTGAGGGTTGAAGAGCTAATAAAACCGGGGGTATAAAGTAAATATCAGGAAAGGTTGAAAATGATATATGACGAAGTGAAAGTAAGAGAAACTGGCAATTTAGAGGAGGAGTGGAAGTTAGTAAAACAAAATTTTGTTGGGATTGCAAGTGATGTGTGTGGAAAGAAGGTTGTTGGAGGCAGCATGAGGAAGGGCAGTGAATGGTGGAATGAAGGAGTGAAGGTAAAAGTGGAAGAGAAAAAGAGGGCTTTTGAAGAATGGCTGCAGAGTAATAGTGTAGAGAAGTATGAAAAATATAGAGAGAAAAATGTGGAAGTAAAGCGCTAGGTACGTGAGGCAAAGAGGGCAGCTGACCTGAGGTGGGGTCAGGGATTGGGTCATTCATATGAAGAGAATAAGAAGAAGTTTTGGAAAGAAGTGAAGAGAGTAAGGAAGGCTGGCTCAAGAATTGAAGAGACAGTGAAAGATGGAAATGGAAGGTTGTTAAAAGGAGAGGAGGCAAGGAAAAGATGGGCGGAATATTTTGAAAGTTTACTGAATGTTGAGGATAAGGGAGGCAGATATAATTGCTGTTGCAGGTGTTGAGGTGCCAGTGATGGCAGATGAGAATGAGAGAGAGATTACAATAGATGAAGTGAGGAGAGCACTAGATGAAAGGAGTAGGAAAAGCATCTGGTATGAATGGTGTGAGAGCTAAGATGTTGAAGGAAGGGGGTGTGACTGTACTTGAATGGTTGGTGAGATTGTTTAATATGTGTTTTGTGTTGTCAATGGTACCAGTAGATTGGGTTTGTGCATGTATTGTACCACTATATAAGGGTAAGGGAGAGTGCATGAGTGTTGTAATTCAAGAGGTATTAGTTTGTTAAGCGTAGTCGGAAAAGTGTATGGTAGAGTAATGATTAATAGGATCAAGGATAAAACAGAGAATGCAATCTTAGAAATACAGGGTGGTTTTAGAAGAGGTAGGGGTTGTATGAATCAGATTTTTACAGTAAGGCAGATATGCGAGAAATATTTAGCAAAAGGTAAGGAGGTGTATGTTGCGTTTATGGATCTGGAAAAGCGTATGATAGAGTTGATAGGGAAGCAATGTGGAATGTGATGAGGTTATATGGAGTTGGTGGAAGGTTGTTGCAAGCAGTGAAAAGTTTCTACAAAGGTAGTAAAGCATGTGTTAGGATAGGAAATGAAGTGAGTGATTGGTTTCCGGTGAGAGTGGGGCTGAGACAGGGATGTGTGATGTCACCGTGGTTGTTTAACTTGTATGTTGATGGAGTGGTGAGAGAGGTGAATGCTCGAGTGCTTGGACGAGGATTAAAACTGGTAGACGAGAATGACCATGAATGGGAGGTAAATCAGTTGTTGTTTGCGGATGATACTGTACTGGTTGCAGACACAGAAGAGAAGCTTGGCCGATTAGTGACAGAATTTGGAAGTGTGTGTGAGAGAAGGAAGTTGAGAGTTAATGTGGATAAGAGTAAGGTTATGAGATGTACGAGAAGGGAAGGTGGTGCAAGGTTGAATGTCATGTTGAATGGAGAGTTACTTGAGGAGGTGGATCAGTTTAAGTACTTGGGGTCTGTTGTTGCAGCAAATGGTGGAGTGGAAGCAGATGTACGTCAGATAGTGAATGAAGGTTGCAAAGTTTTGGGGGCAGTTAAGGGAGTAGTAAAAAATAGAGGGTTGGGCATGAATGTAAAAAGAGTTCTATATGAGAAAGTGATTGTACCAACTGTGATGTATGGATCAGAGTTGTGGGGAATGAAAGTGACGGAGAGACAGAAATTGAATGTGTTTGAGATGAAGTGTCTAAGGAGTATGGCTGGTGTATCTCGAGTAGATAGGGTTAGGAATGAAGTGGTGAGAGTGAGAACGGGTGTAAGAAACGAGTTAGCAGCTAGAGTGGATATGAATGTGTTGAGGTGGTTTGGCCATGTTGAGAGAATGGAAAATGGCTGTCTGCTAAAGAAGGTGATGAATGCAAGAGTTGATGGGAGAGGTACAAGAGGAAGGCCAAGGTTTGGGTGGATGGATGGAGTGAAGGAAGCTCTGGGTGATAGGAGGATAGATGTGAGAGAGGCAAGAGAGCGTGCTAGAAATAGGAATGAATGGCGAGCGATTGTGACGCAGTTCCGGTAGGCCCTGCTGCTTCCTCCGATGCCTTAGATGACCGCGGAGGTAGCAGCAGTAGGGGATTCAGCATTATGAAGCTTCATCTGTGGTGGATAATGTGGGAGGGTGGGCTGTGGCACCCTAGCAGTACCAGCTGAACTCGGTTGAGTCCCTTGTTAGGCTGGAGGAACGTAGAGAGTAGAGGTCCCCTTTTTTGTTTTGTTTAATTTGTTGATGTCGACAACCCCCAAAAATTGGGGGAAGTGCCTTGGTATATGTATGTATGTATAAACTTTTCATAGATGAACACTTTATGCAATTTTAAACCTGACCCCAAAACCTTTGTAAAAAAAAATCATCAGTGTAGTTTTATTCAAAAATATGAAATAAAATGAATATCTAAATATTTTTATATTTTTTCACAGATGGAAGAGTTTTTCTCCATGAAGGGGCATCAGGAGGTCCATACTTAGTAAATATGGGAAATGATGTAATGGAAAGGTGGACAGTCAGTGGTGTTGTGTCTGCAGCAGCATCAAACCAATTTACATGCAAACAACCGCACACAATCTTCGCCAAAATTTCTGAATTTTGGCCATGGATTAGAGATTGTGTACATTTGCAGAAGTGCTCCTGAGTTATACAGTATTATGTACATAATGATATAATATATAAACCCATAAAGTTGTGATAACCATATCAAAAAGTTAAATTAACTCGGAAATATGTACCAAGGATAGTACAGTACACGTTAAAGTTATTTAATATCAATTTTAAGTTGGTAATTTTTTTCAATCCTAAAATATATTAATTCAAGACTTTTGCATCAATTTTTGTTTCACAAATTAATGAATACAATTAGTGTGAAAGAATTCTGTACATTCATATTTTTAAATTATGTAATAACTTACCCGTGAAAAATTTTAAAAGGCAGGTGATCATGAAACACTGAAATTGGTACTTCCAACATCTTTTTGGGTTTACTCTGCCTAATGACAGTTTCTGCTCCATTTCTATACACAATAAAATCCAAAACAGTCTGTACTGCATATTTCAATGTGTCTTAAATTGATATCAATTTAAGTTACATAGCTAACATATATATTAAAAAAGTTTTTTTCTATTGTACTTTCGCTTTTTTATTTTATAAATTCAGGTACACTAGGAAAGAGGGCCAATTTACAGTACTGCAGTTATCTTTCCACAGAAAACTGTAAATTATTTGGTAGGCTTGTGCATCACAGAAATAAAAAAAGGTGGTAGAAAGTAGGAAGAGACCCATACATAAACTTGCGAATAGCAAAATTATCAGATAAAGTACTTTCAGATAAATATGGGTAGCAATGAGAATAAAGTAATGCCGATAGTTCAAAAGCAGGTTATTGTGGAGTTGACAATTTGCCATATGCCAATGAAATTTAGCTTGAGCCTTTGATAATTGATCCACTTTTTGATGTTAACAGTGATGAAATGTTTGAAAATCAATCTTCATAGTAGCCTTGAACCTAAGGGATGTGCACTTTTTGTATCCCAATTAACCCTCATCAAGTGGTTTTAGGTAAGGAAGAGATATTTTCAGTTGAGCATTGTGTTGCTGGGGCTTCCAAATAGTCTTCACTTGGCCTTCAGCATCCAGTGGCAGTGTGGCAACTTTAATCAGGCTAAGGCTTTGGAAAATACTTTTATTTTGCTTGTGACTGTGGATATGGCCGCAGGGTTATCTCAACATTCATACTTGCTTCAAAGACCCATGACTTGGGCCTTCTTAAATGTTGGACTTGTTTCTTTGATCAAACGGATTCTGTTGAGAGAAAAAAAAAAAAAAAACCATAGGTGTTGAAAGGCACCTTCCATTACCACTCGCGAGTCAAACTGGAGAAGCATACACTGGGAGGTTGCTAATCAGGCGAGTGGTGAACATGTTGAGCCGGGAAAAACCATATTCACAAGACTTCACTACATGGAGGAAGCAGAAAAAATTTTGAACAGACTGGCGTCCCTGGTCGGCTCACATGATCAACAAATACGTTCCTCTTCCTGGGAATGAAACTCTCAGAGATATACTGCAAGAATTGCACCCAAAAGTAAATTGTCACTGCTAGTTTTCATAGCAGGAGGGATACGGAGCCCCTTTCCTTTTAAATTTAGGTCACTACTGTGGAAATGTTGGTTTATTCAGCATCACCGAGTGATCAGTAAGGGTCTCTGAGAAGTGGAGTAATACTAAGTATGCTGCTTCCTTCTCCAAGTAATAGATATGAAAGGTCTGGACCATAGACCCGAGATCTTACTCCCTCTGAGGGCAAGCATTCCCCTTGTTGTCAAGAAGCATCCGAAAAGAAACTTTGGAGGTGGAGCTTGTGAAGTAGTGTCTACCAGTAGGGTCTACTGCCTCAGACTAGAGTGCACATGTCACCACCTCCTTGGGCATTGACACCAAAGCGCAGGAGGGATCGATGTTAGCGACCAGCTTCTCCAGAGAGACATGACCCAGAAGCTTCTGCCATGTATGCGCTAGGAGCGTTTCCCTTTCGAGACAAGTCTCTATCACTTGCATGAATCTCATTACCATCTGAAAATGAGAACACTGTTTTGTCTGAACTGATTTCCATGTTTAGGTATCTAATACATTGTAGAGGGATGAGATTACACTCCTCTAGGATCAGTCGAGTCCTCAAGTCGAAGAGTCTCCTTGTGGCAAACGAGCAGGGATTGTGATTATGCTAGCAGGAGCCCACCGTCTGGATACCGTAGGAGCCTGATGTCCAAGGTATTAGTACAGGTTGAGACAATGTCAATGATTCTGGTGAAGACCTGAGGCATTTGTGGAAAAGCCTAAGCACAGAACTTCGAAAAGTTAAACCTTGTTCCTGATAAGGAACCTTGGGTACGTTTCTAAATCCAGGATGGATTGAAACCTGAAAATAAGTGTCTACCAGGACTTTGATCAACGGGAATTTGTTCTTCCTAATGGCCAGGACTGCCAGCGGATTTCCTTGTAGAACCTTGTTGCAAAACAGATAGGTTCAAGAGGAAGAGTTCTATAAAAGGTCTCAAGCCCCATGTCAGATTCTCAGCTAGAAAGGTTGTTGAGGAAGCCTGGGATTGTCTTAAGATCTCTTCCATAGCCTCTATGGCCAACCTCTGGGACATATTCTCAAAAAATAGTTTCTTGGAGATTCCTTCGAATAGCATGGTTGGACTGTCAGAGTCCAAATGAGGTTGGACAGTCTATGAACAGAACTCGATGACCTGAACAGAGAACTTCTATGCCCGAAGAACTGCCACCTGCCCCAATGGTTCTGTAGGCATTCCCCCCACTGGTTGTGAGCTGGGGAACTTTTCCTCCCGAGCAAGAACTTCTACAGCTGCAATTCCTTTGTTGGGAGGGGTGTCCTCTTAGACAAAAAGGTTGGCTTGGCTAGTGACCTTGCTTCCAAGATTGTTGGGAGCCTGCAGAAGGCAACAAGCGTCTCAGTTGAGGTCTAGAGGTGAAAGCTACCCGAAAGTCATTTTGAGTTGACGAAGGAACACATCCATGCAGAGGTTCCATTCATTTATGCAGTTGATCAGTGGTAGCACGGTCAGGGTGTGAATCTGCGATGTGAAATGGGTTCATAGTTATTGCGCAGAAGTATGCACTCAGGCGGAAGTATCCACTCGCGTACTAGAATGGCAGCCCCCACAGTCATGTTAGCCTGTGAATGGGGCGTAGCTGTGGTGCCTGTTGCTAGCACAAGTTTAAGCAACAGATGCTGCATTAGCTCTCTGAGCCTTGCTGGGAAAGAGAGGAAGCAATGATACTTGGACAGTTTGGTTTAACAGAAGCCATAGTTGTGGATACAACGTCAATATTAGTAGTAGGGAAATTTTGTTCAAACGAGAATTCTTAGGAGGAAAGCAGTGCCGAAGACATCTGGACGTACGAGGCAAGCTGGACTTATGAGAACGAGTAGGGGAAAGATATGGACCTTTCGAAGGGGCTGTCTTATTGCGTTGGGAAAAAGCAGTCTCGACTCGCGAGTGTGTTGTTAGTGCATGGGAATGAGGGGAAGTTTTCGATGCATTCACTGGCAATGCCTCAGAGTGAAAAGTCATCATGCAGAATATCTGCCATAAAGGGCTCACCACTCGGCATACTAGTGGGAGGCAAAGGAGATCTGTGCAAAGCAGAGTAATCAGGCACCAAGGATTGTGACTAGTGTTTACATTCACAAAATTATCAATAATTAAAAGTAATTTGTGGTCGTTATGCGTGGATCCAATTTAGGAACAATGCTAAGAGACTCAAATATTTCAAGGATAATCCTTGCTCCTCAATCATCATTCCAGAAATGATTAGATACAAGTATTTTGAAAAAGAAGGATCTGAATAATCATAATCACTCCCATGTTATTGCTCTATACTTTCGTAAGTTAGAGGGGAAGCAGCAATACATTCTCTTTCAGAACTAGAATCTAATAGACAAAAAAGACCATTCTGAGGCGAAGTACTTGGAGTGCCTATTACAAGGCTCGTATCTATGTAGTCTTTCAGATGGTACATCACTTTATATTAGAAGGGTAATCTGAGGAAAAAGGGGGTTAAGATTTCCCGGCACCCTTTTCCTCGTTTCTGAAAGCAGAAACACACTAAAGGGAAGCTTTCCTTGAGCTGTTTTGTATGAATTTCTCAAACTTGAGGAACAATTGGTGAAAAACTTTCCTATAAATAATGCTTGGCAAGAGTAAAATATAAATATAATGTTCAACCAGAGTTAACTAATATAAAGAGTAACATCTGGACCTGTACAAGCATGAAAAAACTGCGTGATCAGGTTGTGCGTCTCTAAGGAAGCAATAAAGTATAATCGCTATGCCCTACAGGCCATGATATATTAATAAAAATGACAAATTCGGAGATAATTTGTATTTTTAAATATTTAACTTAGCCGGTGAATATATAGCTGCAACTCTGTTGCTCGACAGACAACTCTACAGAAAAACTCGCCAGTGATCGCTACACAGGTTGCGGGTGTGCCCAACAGCGCCATCTGTCGACCAGATACCCAGCTCTCATGTAAACAAAGACTCAATTTTCTCTCTGTCAACGTGTCGACAAGACGTACTTTACTCGCTGTTGCTAAACTGGAGTTTTTCACATCTAATTGGTGAAGTACTATATTCTAGTTTTGAGCTTTCGCTGTGCAGGGTTTTTCTTCACACAAATCCTTGAACTCTTTTTTTATATCGGATTCTTTGTTGATGACTTATTGATCGTTTTTTTTGGAATTTCCCTTGACCAATTCAAAATGGCTGACCCTTCACAAGTTCCCAAATTTAGGAAATGCAATGCTAGGGACTGTTCTAGGCGTCTTCCGAAGGCTTCTATCGACCCTCACACTGTTTGTTCCAATTGTCGGGATAAAACCTGTGAATTGGAAGATCGGTGTGAGGAGTGCGTTGGCCTTTCGGAATTCGATTTTATCGAATTTCAAAAGTACACACGTAGGCTAGAGAGAGATAGAGTTAGGAGAAGTTCTTCTCGTTCTATTGATGTATCCTCTCCTCATGCCCCACAACCTATTCCTTCCCCTGTAGTGGTTGCTCCTAACCCCCCTCCTGGCACTCAGGAACCATCGATGGCTGACATGATGCGTGCCATCCAGGCTCTGGGTGAGAGAGTTGAGTCCCTTGCTAGTGACCGTAATCAGCTCATGGTGGATGTTAAGGAGCTTAAGTGCCAAAGTGCAGTGGGAAGTGCCAAAGTGCAGTGGGAAGTGCTAAAGTGCCAAGTGATAGTGTTGTGGACAGTGTTGCGCTTGAGGGTTCGTCTGTTCGTGCCTGTCGTCCTCCTAGTCCGGGACCTCTTGCAAGCTCCCAAGTCCAGGGGAGAAGCAATGTCGTACGACGCATGGGTTCGAGAGGCTTTAATCAGCGAACAGACGTTCCCTCCGTGGTATCGGGCGTATCTCCCCAAGATCGCTCCTACCTACCTAAGACGAGAGAGCCCATTTATACCTCGTCGTCTGAAGGTGTTTCTCGCAAGAAACTTTGGACCAAGGTCTCGCGACCGTTAAAACGTAAATCGGTCCCTTCAGCACAAGTCCAACGGCCCGGTTGTAGCCACTGGGTCAGTTCGGACTCGTTGCCGTCATCCGATGACTGCTCACCGCCTAAGAGAGGCAAAGCGGTACCGCTTCAGACACTAACACCGTCTGTCGCCGCACCTGCTCCTGTAGACCCTAAGTGGTCTCTACTGCAAGACATGCAGTCTAAGCTTACGTCTCTGATGCAGGACTTTCATGCTGAGAAGGTTGCTGCCGTACCAGCTAGTGCAGTACCTAGCCTACAACCCTCCAAGCGATCGGTTGTGCGTCCTGTGGACGCTGAGGTAACCTTCTCACGCACACCAGTTGAGAGAGTTCCTCCACCCATGCGTTCCAGTGTGGTCTGCCAGCCGCATGTTGACGTTAAGCGACGCACGGAGGTTGCCTTTGACGTTCTGGATGTTCAACAACCTTCAGAGTTGCCTTGTTTTGACGCAGTGCGTCAACCTCCGCAACCCAGTGTGGTTTCCACTGCGCAACCCAATCAGTCTAGACAGTCTGGGGTAGACGCTGTGCGTCCCCGCGCTACCATGGTTGTTGCCAGCTCACAGACTGGGCAGCAGGTCCATGACGTTGCGTCCGGCTCAGTCACGCATGCACCAGTGCGACCGGACTCAGCGAACCAGCCGTTACCCACTCCGTTGCCGTTTCCTCATCAGTTGTCGGATGAGGAACTTTCTGATGATGTTGCTGCACATATAGATGAACCACAATCAGAATTGGACGAGCCTAAGTCTACTCAACCCTCTTTGGACTTTAGAAAAGTTTTGGCTATTTTCAAAGAGCTGTTTCCTGACCAGTTTGTTTCTGTGGCTCCTCGTTCTCCGCCTTCAGAGTTTGTTTTAGGCATGCCTTCTACCACTCCTGCCTTTACTAGACTCGTCCTCGCACGCTCGTCCAAGAGAGCTTTGCGGGTGATAGGAGACTGGTTACAGTCCAAGAAGAGTTTAGGGAAGACAGCATTTGCTTTTCCCCCTGCTAGACTCTCTTCTAGATCGAGCGTCTGGTATGCCACGGGAGAAGTTCTCGGCTTGGGAGTTCCTGCCTCTGCCCAGGGCGACTTCTCAAGTCTTGTAGACTCTCCCCGCCGCCTTGCCATGAGACACTCAAAGATTTGTTGGTCATCATCGGACCTGGACCACCTTTTGAAAGGAATCTTTAGGGCCTTTGAAGTTTTTAACTTCTTAGACTGGTGCCTAGGAGCCCTAAGCAGGAAGATCTCTTCGACAGACAAAGAGACTTCTTTGCTCATTATGTCCTGCATGGACAAGGCCGTCCGTGATGGGTCTAATGAGCTTGCTGCATCATTTGTGTCCGGAGTCCTAAAAAAGCGAGAATCTCTCTGCTCATTCCTTTCTGCTGGAGTTACACCGTGCCAGAGATCTGAGCTTCTCTTTGCTCCTCTTTCCAAGTGCCTATTTCCAGAAGTCCTGATAAAGGAAATAGCCGCTTCGTTAGTGCAGAAGGACACTCACGATCTTGTTGCGTCCTCAGCTCGCAAAGCTCCCCCTTTGCCTACCTTGTCAGCTAGACCAAGGATGGACACTCCAGCGTCTCGCTTCATTCCGCCCTTTCGTGGCAGAGCCTCCAGCAGAGGAGGTGCTCGTGCCGAAGGGAAGCGAGGGAAGAAGAAAGGATCAAAGTCCTTTAAGGGCAGAGTCTGACTGCCCGCAACTTCAGACAGCAGTGGGAGCCAGACTCAAGAACTTCTGGCAGGCCTGGGAGAAGAGAGGCGCAGATGCACAATCTGTGAAGTTGCTCAGAGAGGGGTACAAGATCCCTTTTGTACGAAAACCCCCTCTAGCAACGTCTCCCATCGATCTCTCTCCCAGGTACAGAGAGGAAGAAAAGAGAGGAGCCTTGAAACGGGAAGTGTCTCTTTTGCTAGAGAAGGGAGCGGTGGTCAAAGTCTCGGACCTTCAATCTCCGGGATTCTACAACCGCCTCTTCTTGGTTTCAAAGAAGACAGGAGGGTGGAGGCCGGTGCTAGACGTCAGTGCTCTGAATGTCTTTGTCACAAAGACGACGTTCTCCATGGAGACCACAAAGTCAGTCTTAGCAGCGGTCAGAAGGGAAGACTGGATGGTCTCTTTAGACCTAAGGGACGCTTACTTCCACGTCCCCATCCACCCAGACTCCCAACCTTTTCTGAGATTCGTTTTCGAAAAGGTGGTCTACCAGTTTCGGGCCCTGTGCTTTGGCCTAAGCACAGCTCCTCTCGTGTTTACGAGGCTGATGAGGAATGTAGCCAAATTCCTTCATTTATCGGACATCCGAGCCTCCCTTTATTTGGACGACTGGCTTCTCAGAGCCTCTTCCAGTCGTCGCTGTCTGAAGGATCTAAAGTGGACTCTAGATCTGACCAAGGAATTGGGTCTCCTTGTCAATTTGGAAAAGTCGCAACTGGTCCCATCGCAAACTATTGTGTATTTAGGGATGGAGATTCACAGTCTAGCTTTTCGGGCTTTTCCGTCGGCCCCCAGAATAAGTCAAGCCCTGTTATGGCATCCAGAACATGCTGAAGAAGGAACGCTGCTCAGTCAGGCTGTGGATGAGTCTGGTAGGGACGCTATCATCCCTGGAACAATTTGTGTCATTAGGAAGACTACACCTCCGTCCGCTTCAATACCATCTAGCTTTTCACTGGAAAAAGGACAAGACGCTAGAAGCGGTCTCGATCCCCATTTCCGAAAAGATGAAGTCTTGTCTGACTTGGTGGAAGGACAGTATCAACTTAAGAGAGGGTCTTCCCCTGGCTGTTCAGACTCCCAACCACGTTCTCTTCTCGGACGCATCGGACGTGGGCTGGGGCGCGACATTAGACGGTCGGGAATGTTCAGGACTGTGGAACTCGAGTCAGAGGATCATGCATATCAACTGCAAGGAGCTGTTGGCAGTACATCTGGCCTTGAAAAGCTTCGGGGCTCTCCTTCGAGGCAAAGTGGTGGAAGTGAACTCAGACAACACCACTGCCTTGGCGTACATCTCCAAGCAAGGAGGGACCCACTCACTGACGTTGTACGAGATCGCAAGGGACCTGCTCATCTGGTCAAAAGGTCGAGACATCTCACTAGTAACGAGGTTCATCCAAGGCAACTTGAATGTCATGGCAGATTGTCTCAGTCGGAAGGGGCAAGTAATTCCAACAGAATGGACCCTCCACAAGGATGTATGCAAGAGACTTTGGGCCACTTGGGGCCAACCAACCATAGATCTCTTTGCAATCTCGCTGACCAAGAGGCTCCCAATTTATTGCTCACCAGTCCCGGACCCAGCAGCAATACATATAGATGCCTTTCTCCTAGATTGGTCACATCTAGATCTCTACGCATTCCCACCGTTCAAGATTGTCAACAAGGTACTGCAGAAGTTCGCCTCTCACGAAGGGACAAGGTTGACGCTAGTTGCTCCCCTCTGGCCCGCGAGAGAATGGTTCACCGAGGTACTTCGATGGCTAGTAGACGTTCCCAGAACTCTTCCTCTAAGGGTGGACCTTCTACGTCAGCCACACGTAAAGAAGGTACACCAAAGCCTCCTCGCTCTTCGTCTGACTGCCTTCAGACTATCGAAAGACTCTCGAGAGCTAGAGGCTTTTCGAAGGAGGCAGCCAGTGCGATTGCTAGAGCAAGGAGAGCATCCACCCTTAGAGTCTACCAATCGAAGTGGGAAGTCTTCCGAGACTGGTGCAAGTCAGTCTCTGTATCCTCGACCAGTACCTCTGTAGCTCAAATAGCTGACTTTCTCTTATACCTGAGAAAAGGAAGATCCCTTTCAGCTCCCACTATCAAGGGCTACAGAAGCATGTTGGCAACGGTCTTCCGGCATAGAGGCTTAGATCTTTCCAACAATAAAGATCTTCAGGACCTCCTTAAGTCTTTTGAGACCACTAAGGAGCGTCGTTTGGTTACACCTGGTTGGAATTTAGACGTGGTACTAATATTCCTCATGTCAGACAGGTTTGAGCCGCTACAATCAGCCTCCCTGAAAGATCTCACTTTAAAGACACTTTTCCTGGTATGCTTAGCCTCAGCTAAAAGAGTCAGTGAGATTCATGCCTTCAGCAAGAACATCGGATTTTCGTCAGAAAAAGCCACATGTTCGCTACAACTTGGCTTTCTAGCCAAAAATGAGCTGCCTTCTCGACTTGGCCTAAATCGTTCGATATTCCCAGCTTATCGGAGATTGTAGGCAATGAACTAGAAAGAGTCTTATGCCCTGTGAGAGCTCTTAAGTTCTATTTAAAGCGCACTAAACCTTTACGAGGCCAATCTGAAGCTTTATGGTGATCAGTTAAGAAACCATCTTTGCCTATGTCAAAGAATGCTTTATCCTACTTTATCAGACTGTTAATACGAGAAGCTCATTCACATCTGAGTGAGGAAGACCAAGCTTTGCTTAAGGTAAGGACACACGAAGTTAGAGCTGTTGCAACATCCGTGGCCTTTAAGCAAAATAGATCTCTGCGAAGTATAATGGACGCAACCTATTGGAGAAGCAAGTCAGTGTTCGCGTCTTTTTATCTAAAGGATGTCCAGTCTCTTTACGAGGACTGTTACACACTGGGACCATTCGTAGCAGCGAGTGCAGTAGTGGGTGAGGGCTCAACCACTACAATTCCCTAATTCCATACCCTTTTAATCTTTCTCTTGAAATGTTTTTAATGTTGTTTTTTGGGTTGTCCGGAAGGCTAAGAAGCCTTTCGCATCCTGGTTGATTTGGCGGGTGGTCAAAGTCATTTCTTGAGAGCGCCTAGATTAGGGGTTTGATGAGGTCCTGTTGTATGGGTTGCAACCCTTGATACTTCAGCTCCTAGGGGTCAATCAGCATCCTAAGAGGATCGCGAGGCTCCGTAAGGAAGACGTACTTAAAAGGCAGAGTAATTGTTCAAGTCGACTTCCTTACCAGGTACCTATTTATTTTGTTTTTGTTATTTTGATAACTTCTAAAATGAAATAAAAAACTCTTAGCTCATAAAATGTAAACATATATTACTGGTCTCTACCCACCATCTTGGGTGTGAATCAGCTATATATTCACCGGCTAAGTTAAATATTTAAAAATGATATTTTGATTATAAAATAAATTTTTGAATATACTTACCCGGTGAATATAAATTAAATGACCCTCCCTTCCTCCCCAATAGAGACGCAGTGGGACGAGGAGAAAATTGAGTCTTTGTTTACATGAGAGCTGGGTATCTGGTCGACAGATGGCGCTGTTGGGCACACCCGCAACCTGTGTAGCGATCGCTGGCGAGTTTTTCCGTAGAGTTGTCTGTCGAGCAACAGAGTTGCAGCTATATATTCACCGGGTAAGTATATTAAAAAATTTATTTTATAATCAAAATATAATTTTTCCTAATTATAAAAACCTTAGCTATTTAACATGGGTATTATTTCGGCGTAGCTGAAATGACGAGCCATTAGAATTTTAATGACGGTTTACTACCCCCATCGCTAGTTAGCGGGGGGTAGGGAGGGGTAGCTTGCTACCCCCCCCCCTCACACACCTTTGTGCTGAGCTCACTTTGCTTAGAGCTAGGACTTCACGGGAGATAGGGCTGGCGGGCAAGTTTGATTAAATAGCTAAGGTTTGTATAGTTAGGAAAAATACAAATTACCTCCGAATTTGTCATTTGTTCCGTAACTGAAATACAAACAACGCTATACTGGCTTTTGGCTTTGCCCGGGGACTCATTATCTAAGTGTGTCAGCACTCAACAATAGTGTCTCCCTGCACCTCGCTCGCACCTTGCTATGCAAGGGCTGCGGCCTACATAAGCTGTGTGTGAAGGATTATGTGTGACTCGTCCTAGGAAGTTGACCTGAAGTTCTTTAGATAGAAAACTTTAGGCTAGGACTTTCCCAATACCACCTCGTCAGGGTATGGGGACGTGACAGTATTAACTTAATACTAGGAACACAAGGAAACATGGTTTACCCGCAGTGGTTTGAGGTCAGCTGTGCAGAGAACCCAGGATGCTGCTTTCCCCAAGAGAAGGGAGGATGAAGAAAAGAATATGGGCCAGACATACCTTTTCTTTCATGCAGACTAAAACCGGGTAACAATGCCCTCAACCCTCTGCTACTTGTCCATTAAGGAGCATGAGGTTTAAACCAGCTGTTGTGCAGCCACCACAGAGCCGATAGAGAACATATCGAGCCTCCTGTGGGTCACGTCTTGTAGGTAGTGGGCTGTTAAGGTCGTCTGACGCCTCCACACTCCTGCTTGTAGAACCTGCATCACCGAGAAGTCTCCCCTGACATCATGCGCTCTAAGGCGACATGACGAAGGAGGGTCAGGATTCAGGGACAGATGGATCGCCCTACGAATCCATGCCGAGATGGTATTCTTGGTGACCCTCCTTTTTGTTCTCCCAGTGCTCACAAACAAAGCTTGCACTTGGGGACGAATGCAGCCGTTCTTTGAGATATAACCTCAGACTCCTTACTGGACACAGTAGGGGATGGTCTGGGTCATCTGTTACAGAACGAAGACTCGAAATCCAGAAAGAGTTGAATCGAGGATCTGGCACTCCCGGATTCTGTGTCTTAGCCACAAACTCAGAGACGAATCTGAACGTTACCTCCCCTCATCCCCTTGCATGGGCGATGTCATACGAGAGACCATGAAGTTCACCGACTCGCTTGGCCGAGGCCAAAGCTAGTAGGAACACCGCCTTCCAAGTTAGGTGGCGATCTGAAGCCTGGCGAAATGGTTCGTAGGGAGGTCTCTTAAGAGGCCTGAGAACTCGAACCATGTTCCATGGAGGTCTCACTTCCGACTGAGGGCAGGTAAGATCATATCTTCGTCTGAGTAGGGAAAGTTCCAGCGAGGGAGAAATATCCACTCCTTTGAGCCTGAAGGCTAGACTTAAGGCTGAGCGATAGCCTTTCATTCCCGAGAAAGGTGCAGTCTTCCTGCAAATATACGAAGAACTCCGCTATTGCTGGAATAGTGGTATCGAGTGGAGAGATACCCCTTCACGACTCCAACCACAGAAACTCGCCACTTTGCCTGGTAGACCCCTGCGGATGATCTACGCAGGTGTCCAGACATCCCGTTCGTAACTTGTTGCGACAATCCTCTCTTAGGGAGGAGATGCTGGATAGTCTCCAGGCTTGAAGTCGAAGCGAAGCTACGGCTTTGTGAAAGATGTTGGCATGTGGTTGTTTGAGTAGCTTGTGTCGCAGAGGGAGTTCTCTCGGAAGTTCCGTTAGGAATTGCGGGAGGTCCGGCAACCATTCCGCGTGATGAGCTATAAAAGGGTCATCGAGAGATTGACCGATATTCTGGTCTTGTTGAGCACTCTCCTCATCAGTCAGAATGGGGGAAAAGCGTACACATCTGTGCTGTCCCACCGTTGTTGGAAGGCATCTTGCCAGAGTGCCTTGGAATCTGGGACTGGGGGACAATACAGCGGGAGCTTGAAGGTCAGCGCTGTAGTGAACCGATCCACAGTCGGGTAACCCCACAAAGTCAGGACTTTGTTGGCTACTGGATGATCCGAGGACCACCTGGTACTCATTATCTGAGAAGCTCTGCTTCGACTGTCGGCGAGCACATTCCCTTTGTCTGGAATGAAGCGAGCTGAGAGGGGAATCGAGTGGACTTTGGTCTATCTCAGTATCTCTACTGAGAGATGGGATAGCTGCTTTGAAAGGGTACCTCCTTGCTTGTTGATGTAAGCCACTAATGTGGTGTAGTAGCTCATCACACCACAGAGTGATCCGCCAGGTCCTTGTTGGAACTGTTGAAGGGCCAGGAATACGGCCTTCA
This sequence comes from Palaemon carinicauda, assembly GCF_036898095.1. Lineage (NCBI taxonomy): Eukaryota > Metazoa > Arthropoda > Malacostraca > Decapoda > Palaemonidae > Palaemon > Palaemon carinicauda. Next base: position 190,715,187 of record NC_090726.1, read on the forward strand.
TCTCTAGCAGATTTATATGGAGGCACTTTTCCGATTCTGACCACAGGCCTGAGGTCCTGTGGTACAGAACGTGCCCCCCCCCCCCTTCCTTAGAGGTGTCCAAAAACAGCATCCAAACCGGAGGAAGGAACGAGAAGATCCATTTTCCTTCCTAGGTTCTTGCCTGTCACCCACCACTGGCGATTCGTCCGTTCCGCAGGATCCATTGGGATCATGATGTCCGGGGAATCGCAGCCTTGATTCCACTAGGACCTGAGTCGCCCCTGGAGAGACCTCATCCTGAGGCGACCGTTGAGAACTAGACGAGCCAAGAGTGAAAGGTGACCGAGGAGACGTAACCACGATTGGGTTGGAAGCTCTTCTCGTCTGAGGAAAGGGCTTGCGACTCTTCTCAGCCTTGCTATCCTGTCGTCTGATGGAAAGGCCTTATGGAGATAGGTGTCCATAATCATGCCTAGGTGAACCAGTCATTGATTGGGCACCAGAGCGGACTTCTCGAGACTTACCATGATCCTTAGATCCTGGCAAAGTCGTAGAAGTTTGTCTCTGTGTCAAAGAGGGAATGACTCCGAGTCTGCTAGGATTAGGAAGTCATCCAGATAATGGAGGAGACGGAAGCCGATCCTAAGTGCCCATGATGAAATTAGGGTGAACAGTCCGGTGAAACCCTGTGGTACTGTGGAGAGACTGAAACACGGCACCTTGAACTGGTACTCCTTGTTGTCTATGCTGAATCCTAAATACTTCCTTGAAGACGGATGGACTGGGATCTGGAAGTACATGGCCTTCAGGTCCAGTATACACAAGAAGTCTTGCGGTTTACTGCCAGACTGACTGTGTCTGCGGTCTCCATGCTGACCGAAGTATGCTTTAATCTGGACCTCTGCCCACAGAGTTTGCCCCCTTGCTGATCCCATGGCAAGGGTGCTAAATGACACCGGATTCGTCCTCAGGGGAGGTAAAGATGTTGTGAACAGGATGGGATATCCTTGACTGATTACGGAAATTGTCCAGGAAACGGCCCTGAGTTGCTGCAACCTGTCCTCGCAACCTTGTAAGTATCCTGCCACTGGCGGACATGCAGGGGAACTGCTAATCCTAGCGTTTGCGGCCTCGGTTGCTCCTTCTAGGATTCTTTCCTCCCCTGGGGGACTTCTTGCCTTTCTTGTCCTTGACCGGAAAGGGCTTAGACCCCACTGTCTTCGCTGCCGTTGATTTGGTATGACGTGGCTGCTGAGGTGCTGGTTTATAGGGCTTGAATGTCAAAGCCCTATATATGAGGGAGTCTCTGTGACTTCCTACACCTCTCAGCCGCCTGCTTCACGTCCTTTGGCTCAAACAGGTTTGTTCCCATAACGAAAGAATGTCTGAGCCTGAAGATTTGGTGCTAGAGGAACTCCCGGTATTTTCTTGGAGTCCTTGACTCCCTCCCGGGAGGGATGCAGGACACCAACAACGACGGAGGGAGGCTCTTCTCCACCTTTATTCGAGAAAACTTTATCGCGCGAGGTGGGGTTTCCCTCAATGGTGTGATTGGGGAACGTCTCACCTCCCGTGACTCTCCAGAGGGCAGGAAAACTTCGTCCGAAGGTGAGGGAGAAAAGACTGAGGGGGGAGAGTGCCTGCCTCGAAGACTTACGAGAAGTTACCTCGTCCGAACTCCTCTTTTCCTCTAAGGGGGAGTGGTTGCAGCGAAGGATTTGTGGCTCCACTCAGAGAGAACAGCTTGAAAGCCTGTGCTACCGCTCTGATTAGAGTCCCAAACCAGGCTGCCGGCCGACGGTTGCGCTGTCAGACACTCCCTCTGGAGGGGAAGTCGCCTGTAAAAAGATAAGGACGGCATGTCCCTGGACCTTTCTGGAACCTTCCCCCGTACAGGAAAGCACGCTGTTCTGTGCGTGGGGGGGGGGGGGATGTGGCAATGGCACCCCTACCGCGTATTGTCCGGCAGCCTCGCGCGGGGGAGGGTATAGGCGATTGTGCTAGGGAACGCTCTGGTGCTCGCGCGATGGGAAATACCCAAAGGTCGCGCGCGAGACTGTTGAAACGCGCGGGCGCGCAGGCGAGACTTCATAGGGTGCGCAGGAATCAGATTGACGTGCAGGATCAGAATGAAGAGCCCGTGCGGACCAGAATGTTGGCACGTCGTGCGTACGAGTTTGTTGGCGCGCATGGAAGACCATCGGCATACGCGCCCGGAAGACATCGTCGGCGCTTGCGCGCGTAAGAAGATCGTCGGCGCTTAAAGATCGTCGCGCTTACGCGCGTAGGAAGATCGTCAGCGCTTGCGCACGAAAGAAGATCGTCGGCGCTTGCGCGCGTACGAAGATAGTCGGCGAGCACGCGCGCGTGCGCTTGCACGCTAGGTTGAAGGGTCAGCTGACAGGACAATCAGGAACTGGGATGTGTGTTTAAAAAGGGCGGGCATCCCCCGATGAGGACCATAGGCAGGTCTGCTTCAGAGTCCAGAGCCGAAGTCCTTCATTGCAGTGCAAGGTTGAGCTGGTAGATCGTTAGGTCAGCTGGCAGGACGATCAACACGAAGTTCTGCTTGATACTCCGAGGGGGGTCTCTATGAGAGACCTCTCCCGTGAACGGGAGAGGTGCCCTTCGTAGAAGAGACTTGGAAACACTCGCAAGCTGAAGCACTGGTGAGCGCCTGTGCACTATCTCAGGAAACTCCGACAATGTGCGCTGATGCGCAGGTGAACGTTGGCGCGCAGGGGATACCTGGCGCTTAAGGTACTTACAATGTGAGAAAGCCCCTTTTGCCCTGAAGGGACCGGTGCCCGTTGGATAACGATGCCCGTTGGATAACTGGGTGCGTGGGCGCCCACAGCGCGTCAGCAGCCAGGAACGGAGACGGCAGGTCAGCAGGTCTAGGAGATGGCGAACAATTCTGCGGAGAGGTCCGGAACAGCAAGCTGGTCTAATCAGGAACAATCCTCCGAAGAGGATTCTCTATGTGTGGCTTCTCTCGCGAACGAGAGAGGTGAACACTTCTTAGAAGAGACTTGAAGACACTGGTGATGGCACCCCTTAGGGCCGTTGGATCAGCAAGCTGACCTACAAGAAGCAATCCTCCGAAGAGGAGTCCTTATGAGTGGCCTCCTTCGCGAACGAGAGAGGTCACAAGACTGATCCTGCAGCTGCTCAGCCCCTTCAGCATAGGTGCAGGTGCGACCGCTCAGCCTCAAGAGCATAGCCGCCTGAAGTTTTCATGCCCCCGGCCTTGCAATCGCTCAGCTCCTTGAGCATGGTTACAAGTGCGGTCGCTCAGCACCAAGAGCATAACCGCCTGAGGACCAAGAAAACCCAGTCCAGGTTAACAGGAATTATTAAGGTATAAGAAGTTCCCCCTCTGCAGGGAGAAGATCTCACACCTGGGAAGGGAACCTCCCTCGGAAGGGAAGTTACTCCACCCCTGGAGGCGAACCTCCTAAGCGTTCTAAGATGAACTGAAGAGCTGACAGTTGTCACGGGAGAACTTCTAAGAGAAGGGATAACGCCCATGACGATGTCCTAGAGGGACGGCAGCGACAGCAGACTCCCCAGGCACAAACAGGACTGCTCTGCTTCGTTGGCACACTTTAGTCAAACGAAGAAAAACTGCTTAGTTAACAGGGAAAATAAAATTAAATAATTATTTAACAGAAATTCCCCAGGGAGGAACTCCGAAGAGTAACCTCGAGGGAATAGCAAAAAATAAGAATTAAAAATTAAGTATGCGCCCTCCTCCCCCACTGACATTCACGGGAGAAGGGGGAGAGCGGAGTAACTGTAACAACAACAGAATTACAATTATGTAAATCATCTAAGAATGTTCACCAATAGTAAGAACCACTGACCCCCGAAGAGAAGTGTTCCCCCCAGAGAAGCTGAAAAGTTAAAAAAACAATTAGATTACATTAAAAAATAATTGAGACAAATAAACGGAACAGTAACCCAACCCGCAATGGGAAAGAAGCTTCCGTAATAGTACGTAGTAGTAGTAAGGGGTGAACGACCTCGAGTAGAGATAGCGACCGTAGTCAGTCGAAACTCCCACATTCCCTTCGCTAAGAATCCAATTTCCCCATAGGAAAGGAGGAACAGTGAAGATAATAGATGAATGAAGAAAGTCCAGCGATGACTATTCCCCACGGCGGGCGAGTTAACGGAAAAGCCGAAGGAACGACCGAAGGACCAAGAGGGAGAGGCCGTACCCCATGACGTGAAACCGTGGTGGCCTTGCACTACGCCGGTGGTGTTGTCGTACACTACACACACAGCACAAACACTGAAAAGAAAACTTACTACATTTCTATACACATATATATACATAAACATAAAGAATGTTTATATATATATTACAAGTATAGTAAAACGACAAAAAGCATTAATGGCTGTCAAAGAGGCGAGGGTGAAAGCGGACACGTCTGACTACCACCCGAGCCGAAGTGCGCGAGCTCAGCACACAGGTGTGAGGGGGGGGGGGTAGCAAGCTACCCCTCCCTACCCCCCGCTAACTAGCTATGGGGGTAGTAAACCCTCGTTAAAATTCTAATGGCTCGTCATTTCGGCTACGCCGAAAGTAATACCCGTGTTAAATAGCGTGGTTTGTATTTCAGTTACGGAACAAATACGATTTTGCCAATATACTGTATTATGTAAAAATTATCCTCTGTTACATGGGCCACTGAGGGCTGGATAAAGAGGAACGGACAAAAGGATATTGTACGTTGTGTGAAGGAACTTACACTTTTACTGTCTTAAGAAAAAAAAAATGAAGGAACGGGGACAATTCCACTACTTATTTCTTTAATAGAAGTAGGATATTTCTCCTATTGGGAGGACAGCAGCTCCTAACAAAATTCATCATATTAATGAAACAGATATTGAACAATGCACCTGAAGTGCAAAGGCCTTAGCCAGGGGATCAGTCTGTCATTGACATGTGAAAAGGTGTCTTATTCAGTTGTGCAGTGCAATCTGACAACACACACAAGAAAAGTGGCTCATGTATAGGACACGGCTGTTAGAATATGGTGAGGTACTGACACGCAGTTGACACTGAGCGTGGACGTGTTATTAAATAAAGTAATGACTTTAGTCTTCCTAAACATCTGTTTGGAAGGGAATGACACAATCTTCCTCTCACCAGTCAGTCAAAAACTGTAAAGTCTGTGTCGTGGACACTCATGAGGATGTCTGCACAACATCAGAAAAGGATATAAGGGAGAATTCAAGGACGAACACGAAGAATTCTTACGAGGAAAACAATGCCAAGAACCCCAGAAATTATATGATTTGTTACAGGCGTACAAGGAAAACCAGACTCGAATGTAAAAATGGGGGAAAGGTTGGAACCTTTCAACAGAGTTGCCTCAGCATGGGGGGAGGGGGGCGATTGCAGTTTCAACTGGAGTGTGGTGTTCTCGGGTGAAAATATAGGAAGACAGTTGGTACTTTTAACAGACATTTCCAAAAACATAAAAGTCATCCTTCTGCTGGGAACTCCTGACACAAAGGATACTAGTGAAATAAAAAAAGAATCTATACATCTTCAATTATCAGGTATATCCGAGTAAATTTTATCATAGAGCGGCAAGAGGAGATCCTCCTCTTGACCCAGCCAGGAGAGAAGCGAAGCTTGCCTCATAGCAACTCATCGCGCTGCCCAGCAGTGTTGTTGCCTAGTAGCCTATTAATATAATTGCCAGATAGGCACCTTTTTCTTTCTCTCTGATCATAGAGAATCGACATATGAGCAAACCCATATAAATGACTCGAAAGTTTGTATCCATGTAGGAATAAACATACATACATAAACAGTATGACAAAATGAGTAACCACTAACAAAAATACTCACATGTAATAAATAAACGCATGTGAAAGTAACATTAATTCTGCTCAAGCTAACACAATTTATGAATACGGCACTCACTAGACATACACTAAAAAAGGAATTCAACTTAATATGCACAGAATATATAAACAGTAATATAATTGTAGACTGGCACACCCTAACTGCAAATGTAAAATTCAAAATACACAATGCAATAAGAATACAAAAAGTATTGAGGAAGGGTCAATTATGAAAAGATGAACTACATGACCTGTAAACAACAGTGAACATAATTCATACAGTCTTAGGATGCAAGGCCAGTTGATTTACATAAAAGGTTGATTATATATATACTGTACTACAGGTAAAACAGGTTACACAATATTGTAAATAATAAATCATTTAAAAATAGAAATGTAATAGCTTGCTCAAGATAACAAATAACAAAAGTCAGCTCATTATCCAAAGAGAAAAATTCATATAAAAACCCATTGAAAATAAAAAATCTTTTAAACTAGAATAAATCATTTCGATACTTGTAGAAATCAAGTGCTGTTTAATTGGGGAATGAAAGGCTTGGCCAAAATAAATATTTTTCACTTTGTTTCTATCAGAAAGATGCAGTGTGGAATAGAACACTTGTTCCCTTAGGTGAAACCATCTTGATTTCTTTATTAAATTCTTTTGCCCAGCCATAGTCAGTTATGCCTTTGTCAACATCTTCAAGTTTTAATTGCTGACTTTTAAAGTTAGGAATTCGAAAGGTAGGTCATTTAAAGTTGTCAAAAAAATATTTTGTGCAGAATGAAGAGATTTAAGCAAAATTACTGCACACATGCTATCTGAAATTATCTAAGATGCCCAGTGCTTTGTCAGAATCCAGGCTTACTGACTTGGTAATAAAAGAAAAAAAATAGGAAACATAGAGCTTGCTGAAGCAAAGCAGTGCTTCTCCCAGAAAAAAGTAACGGTATCTAGAATAATTTCTTTACAAAGGTATACTCGACTACAGTGAATAATCATCAAAGAAAATCTTGCTGAAAATTAGACAATTTCATATTTTTACCAAAAAATTAAAATTATGGCATATTAGCTGATAAAAACAAAACTTTAAGGATGGGATCATTTGTGAAATTCTTCAAAATAAAGAAAACACACTAAAATGGCAAGCTAATGACTGATTCTTAGACAAAATTGAATGAATGACGTTTTTTAAGAGGATGAACATGCCTGGGTTTTCATTCAGCAGTTTAAATGGGGCTATATAATTAATAGACTGCATTGGAGATGGGACCTATTAGGTTTAGCAAACACCTAAGGAAGAAAGAGTAAAAGAATTATTACCAATAAGTAAAAAGCAAAATGTATTTTTTTTTTTAAATTAATGATCATCATACAGGAATCTTTTGGCCTAGCACTGTCACCCCAACCACAAATGAATCTACAAGACTGATCAAGAGAATCCAAGACTGCTCCTGCTAGTTTAAGTGCAGTCAACAGTAATCCTCTTTGGGAGTAAGCTGACTTGCAGGGAACTCATAATGTAAGTACTAGTGACTACATTTATCCCACTGAATTAAATTGTGATGAGCTAGTGTCCAAACTATCAAGCAAATGTTCACCTCAACAAGGGAATCACATAATACTGTATACTATGCCATCCAAATAGATAACATGATATAATTTAAATGTGCTTACTTTGGCTAATGGATATTAGGATCCAGACTACCCACTCAAGAGTTCTATCCCACAATCTAGTTGTCTTAGAGTGACTAGGATTGCTGCATGCAAGTGTAGAGCAACAGAAGGTTTAAAGGCCCCTCATGAATGGCAGAGGCAAGAGACAGTGACATTGCCCTATCAAGCAGGACAATGCCCTGTGACTGACCATATTACTGCAGATCAGTGCCCAAGGCCCCTCTCCACCCAAGCTAGGACCGAGGAGGGCCAAGCAATGGCTGCTGATGACTCACCAGATATAACTATAAGCTCCCCCAAACCCCCTATAATTAGCTCACAAGGATGGTGAGGTTGCGGCAACCGAAGGAACTAACGAGTATGAGCGGGACTCGAACCCCAGTCTGGCAATCACCAGGCAAGGATGGTACCACCAGGCCACCACAAGAATCAAGAGGTTCTGCAAGAGGCTTTGGAACCTGTAATGGGCAGAGAACTTTCAGAACCCTTATTGAAATAAAGTTTAAATCGTAGATACAACTTGGGTAATTAGGTTAGGTTGGCAACAAGGGGGGTAAGACTAGAGTTGCAATTTTAAGAGGATTCATTAGACTTCTGAACTTTAACAAAGAAGCACTGGACTTCTGAACTTTAACAAAGGAAGCTAGCAATGTCGAGTGTTAATGATGCTCATCACTATTGAAAGTTGGCTGATTATCTGAATACTGAAGTCTAAAGGTGAAAGTTTGTCATTATTGTTGACCTCCCAACACCAATAAACTCGCCTGGATTTTAGACTGAAATAACAGCAAGTTCCCTGTTAATTTCATTGGCAGTTGTCGTAACGTACTTTTACACGAGAGGTATCATAGGGCAAAGCACTTTTTACGTTATTTAAATCACAGTATTGCCCACAACATGCTACACCAAGGAAATACAGATAATGAACTTTCAGAAACAATTTCTGTGGACACTCCTTGCAGTAATTGCTTAAAAAACCAAGGGAAGACATCAATGTGCAGTAATAAGTAAACAATCTGCACAAATGAAGAAACAGAGATTGGCGCTTCAGTTAAGACTTGCTGCTAAAATGTTCTTTCCTTTACAAAGTGCATGCATTTACATAGTGAAAGAAAATGGGAAAATAAAATTTTTTATGGGTAAATGTTGATTAAGCCAAGTTTCTGGAGAATTAGCAACATGAAAATCAGGGGAGGTTCAGAGATAAGAAATTTTATTAAAATTCTCATTTTTACCCTATCTCTCTTCTCAACATCCATAGCAGATCCTGTTCCCACTGATTCCAGTCCCGTTACCAAACCAGGAACACTTGGTTCAGGAGAATAAGCACCTACTAAAAGTTTCCGAGCCTGAGAACCTGAAGGTTCATGAACTACCGAGTCCCATTGGTGCGAGGGGTAGAACAGGAGGAACGCTGGAGTTTATGGAAATGGAAAGACCTTAATTAGGGCCTCTGGACACAACCTAGATTAGGGCCACTGTAGAGAGCATGGAATAATACCTTCCCTATTTTGGCTATAAATGAAGCATCCACAAGAGATGCAAGCTGACCAAAACGTGGAGAGACAGGAACCTGCCTAGCAGAAGCTTGAGTTGGTGCTTGAACAAGCTAACTTACTAAACCATGGTTAAGAAGCCTCCTCTTTTGGATCTAGATCAACCTCCAACTCAAACTCTTCTACTTGATTGGGGGTCTGGTCCACCATAACCAAACGGCCTAATCCAATGCTGATAGGTAGATGAGATCTCAATATTCCTCATAAGGTAAATACTCCGAGGACCACACGATCTTAGCAAAAGCTTTCACCCACATAGGGGAAAAATACAACTCTCGAGTCTTCTGCTATTAGACCTTTACTCTTTACAACATGGACCCATTGCAGACATGTAAGGCAATTTACTGTGTTCCAAGTTCTACCTCAAGAGGCACAACAGATACCATGAACATGGCAGCGGACATGACACCATCTTGTATTAGTAAGATTACTACATTCAACTTGGTTACACTATCTCTGATCACTTACTAGTTATAAAAATTCCCAAATTAAAATACTGAATAGTAATCCCCATAAGGAGGGGAGTTTACCTTCCTCCATCCCCAAGATATTGTACAATTACTTTACATTTCATGTGAACAAGAAAGAATTAAGACTAGAAGACTAACTCACTTCCTCTAACTATTGTTAGAAAGTATAACTCTTTGACACATTGAAAAGTAAGGAAAAAGCTAATGAGCACGAAGGATACTAGCGTGGCATTGCCAATATCAAATGAGCTGTCATTCCATGCGCCCTCCAATATCTATTCAAGAATAACTACTGGGGGACAGAGGCTCCAGTCTCAAGAGGGGAACAAAGGGTTTACCCTCATATTTAAGAAAAACTCTGAGGAGGGATGAGGCAATCTGTCCCCACATCATGGGGAGGGATGAGGCAATCTGTCCCCACATCATATGACATTTACAAACAGTAGATAAAATGATAATGCAGAACATGAAAAGCAAGGGCTATATCAATCATGCTGCTAGACACTGTTATACAGAAAATTAAAACTCACAAGGTACAGAGATAACAAATACTTTAACCGAAACACTTCCATGCTCTCTCAACAATGTAGGCAGAACATGTATATGACAATAATTGCAAGTCTTTAGTCTAAAATTTACTTTGAATATCTAATAAATATATGACAATGTAATAGTTATAACATTCGTAGGAAGCAAAGAGGAGATAATATTCCACAGTAAACCTCAACACTTATCAAACAGATGCGAAAAGAATTGTAATGTCTTGGGACCGTATGCCAAAAAAATATAAACTATTCCCGGCTATGCAAGTTTGAACCTGAGAACCATGACACACTGGGTAAACAATATGAACAACCAAGGTAAAACTCAAAAAGAAAGAAAACAGTTCAAACTTTTCAAGCTAAATCAGTGAATTCATATGGGAAATGACAAAAACTCCAAGTAAACAACACTTGTAGATAAACAAATTTGGTACGTCATCTAAAAATAACTAACGTACAAACTGGAAATTAACCAATTGATCTTAATTTAAAGGTTGAGGAGAATGCGTGACAGTCTGGTACTGGGAGCGTGTATTAGAAAAAAAAGTGTCCACGTGTTAGCAGATTTCAAAATGGGCGTCAAATGCATACTAGCGACCAGGTTGCCTTAGCTCTGGTACCAGTGTTGGTTCTTGGCAATGTGTCATGTATGTCAGACATATTTCAGCATAAGAGGTGCTTTGACATTCAACAGAGCATGCATCCATAGGTCCTTCTAATACTACATACATGGTGTGCTCGATACACTGGCCATCAAGCAAAGGACAACGTTTCTTTGGTATCTTCTTGTACTAGATTCCCAGTTCTAGACTTTCACAAGAAAGTTCTTGAAGACCACACAGCATATTAACCCCAAAAGAGCTCCCCTCGGAAGATTTTTCTTCTTCCCCAGGATCTTTTCTCTGTGTCCAGTCACTACTCTCAAGGCCTTTTTAGCTAGAACTGCCACCCGCTCGTCTGGCCCCTTGGTTATCAGGGAACAAGGAGGTACTATTCCCATTCACGGTATCAGGCAACAAATCCTCTACTTCTTTAAACATACTAATCCGGAATCATTTCCCCAGGCTCATGATATACGGACAGTAGATACCTCCATCAATTACTTCCAGAACAGGGACTTTGATGATTTTTAAAAAATATACGGGTTGGAAATCCCCTATGGTTGTCAAATGCCACTATCTAAAGATCTTACAGGCCCTTAAATACCCGACGATGGCAGCAGGGAAGCCTTTTCCCTCCCCATTAATCTCTACTTCTTCCTTTCTTCCATCTCTTCTCTTCTCCCTCCTACCCGCCACTCACACCACATCGCCACTCTCCTAGGTAGTTCGTTAGCCCTATGATATTTGCCATGTTTAATTCCTATGGTTTAACTGTTATTGTAGTTACGGTTCCTTTAAGGTTTAGATATGCTTAGACATGTAAGGTTTGATGCCTTTTGCGATTCGACACTCAGTTGATTCCTTGTCGTCTTAGATATTTAGCCTTACGCTCCCTATGTCATTTGGCTAGTTGGTAATTAGACGTTTCTTACATTATTATATTATATTATTGTCGTACATGGTGATTGTATTCTCCGCATTATGTTATTACTTTATTGGGCTTGGAAGGCATTCTCTGGTACTTTTTCACCGGCCGTCACAGATCGACCCAGAAAAGGGATTTTGACGAAATAAAAATCTATTTCTGGGGAGAGACCTGTGACACCCGGTGAAACCCTTCCCGGTTATTTTTGTACGGACCCACCCTTTCCTTGCCAAGCCATATGTTCTTGCAGAAGGATGACCTGGAGAGCGCGAGTAGTAGGTGTCGGTGGAGTAGTCCAACTGTATTCTCTAGGGCCTGTCACGGCCCTCCCCTTTGATGAAGGGATTATCTAAATGGAAGACAGCCTGTGAATAGTGGTTTACACACGCCCTTGTTAAATACACGACATCAACAAGGTGTTCGCGCGAGGGTTGTAACCTCTGCATTACATGCTTTTATCTTTCTCTAGTATATTTGGAAGATTTATATAAGAAAAGTGTAAAGAAGGACCTTTTCACCGGGTGTCACAGGTCTCTCCCCAGAAATAGATTTTTCCTTCGTCAAAATCCCTTTTTTTATTAACTAACGATTATGGTTTTGATGACAAACAAAATATTCTAAAACACGGCAAGCTGATAAAAATTCCCGAACAGAAAAGATATAGTGGAGCACACGAGTTAAGCATAAACATAGAATAACGAGTTACTGCAACATAAACAAATATTTCCTCCCACTGAGGAATGAATCAGTGAGGAGAAACATGAACTACAGTCAGCCTTCAAAATTTGCAGAGTCAGTCATTCGTGATACAGAGAACGGTACAACCTTTTTAATAAAAATTCATCCATTCGAGCTTTCGCAATTACAGGATAGTAATACTGTACCTTGGTATCTGACAATAATTTGTTTAAAAAAAAAAATGGTGGGATACCGTTTCGTTTGAATACCGAATCACTATTTCCCATATAAAATAATGTAAAAGTATATAATGCATTCCAAGCTCCAGTTGATTCACTAGTGGCATGACATATTAGCATAAAAAGTGATACAGGAATGTAGTTTTTACACAAACAGTAAATACAATAACACACACAAAACTCAAAAATGAAAACATTGGAAGTAATTTTTAACACAAGAAAACTTACCTTTTTGGTTACAATGTGATGGCATAAGTGGATGGCAGTGAGGAGAGGAAGAGAGGAGTTACTACCAGGAAAGGGAATCCCCTTCCATGAAAATATCGGGTAATTGAGTTTTTTCCCTTTTCTGTCGCTTTTGGGCAGGTTTTTTTAAATAAAAAACCGATTCGATGTTAGTTGCTTCTGCCTTTTTTTTGTAGAAAAGGTTTCCAGCTCTATGGCAAAGTTGATGCGATCAAGTATTCGAAAGCAAGATCTGAAATACTCATTCCGTTTTCGTATTTATTAATAATTTCCATTTTCTGTTCAATTATTTTTTGTACCTTTCCTTTTTACTTGACCACTTCCACTCGTATCCTTCTACGGACCAATTTTATGAGCAAATGAATCAAAATAAAAAAGGATGCACAACAGATATAACACAAGTGTAAAACAAAAAATAATGCAGAGCGTATGCTTACGTTCATCTGAAACAACGGCTAATGCTTAACTGATGGAGTTTGGCTTTAAGCTTATCGGGCTTTTACTCATACTGGTCGATTACCGAAAATTAGTTCAAGAACAGGTGTATTTTTCACTCTAACTTTTTGGTCGAGTACCGATTTGTTCGAGCTTTGAGGCGTTTGAATACAGAGGTTTTACTGTATATTACTGTAATCTCACGGTAAGCCGATGATTTCAAGCTGACCAGTCTTCTTTGCGCTCTGCAAGCCTCATGCCGTTTTCACACAGCACAACATTCCATCTCTTGCATCGTTTATCCTTGCGTGTGCATTTCCCACTTCAGTCGTTTTTGTGATAGCATCACATTGCATTACTTCATGAACATCATGATCCCCAAGAGAGCTGCTGCGGCTTCCGAAGGATCTGCTAAACAGCAGAGGAAGATCATGAATCTTGAGATAGTTTGAGTCCTGATAAGTGGTTAATAGTGGTTTAAGTGTGATGCGCGTAAGAGAGGATATCTCAAGAGTTGTATCATGCTTCATGCCATGTTACTGCATAGAACTTTGTATGAAAACTGTTATTGGTGTCTGTAGTTGCTTTTTCTTTTTATTTCATTGTTAGTGTATCCTTGTTATTATTAATGTATAGGTATTGTTATATTAAATACTGTACAGTACTGTACACAAAATACCGTAAGTTACAGTACAGTAATGTAGATATAGGCTAAGTGTACGGTGAATTGGAACGGTGCAATTTGACCTACCGAAAATAGCGATCACTTACACGAGTGATATGTCGTGCTACCTTGGCTAGTTAAACTGTACTGCAATGATAGTACTGTAAATTTATTACAATAATATACACTACAGTATTAGCGAGTAGTTAGATAGGAACAACAGTGTTTTGTTGATACAGTATTTATGCACGTGTGGTGATGACTCGAGATGTGTAGTCCTACCGTGTACCGTATATACGTACATATGGTACACTTGTGTACAGTTACTGAAATGTGTTCATACACTAATACGATAGTAAAGGTGATAGAAACCATGTAAAAACAATATAGTGTGTTACTTAGTGTGTTAGTCAACGCACGTAGGCAACGGGCAAAGTTGGTAGAGTACGAGTTGACCCACCCTAGGGTAGCAAGCATTAGCGGATTTTCAATTTTCACACCTGTCTGTTATTCTAACCACAGCAAAGACCGAAGGCCAACTGTATTTTCAAGCCAAGAATAAGCACTGTCAGATTGGTGTTCTGTATCCACAAGCAGGCTACCTATCAAATCAAGGAACTTACTGTGATAAAAGTAGAGAATGTTTATTAGGAAAGTGGTTGTACAAATCTTTCATGTGTCTCTCAAATTGGCGACAAATAATAGGTTTAATTATGCTCGAGCTGGTTTTCATAAACTCCTTGAACAACTTTCATAGCGTCTGCCAACTGACATCTCATGTTTCAGTTAAAAAAAGGTTTCATTAAAACTACACTGTTATATAAAATATGTACTACTACATGATAATGTCATACTCGATTTTTTCAAAGCATTAAAATGTATTTGTGACTAAAGTTACTGCAATATTTTAAAATTATAATAAAATAACTTTATATGTCTGCTATCCAGGTAACATTTTTTAGCTATTTCCTTCAGCTAACTTGACCTGTTCTTATAATAAAAGCAAAAATTATCATCACACTAATTCTCCCTTAATATTTTTCATACAATTCAAAATCCATATAATCTTTCAACATTAGTCCTCAAAGCTTAGTTTTGAGTTGCAAATTCAACCTTGTACAATTAAAGTTGTATAAATGACTTAACAATTGGTACAAAGTACAGAAATTTGGTCTGCTCTTTTAAAGTCCAAATAATGAATGTTGAATTATATAAAAATACTGTATCATAAGGTAGCCTTCAAGTTATAATTGTGACCTTTTACTAGCATGAGATATAGTAGGAGAGTAACAAACAAAATTTATAGCTATTGTTTCATAATTAGGACATACTGTATTTTGATAATTCATCTTAGTTGCATTTGAAAGACATCTTGTCTAACAGGTAAATATATCGGGAAATATGTAAATACATGTATATGTTTCCTTATTTAAGGTCATTATTTCAATATACTTTTTTTCCAGAAAACATAGAGGTCTGAAACTTGTTTACATAATAATTATTTTCCTCTGTTCATCATCCCACATTCTGTGTGGGTGGCAAAGAACTTCTCACACATACGTATGGATCTGAGAAAATAATTTGTCAATGGAATTTCCCAGGTCACTTATAAGTTTGTTTAGTTTATAATCAACAGAGGCTTTTTATTGTAGTTTATATAACATAATCATGGTTATTGTGCCCATTAGAAAATTGATACAATAGCTGCAAAAAAAGGATTATAAAAATAACTTTTATAAAGAATTTAGAAAATAGTGAAAATTACATTATTGCACTGTACTGTACTATTGAGTATTTTAATTTATGGCATATAGCTTCTTGCTAAGAGAAGAGATAATTCATTAAAGCGAAGAAAGATAAATTTCAGTATATTAGTCGAAAAATTCTACTACCCTTTTAACCTTTAATGGTTCATACAGTACTGTTGCAAAGTCGGTCGCTAATTTTCACTTTAATTATGGGTATCATTTCATGAGCTATCTGGAAATTAGTAAATAACTGGATTCTTTTAAATTCACAACTTAATTTTAAAAGTTTGCAAGATAAAATATAAAGCTATAATATAATAAGACTGTACTAATTTCTTACAAAGATACTAAGCTATTTTAAAACTCATACATAATGACTAGGCTATTATGACCCCAACATAAAATATTTTATATGATTAATCACATTCCACGCTGTCATTTAACTTCATGCAACAGAGCTAAACAAATATTTCAAGATAATCTTTAGTTTAAGCAATATTCTTAGTGTAATGACACTTGACTTGTGACTTGCAAGAGGATTATGTTCCTCGTGAGGTATGTCAAGAGGAAATAATCATGCAGTCAAAAGATACGTCTAAAGCATTAACATAAGGAATTGATAATTTTCTATTCCCATATCAGTACTCAAAGATTCATAACATTTTAAATATCTAATCACTGAATCTTTATAACCACAAGTTCACAAGTTTGTTTTCCTTTCTTTACCAGTAGTTATATTTACAAATGCATACATAATTTAAAAGAAATTCCACTCATGCATTTGTTCCTCTCCTTCCATTGAAAAACTAATTAAAATAATGTTAATTACCAATTGCATCAATCTTAGACCTGGTATAAAATTCTGCTTAAGCTAAGAGTCATCTGTCTGTATCACCTCACTCTAAAAATGGCCACGTTAAGGACTGTACACAATGTACAAATATATAGATTTTCATAAGAATTTTTAAAAAATTGTATAACTGTACACGAGCATTTAGAACTATACAATGAACTCTACTTGAATAAAGCATCAACGAGATGCTTTATCATCAAAAGACTGATTTATAATTTTTTTACGCTGCTTCTTGATTTGTTCTTTCAAAGTGTTTGTCCCTGCAATTCCTCCAGTAGCTCCTGATTCTTCTTCCTCTTCTTCCTCTTCATCTGAATCTGCAGGAATAATTTTGCAAGTTATCATACATAGGAATTTTACACTAAAACTTGGGTTTACAAATTCATTGAGATGTCCAGTGGATTATATACACTAGAGAAGTAAAGACATTATATAAGAAGATTAAGGTTAATAACCTCTGACTGATTATATCAACATTTTTTTTAATAGATCAAACAAATTGTAATAGAAATTTCAGCCCAATTTCTTGAATGTCAATTCTGTAGTAGATGACAAACAAATTTGGAAAAAAAATATAGAATAAAAAAAAACTGGAGAAAATAAGTTTAGATAACCAAATATAAAAAAAGTATAAGGCATTTCTCCAAATACAGCAATCATAAAACTACAGAGTACTGTACCCATAGTACATTATGCTTAGACTTGGCAGTAAATTATTTTCACCTTTGTTTTTGTAGAGTATATAACAAATTTTGTATTTCTACTGTCTAGCAGCAGCATTTCATGTAAAGTAGGAATATCTGTGTTTGGGGAAACACCTTCCAGTTTTATGGCAAGAGATTTTTTTGTTTCATTTTCTTGCACAAGGCCCTACTCTTCTTTAGTCAATTTACCATACTCTTTGTATTATTTATTTTATGTAGAGATCCAGATTTATAAAGTGGCCCTCTCCATTTTAATAATATGGTTTCATACTTCCTAAGTGGCTGGCTTTATTGAGTATAAGTACAGTGGAAACTCTACATACAATTGTTCCAACATCCGAAGTAAAATTCGATAAAATTTTCGTTTTGACACCCGAAGTCATGCTCCAACATCCGACTTAGGTCTTGTTTATGCCGGTAGATGACAGCATGTCAGAGGGACGCCATTGAGCGTCGAGTTTGTCAAGTTTTCTGTTCTCGTGTGCATCGTGTGGTTGTCCTCTGTTCGGTCAGTTATTAACAGTGCTTATTATCTTCCTTTTCTCACTTTTCATTTTTGATTTTACGTATAATCATGGGTCCCAACAAGCTTAGTTTTGGTACTGGTATTAGTAGTGGTGAGAAAAGGAAGAAGGCCATGCTTTCATTAGAATTGAAGCAAGAAATCATCGAAAAACACGAGCGCGGTGTGAGTGATCTGGCTAAAAAATATGGCCGGAATAGGTCTGCGATCTCGACTATCATCAAGCAGAAGGAAGCCATTAAAGCAGTCAAACTATCGAAGGGGATAACTTTGAAGCAAAGAAAACTAAGAGAGAGAGAGAGAGAGAGAGAGAGAGAGAGAGAGAGAGAGAGAGAGAGAGAGAGAGAGAGAGAGAGAGAGAGAGAGAGAGGATGATGTTTATTGTCGAGCATGCAATAAAACAAGCTGAATAAGTGAATCCTTAAAATAAGTTTTAAAAAGTTATCTCTCTCTCTCTCTCTCTCTCTCTCTCTCTCTGAATCCTATTTGAAGGCAGGCAAATCTGGTGAGTTTATCTGGTCTTTAATGAGAGAGAGAGAGAGAGAGAGAGAGAGAGAGAGAGAGAGAGAGAGAGAGAGAGAGAGAGAGAGAGATATTGACGATAGCTTTTTAAAACTTATTTTTATTTATTATTTCTTTATAATTATTCTTTTTTACATCACTCTTATATAATGCAATTGCCTTATTGTTTTGTGTAATTATGTGTAGTAATTTATTAAGGAGCTATCATAGGTTTTTGGGCTGTAGAACGAATTATACAAATTACAGTGTATTCTTATGGGAATATTTGCTCCAACATACGATTGTTTTAACATACGAAGCAAGTCCCGGAAAGAATTAAGATCGTATGTAGAGGTTCCACTTTATCTTTTTTTACCATTTTACAATCACAATTCTATAAACTAGGTTGCTTACAAAATGGTTACTATCAATCAACTATATGGTAACTCATATGGCACTACTCTGGCTTACATAGGTACTCTAGGCAGCTCATGTCTACTATGTAATATAGTAGTAGTATAAAATTTTAAAACTTTTTAGCAGCATTTTCTCTTGTGCACGTGCATGAGCACTAACCTAGAATCACTATGGGAATCCTCACATTCTTTATCTTCTTATAAAAAGAAGATGGTTAGCCCATCACAAGTCCTTTGCCTAGCACATGTGCAAAAGGGTAATAAACAAACTGGACAGCTCAATGTTTTTAGTTTGGCAGATTCTACAAGCACAGGTATGAAAGTAAGGAGGAAGCAGGAGAGGAGATTGAATAGAGTGAGGTATCTCAGTTTTGGTCTTAGAGAAAGTTTATTGCAGAACTGTATCCAAATAGATAAGCCCAGGTAAAAAACTTAGCAAACAAATAACTAGAAACACAAGATAAGAAAGTAAAGGTGTCGTAGTGGCAACGACTCCTTAAATCCAAAGAGTTCTTTATCTTCATTCCCTTGATAAACCTCAGCTGTCTGCCTCTGATGAGCAGATGGGAAAAATGCTCTCTACTATTCGATCTAATGACCATCAAGTTGCCACCTCCACTTAATAGCTTGTGCTATTCAGCGGTAAGAGTAAGATTTATTGAAATAATAGATTTGAGTTAATTTAAATTCATGTTGATAGCAAAAGTAAGGAATCTAGAGATCATCAGAAAAGTGATATGCCTAAAATATTTTTGATGAGCCCTCTGCTTTTACTAATATAAATAAATGGTCTGGACTTTGGGCATACAAAAATAATTATGTAATCAAACAAAATTGCTATCTGTCCTTATGACAACAAAACAGTAAATCAATCACAAGAATACCTGAAGGGAAAAAGGTAAATGGTTACTGGAATGTCATATGAATTTCAACTTTGAAAAGTTTTAATTCATATACATAATTCATTGATATAAGAAAGCAAAATATAAAGTTGAAAAGGAAGATAATAAAATACTATAAAAATTCTGTTTCACATCAATAGAGAATGCAATCTTGGAAATACAGGGTGGTTTTAGAAGAGGTAGGGGTTGTATGAATCAGATTTTTACAGTTAGGCAGATATGCGAGAAATATTTAGCAAAAGGTAAGGAGGTGTATGTTGCATTTATGGATCTGGAGAAAGCATATGATAGAGTTGATAGGGAAGCAATGTGGAATGTAATGAGGTTATATGGAGTTGGTGGAAGGTTGTTGCAAGCAGTGAAAAGTTTCTACAAAGGTAGTAAAGCATGTATTAGAATAGGAAATGAAGTGAGTGATTGGTTTCCGGTGAGAGTGGGGCTGAGACAGGGATGTGTGATGCCCCCGTGGTTGTTTAACTTGTATGTTGATGGAGTGGTGAGAGAGGTGAATGCTCGAGTGCTTGGACGAGGATTAAAACTGGTAGGCGAGAATGACCATGAATGGGAGGTAAATCAGTTGTTGTTTGCGGATGATACTGTACTGGTAGCAGACACAGAAGAGAAGCTTGACCGACTAGTGACAGAATTTGGAAGGGTGTGTGAGAGAAGGAAGTTGAGAGTTAATGTGGGTAAGAGTAAGGTTATGAGATGTACGAGAAGGGAAGGTGGTGCAAGGTTGAATGTCATGTTGAATGGAGAGTTACTTGAGGAGGTGGATCAGTTTAAGTACTTGGGGTCTGTTGTTGCAGCAAATGGTGGAGTTTCGGAAGCAGATGTACGTCAGAGAGTGAATGAAGGTTGCAAAGTGTTGGGGGCAGTTAAGGGAGTAGTATAAATAGAGGGTTGGGCATGAATGTAAAGAGAGTTCTATATGAGAAAGTGATTGTACCAACTGTGATGTATGGATCGGAGTTGTGGGGAATGAAAGTGATGGAGAGACAGAAATTGAATGTGTTTGAGATGAAGTGTCTAAGGAGTATGGCTGGTGTATCTCGAGTAGATAGGGTTAGGAACGAAGTGGTGAGGGTGAGAACGGGTGTAAGAAATGAGTTAGCGGCTAGAGTGGATATGAATGTGTTGAGGTGGTTTGGCCATGTTGAGAGAATGGAAAATGGCTGTCTGCTAAAGAAGGTGATGAATGCAAGAGTTGATGGGAAAAGTACAAGAGGAAGGCCAAGGTTTGGGTGGATGGATGGTGTGAAGAAAGCTCTGGGTGATAGGAGGATAGATGTGAGAGAGGCAAGAGAGCGTGCTAGAAATAGGAATGAATGGCGAGCAATTGTGACGCAGTTCCGGTAGGCCCTGCTGCTTCCTCCGGTGCCTTAGATGACCACGGAGGTAGCAGCAGTAGAGGATTCAGCATTATGAAGCTTCATCTGTGGTGGATAATGTGGGAGGGTGGGCTGTGGCACCCTAGCAGTACCAGCTGAACTCGGTTGAGTCCCTGGTTAGGCTGGAGGAACGTAGAGAGTAGAGGTCCCCTTTTTTTGTTTGTTTCATTGTTGATGTCGGCTACCCCCCAAAATTGGGGGAAGTGCCTTTGGTATATGTTTGTATGTACATCAATATCAATAAATTCCTAGTTGTGTAGATTAGGCATATATGGTTCTTATTAAAATTCATGAAAATACACTTATTCACACAATACAAACATTTGGGGACAACATTCATAATTTGATAGTATCCTAATAATAATTGACATTCAGGCTACACTATGGATGAAAAAACATTTTCTATGGAATTGAAAAGGCTAATATTCCTCTCCAAGTATCATGGATGAAAAATGCAAAAGCCAATTTTCAAATCATGAAAGATGACAAACATCAACAAATATTGGAGCATTACATCAAAAAGTGTTTCACAATCAAGGGGGCTTAATAGTCATGAAAAGAATTGTGTTGCTCTAACATCATAAATCCTTGTATTAAACAGGTGAGCCTGATTCGTTAATAACAATGAGTAGTGCCCCATCTACTTCCATCATAAAATCATATCTCCATAGAAGGTTCCTACTAACCAGACTCATCCATGAAAGGTGTCATCTCAAACTTTTTCCCTAATAACAGGAATTCTAGTAGTAAAATTTGTTATTTTTGAGCTCAAGCAATGACGTCCTGATGGAAGGTTCCTTCAGTAGCTTCCTAGGGTATATTTAACTACAGTGGATATTCCCAGAGAATTAAACTAAAGGTTATCACAGAATTCTAACTTCTCGGTCACGACCCTAAGGGAGGGTCATTCCCTTAGGATAGGCAGAGAAGCGATAATTACTCTGTTTGTAGACAAAATTCCCCTATATAGAAGGGGAAGCAAGACTACACAGAGGGAATGCCCGCAGGCAGGGGGATAGGGAGCATATAGGGGTTCCTACATTAGGTTAGGATGGAATGATACACAATCAACACAGTCCCCTATATGGTCCCCGAAGGCAAAAACACTTACATCACAGTTAATAGTATGTTTTAATAATCCCACAATCTTCATAACTTAACCTAGGAACACTGGTATATATCATGCATGAAAACAAGCACTAGGCTATCCAGCCTAGGGGCTAAGCTAGCGATCTAGTATGGGGTCGAACGGCGACCGAGTCTGATGAGCGCTAAAACACGATATAAGTATTTCCTAGCTATGAAGACTAAATAACTAATAATATTGATTAGTTAAATGACCGGAGAGGGCTGTTCTGGCTAACTAAATAAAGCATACAACATGAACAGCGACGCCATAAAATGGCGCGTCCGGTATCGGCACAGCTCTGCCACAAAACACAATATTTTACGAAAAGTAGAAGTTACTTTACGGCTAGAGCTTATTTAAACAATACTGGGACCTGGTACTCAACTTTCCAGAAGAAGGCGAGGCTGAAGGTAGCGACATAACGGCGATGTAAGCTGATGAAAAAAGCACTTAGGGAAAATCCGACTTAAGCAAGGAGCTACAGGCGAAAGGATGAGGACGGACGTGACGTCATTTAGCAATGGCGCCCGTTTGTTTACGTCTCGAGTACCAAAAGCAGCCACGGATGAGTGTAACTGTGGAACAGCTCCCCAGTTATTCTCCACCTTTCCATATCGAAGTGTTAACTCTATATGGGGTGCAGATAGCTATGTGGCGTGTTAATACATGCGTCCCCTGTTGATATACGATATCCTAGAGGGAAACCTTTAGGGTACTCGCAACAGAAGTTAGAATTCTGTGATAACCTTTAGTTTAATTCTCTGGGAATATCCACTGTAGTTAAATATACCCTAGGAAGCTACTGAAGGAACCTTCCATCAGGACGTCATGGCTATCTCACCCAAAAATAGATTTTTCGCTTCGCTCAAAATCCGTTTTTTATACTCTCCTGATGTTCATATTGCTTCTTCTCTGGACGCTTGATTTATTGACATTTACCACCAAAATTTCCAGAAGAAAGTTTTTCATTTTCTTTCCGTTCAATAGAGACAGGCATCTAGTAAAGTAATGAAACACTAGTGGTTAATGGCAAGAAGAAAAGCTGTGACATAACAGAGGTTCTTTGTTATTTCAGTCTTGTTCATAGTCTGCAAAGACCACAGAGTTAAGTGTGGGGGTAATGAGACCAGAATTTCCAGGAAATTCTTATATAAATTTTCAACTATGTGGTGTACATAAAAATGAAAACTGCTACTTCAATTTACTCCCAATAATATTCTGATGTGTGCAATATAGGTATAAATCTCTCAATACAGTACATATGTTTTACAGCATATACCAAGGACAACTGGCCAAAACAAAGTCCAATGACAATCCATGAGGGTACAATGGGGGGGGGGGGTTTCCATAGTTTTTTTTAGGTAGGTTTTCCTGTTTTTAATTAATTCTCACTGAAAACTAGGCAGCAGCCATCTATTTGTACCTGGAAAAATTCCAAGATGCTAACAATTAATGGGAAGGGCCCATGTTAAGGTTATAGTACTTCCCATGATTTACTGTTATAAAAAATTACTTACCTTCACAATTTTCATAATTTTTTAGGAAACTGAAATTATCAGCTATCTTTTCATCTTTTGAAACGTCTTTCTCACCCTCAACCTTATTTCTCTGCCGAGCCAAAATCTGTCGCAGCTCTGATGACCTTGCAGTTTTGTACTGTCGAAAGGAAAGTGTTTTTTTAGCTTTGCAACAAGAACATAAATATAAATAATCAAAAAAACTCCATATTTCAAAAAAAATATTTCAGTATCCTTTTCCAAATCATAAACAAATCACTGAGTCAGTCTTTATAATGATGGGACAGCAGAAGTACCATATAAAAAAAAGGTCCTAAATATTGTATTAAGTTTGTGGTGATGTATGACAATAAGTGCACTAGGGCTCGCTCTCACTACAGTCAGGCCTCTGTCTTTCCGTGTTCTGTCATCGCGGTTTCAGTTATTTGCAGTTCAGAAATCAGTATATTATTTCAATAAAGTTTCAAGTATTCGCAGTTAGAAATGCTGCACGCAGCCCAACATTTTTAAACTGTCCGCTCTTCTTTGCACTCGGCCTTTACTCGGTTTCCTTCTTTGTACAACAGTACAGTAATGAAAAACAAATAAATATACTTGACAACCTTATAGCCAACACATGGAAACTAGTGATAAACCCTTTGCATAGAAATTATAATAATAAAAATGATTAAAAGAGGTTCATACATACAGTATGTTTAAGTAATATTTGATATGTAATATACATTAAAATGCATGATGAAAAACATAAATTTGTATTAGTTATAAGAAAAGACTGACTGACTGGCTCAAAAGGTAACAATTTTGAAAATGGATTACTATATGCTTGAATAATTTTCTATTAGATAATAGAAGAATTATTTCAATGAAGAAAAAGGAAATAAAAATTTATATAGAATTTATGATAATTGGAAACTTCCAAAACTACCGTGTTTATATCCCTCAGTTCTCCATTTCATTTTGGATAAAACTTATAAATTTTTATTTCAAATACAAAGAAAAGTTGGTATTAATGGTTTTCTTTGTAGTGTTGATGCCTTAAACACTTTCAAAGACATTCTGAATTGTATATAACTGATTGGTTACCTAATCTTGCTCTAAATTGCAATTTCAGAACAATACAAACATTTTTTGGAAATACATGATTATGTGAGGTATGTACCACTTTTTAGACATGGTATGAGTCTCTTTTATAATACTCCTTCTTATTTTCAATTCGTTTGAAATGTATCGTCGTTAATTCCACTCTACACAGGGGTTGTTATTCAATCAATTGTACAACAATCTGTTTTAGTGGAACCTAACAATCACATGGCATAGATTTCCCGTATCCCAAAGTACATGAATATATTAAAAATATGAGAAACCATTAAACCATTTTCCAATTCTATTCTCATTGCTGTGAGTATTACAGCAAGGTGATTATCACTTACCCCTGATATGTTTCGTTGTATTGTTATCTGAGAATCCAGACGGCTTCCTTCTGTCTTTCCACAGAATCCTTCCAACTCATTACGATTAAGGCCAAATAATTTCTCACCATCTACTCCCTCAAACTGCTTTAGTATCCTGGATGAAATAAATCACAAATTTATTTTAGCATAGGCAGAACATAGTGGCAGATAAAAATTAGAAGTTTGAAAGGGGCAGAGAATATAAAAAAACATATGCATTAAATTTTTTCCTAGTAACATTGCTACAAAGATATGCGTAAAAATAGATTAACATATTACAAAAACTTGAGGAATGTAGTTCTGTAATGCACATTTAGGATAAATACATCAACCCTGTCATTTCATATTTAAATAATGAAGAAGACTGTACAGTCATTCAAAAAAGATTTGAGACCGATTGCTAAAAGGACAAATTTTTAAAGTCATTTGTATTTCATCTCATCATACAAACCTAGGTTCTTCAATATGATTTAATTAATGCTGGAACAAAGCTGTTAGAATTTATGATGAGGTGGTTGATTTTATTGAAAAGTGGTGGATAAGCCCTCCCCCTGATGCTCATACAGTATTGCTTTTCTCTCAACGTGTGGCTTTCATCGAGATTTACCCCCAAAAATTTAGTTTATCATTTTCTTCCTTTCAATAGACTTGGGAATTTGGCCTCAAAATTGAGACAACCTAGTGACGTAACTGCTTTTGTTTTTCAGCCTTCTCATAGACTTGGGATTGAGACGTCAACATTGTAACCTCCAAAATTTTTCTAATCTATATATGTACAGTGTGTCAATCATGCCAATTTTCATTACCAATTTTGCAAAATTCAAGTTACGTTTTCCAGGAATTACTCTTTACTACTTTAATTTGCTCATAAAATAATATGATTTACAGTAAGCTACCCACAATATGCAGGCTAACTTACAAATGGAATGAGAAATAAAAGGTTTATAAACACAATACTGTACTTGTTATGTAAAGAATCTTTTCAGGTATCTAAACCCCAACAGAAAATTGAAGAAACCAAGTAAGATTAATGAGATTGTTTGGGAGTTTTACTAAATATTGAAACATGTAAGTTTGTCAGAAAATAAATTTACCTTGAGAAATGCTAAGAGAAAGAAAATGAATAATTTATGAACATCAATCCCATCTTCAAATTCTTGTTATGAAAACCCTATGAGTAAATGAATTAATGAATATTTGTGCATCACTTAATACTGCAATTAAGGAAAATCACAACATATTTAATTTAAAGGTAACAAGAAATGATAAAGGGATATTCGTTATAATGTATTATCTAGTCTCTGGGACATCACAGTAAGAACACTTGTACCTCAACACACTGCAATAAAGAATAAACTTTCCCTTCTATAGCTACATGACCTACCTCTTTGAGAATCCTTTCAGTTTGAGCCAGTTCTGAACTTCTTGAGGTGTAGAGGACTGGTTGATGTAAACATCAGGAGTTTTTACAATATCAAGGTGAGGTCTTGAACGCCTGAAGTTCTCAAGAACCAACTTCAGCTCCTCATTCATTAGATCAGCATTAGATTTGGCTGCAAGAGAAATAGATGAAATTCCTCATTTAACCTTACACATTCAAATACTGTTCTTAAAATATTTTATACTAATTGTTCATTACTTCTTTTGTAGTTTATTTATATCTTTATTTCCTTCCCCCACTGGGTTATTTTCCTTTTTGAGCCCTTGGGCTCATAGCATCCTGATTTTCCAAACTAGGGTTGTAACTTAGCTAGTAATAATAATAATAATAATAATAATAACAATAATAATATTTTTTTTTTATTTATAAAATCTTACATTGTTTGTACAGGTGTCCTATTCTAAAAAATTTGAATAGGGAAAAAGTTTCATAACATGAAAAGTGTTTTTCCATACAAACCAATCAGGCATATACTGCATAGGCCCACATTTATGGGCTCTGAAAGACACCAGACTCAACAGTCTTTTGCTGATGATGAAGACTGGTAATCTCATTATGCATGTGTAACCTGGATCCTAAGGTATCAATGAAGTACCGTTACTTTTTGTGTGGATTGGAAATAAGACAAGGATAAACCATTTAGATTGTGAATCACTGCACATACTTTGTTGCTCTATCAACCCCAAGCATCTATGTCTCTTAGAAGCTAACATAAATGAGGGAAAGTAGTTACGAAAATGTAGATAGTGAATCCGAGGGCTTCCCTTATAAGGAAGATTTGGGCTTGCTGCAACTTCCAGCCCAAAAAAATACATTAAAATACACTAAAATATTTCTAAATCAAACCTCCTGAATAAAATTCAACAAATACAAAACAGCATCAACAAGTACTGTACAGTATTTGTATTTGAAACGGGAAAAAAACACCCCTTACTATTAATAAAATGGATTAAAAATAGCACCAATAAGATCAGCAAAGCAAAAGAGACATGTTTACTGTGTCATTAACTCAAAATATACCGAGGCGGTGGCATAAGTAATAGCACAACTGCGAAAGCAGTTTGACGGCTGATGTGTGTTGGAGACAACTTTCTGCCTTTACTCCATGTCCTTATGATAAGCAAGCAAGGGGAATGACCACACTTAGTTTTTTATAGGATCAAGTAGCAATTACCTGGGCTGGAGCCACCTATTGTACACAGAAATTTAGAAACAGGAATTCACAATGCTGTACTTACAGTCTTTCCCAATGACAGACTGTTAGGCTGTTGGTTTCACCACAACCAACAAGTCTTCCAAACCAATCAGAAGAGATGTCTACAGGGGGAGTTTAACAAGTCTGCCTCAGCCTTTAACTTTTGTGTAAGAGGTTTTTTCTTATTCTCTTCCCCTTTCGCCAACAAACAAGATCGAGGAAGGTACAGTAAGCCACAAGTTCCCTGTGAACAGCCTGGTATAGTAACAAAACTTTTGGTTGAGACGAATTGGTATGAGGATTGTGTGCGAGGACAAGAGCACGGAACAAATAATGCATGTGTTATATCCTAATTCTATGTCAAAGGATTTGAAGCCTAAGTCAAGGTTTTGAATCTCCAATGATTACATTAAGAAAAATACTCTGTATTTTGAGTTGGATGTAGATATAGTTGCAAATGGTGTATGGCAAGGGAAAACAATGACACAGCAGAGGATTGAGAAAGCTAACAAAGTTGCTTGCTGGTGCAACTGTTGAGGCTTTAAAAAAGCACACAGGTCACCTCATAAAGAAGAGGGTCCTCAGAGCCAACAAACCTGATGAAGAGGGACAGCAGCAAGACAATGACTGTCTCATCTTAAGCCTGACCTTCTACTTAAAGAAAAGCCAGGCTATCTATCATTCCCAGATTTGCCCTTCCAGGCATAGACACCCAAATGAAGCAGCAGTCCCCTGCACACCACAAAAAATGGCAGCATCTCACCATATCAGAACGGAAGTAATGATCTACACTTGTGTAATTTTTACTATATTATAATGACAATCACAGACAAACAAATACTGATATAATTTAATTATCTTAAAGCAACCAAACAACACAAAGTCAGGACCATCAACTCTGCAATTACAGTATATAACTAGTGACAAAGCTGACTATGTGGTCAGCTATAGTGCATCTCTGAATAAGAAAAAACCAATCTACCTTTTCCCTTGTGGCCACAAAACTGTCTGCCTTGCATAAGTCACAGTTACATATAACTATATATTATATAAAAATTGCCCATCTGTAGAAAAAAATTGCCCCATCTGCAGAAAAGAGATAGTATATTTTATGTAAACTCATATGACTAACTATCTTTTATAGAAACTCATCTGAATTTTTAGTCATTATACATGGTACAGTAATATGTACTCAGATTAATTTTATTGAAATAATCAGATGTCTAACTTTGTATCTTCAGTGAAATACAATATTTCCACATCTTTGATTAAATTTACAAATAAATTTTTTTTATATTCCTGAATTCTACCCCATATCATTTTCAAAATAGACTTGTTACCACGTACATGTTTCCAACTACAGAGGTACTCGGGTTAAAACGGGCTTGAATTACACGCCTTTATAAGCAAGTACTCAATGTACTTTAAACATCCCTGTAACTCAATTTTGAGCTACAAAGTTTGGGTCATTGATACGATGAACTACTTGCTGAAGCGGAGAGCAACTAATGGCACGTAGTGTGTTACGTGTCACTTTATAGGATTAGTTTAACATCTTTGTTTACAATACGAATTTGGTGTTTTGGTGCCTCTCTTTTTTTGAATAGTTTTGTGCCTTTTATTTATGTGTATCATATCTAGAAAGCATAAGGAAGACAAGACTTCTGATGGCAGTATGCAGGCCAACCACAGGAATAAATGTAAGGAATTGTTATATGTATTAATTATTGTCTACTAATACTGTAAAGTGTAGGTACACTACTGCATAGGGTACAGGTATTTGTATATATGGGTATAGTAATTTATGAGTGTTAAGGGATTATTTTATCTTTTTTAAAAGTATAATATGCATATACAGTATGAATGTATATATTTACAGTATGTATGTATGTATGCATATTTTGTACTTATGCATGTACAAAATGGACTTCCGGCACAGCATAGGAACAGATCTCTGTTGTAACCCGAGGACTTCGTTACATTTCATAATATTACACACGATCCTATTTTTAAGCCAAAGTTCAAATTGTGAAATAGTTTCTAGGGTACAATGTTCAAAGTATTTTGAACCTATTTTCACATACTGTACCTGCTTCCCAAAACCTAGCATGGACTAGTTGGCACATAATGTGCCCCTTTCCGTTCCCAATTTCAATAGGTGGAGCCATTAAGGGTGCCACAGGCCACCTTCCCTCATTATCCACTACAATTAATCTTCATATGCTGAATCCCCTACTACCGTTACCTCAATGGTCACCAAGGAAACCAGAGGATGCAGCAGGGCCTATCGAAACTGCGTCACAATCACTCGCCATTCATTCCCATTTCTGGCACTCTCTTTTGCCTCTCTTACATCTATCC
This sequence comes from Palaemon carinicauda, assembly GCF_036898095.1. Taxonomy (NCBI): domain Eukaryota; kingdom Metazoa; phylum Arthropoda; class Malacostraca; order Decapoda; family Palaemonidae; genus Palaemon; species Palaemon carinicauda. The sequence continues at coordinate 190,745,201 of NC_090726.1, forward strand.
TCCTATCACCCAGAGCTTTCTTCACCTCATCCATCCACCCAAAACCTTGGCCTTCCTCTTGTGTTTCTCCCATCAACTCTTGCATTCATCACGACCTTCAGCAGACAGCCATTTTCTCATACTCTCTACATGGCCAAACCACCTCAACACATTCATATCCACTCTAGCTGCTAACTCATTTCATACGCCTGTTCTCACCTTTACTACAGTACTTCATTCCTAACCCTAATCGAGATACACTAGTCATACTCTTCGGACCCTTCATCTCCAGCACATTCAATTTCTGTCTCTCCGTCACTTTCATCCCCCACAACTCCAATTCATACATCACAGTTGGTACAATCACGTTGTCATACAACTCTTGCTTCATATTCACTTCTAACACACTATTCTTTACCACTCCCTCCACTGCCCCCCACACTTTACATCCTTCATTCACTCTCTAACTTACATTGCCTTCCACTTCACCATTTGCAGCAACAAAATACCCAAGTACTTAAACTGATCTACTTCCTCAAGTAACTCTCGATTCAACATGACATTCAATCTAGCACCACCCTTCCTTATCGTGCAGCTCATAACCTTACTCTTACCCACATTAACTCTCAATTTACTTCTGTCACACATCCCTCCAAGCTGTCACTAACCAACCCAGCTTCTCCTCCAAGTCTGCAACCAACATAGTATCATCCGCAAACAACTACTAATCTACCTCCCACTCATGATCACTCTCATCTATCAGTTTCAATTCTCGACTAAGCACTCGAGCATTCACCTCTCTTACAACACCATCAACATACTGTACATAATACTTTTATAACAAAAGTTACAAGAATTAAAATGATGGCTCCACTTGCTGACATCACATTATCAGAGGAAAATAAATTCACAATGTTAGCTTTTCTCAGAAAAGGTTTCAAACTAACCAATTTTCTCAGATGTTTACTATACTTTCTTCTTCATAGAAGGTTAAGAATGTTTTTAACTTGAGATTATGTGTATAAAAACAATCCCAAAAAAGGAAATGGGTAAAAGCTGAACACAAAGCAGAAGAATAATTTCTATGAACCTTCCCTAATAATCATGCTTTTCTGGAAGCAAGGTTTATCAACATTTACCCCTAAAATTTAAAAAGAAATTCCTTTTTCTTTCCTTTCAATAAACTCAAACCTTTAGTAAAGTAATGAGCCACTCTAGCTGTTAATGGCAAGAAGCAAAGCTGAGACGCATCAGAGGCTCTTTTCTTTACGGTCTCCGTGTGGTATTGGTTCAAGATGCTCATTACTTCAGATTGTTGGAAATTTTATTATGTTATTGCATTTTAAGATGTCGTCCAGTTAGCAATTACTAGATTGTTCACAGGAATTATTTCTGGGCGGTCATCATCCGCATTTTCTTAATATCCTGAACCGTAATTTTCAAAGGTTTTATATGATTTGGACCCAATTCTTTGAGTTTTTCAGTGACCAATCTTTTAAATAGAAATGACATTGTATTTTGGAACAGAGAGCAAATTGGAATTCTAATCCTACATAAAAAATTTGGGACAGTACCTGTAATGTCTATAGTTTGTCCAAAATATACTGAACAGCTTTTACTAGACAAATGACACTTTCTGATTAAATGCTTACAACCCTTTTAGACAATTAGTCTTTAAAAAGATTTTGCTTTCAAGGAAAGCTAAAGACAAAATCTTATGCTTCTCTGGATTTCCCCTTGAACTAAAAGAAAGTTAATTTGAATGTGAAACCTTCTTTCTCTGAGAGGAACAGCAAGGAAAACACACTTCTCACAAGACATTTAAAAAATGGTAATATAATAGCCCTGTGCAGTAATTCTAACAATTTAGAGGAATAAGACTTGAAATACAAAAAATCTTATCAATCTGAAAAAGGATATGTTATACTACTACCAAAATAGAAAAACTGCATACCAAAAAACTCCAGACACTTCACTTCTTGCCATTAACTGCTAATGTGTTTCATTACTTTGATGGAGGCATGCATCCGCTAAAAGGACCGAAGATGGAAAATTTTTTTAAATTGTGTGTGTAAACATCAATAAACTGAACTAATAGAGAAAGAGCATTATGAACATTGGGAGGTTCATATAAATACATCAACTCTAAACGTTTGGGCGGTATTAAAAATTCACAAAGGTTGGAGCAGCATAGAGAGCATAATAACAGGATCTTATACAGTATCTCAAGATACTGGAGGTGGGTTTCTTAGCCATAGTTCTACTAGAGGTATAGTTTGGTGATTATTGTAAGACACCAAATGGGCAAAGTGAGTCTTAAAATTTGAGGTGAAGAAGCTCTTGCTTCAAGGTCATGTTTTAAATTTTTATGGTGAAGAAGCTCTCACTTCAAGGTCATGTTTTAAATTTTGGGGTGAAAAAATCTCTTGCTTCAAGATCATGTTTTGAATTCTAGGGTGAAGAAGCTCTCCGTTGAAGCAAATAGCAATAGGAATTTTTAGGTAAGATTTAATGAAATAATCCATTTACAGAACTCAAATTATCTTTTTTCTTACTACTAGTTATAGTAGTTCCTACCCAATATGAAAATGTGAAAAGGTTTAAATACATACTTCTTGAGAAAATAGTATCATTGCAATCTCAATGATATTGATTCAATTTTTCAATTTAATGTTGAAACATCTGATAAAGAACCTATAATGGATTACTGACAGAATCATACACAGTATTGAGTATTCTATAAGTCATAATCTATTCTAAGAGTATCAAACCAAAACTACCCAAGGACTAAATATGGACTCATATTTCTATGGTTACAGTTTACCTTGGGTGATTCTAGCCTAAAATAATGACCAAATAAAGCAAACGTAAGCAGAAAGTATTGCAAAAATTTAGTCCTCATAAAATACTACACAAGAAAATTTTGAATAGGTTAAAGGACTATGCAAAACAAATATAAAAGGGTTACTTGCAAACTACATTACAGGGTACATGTGTTAGTGTACAACTGAAGAAGAAATATTGTATACTGTGTATAGCTAAATAAGCCTTAAGACTACAAAACTCCCACTCCAACAAAATAAGACAAAACGAATCAACATGGACTTACTAGTCCCATAAAGGTCAGCATACTGCTTCTTAGGAGGTTTTTTTCGAACAACTGAGTGAGTGGGAGTAAAGTCTGGGGGAGGTGGGGGAGGAGGCTCAGGGATACTACTGGTTTTTTTAGGGGGTGACTTCTTACGTGCTGGTGGCTCTTCATCACTGGACTCATTTGAGGCATAATCTGTAAAATACAATGAAACTTGAAAATACAGGATATATAAGTTAGCTGTAATATGTCATCAACACTTCATTAATAGCATTACAAAACAAAAGCTAATATGAATATAGCAATTAAGTATTTTAGTTAAATGGCTTGACGAGAGTAAAAATTCCACATATTTCATGCAAACCAAGAACATGAATAGCTTCCAGAACAATGTGTCCATACTGGCACTGTATAATGACACTTGGGTTGTTTTCTTAATCATGCTCGGAGGGAATCGGCATTTAAATCCAAAAATAAAAGAAAAAGTTGAGGAATGCCAGGTTTTATACACACCTGCAGAGCTAAACACTCCAAAATTCTCTGAAAATTTGTACATTGCAACTTTCCTGGCTTTATTTATATTGTGACCAAGAGAGGTCTTGGATGCAATTCAGAAAATTAAGCAAATACTCATTATACCATCTATAAGGCTTTTTTTTCTTCAGTTTTTTAATGATGCTTTAATACAGATTGCCTATTATACTTATCCATAATTATTAGCATTTTATTCAACATGCATCAAAGATGCAGCTAACATTCAATGTCATGGGGTTTAAATAGGCAAATATTATTCCTTAACCCTGACCACATCACATGCCAAATAGTTGGTAAAGTGAAGGAATGAATAAATACATAATTAAGGGCTCAATCGAGCATTGGTGCTACTGTTGTGTTCTCAAATTCAGTTATCCGGCATATCCAATCTCTACACTATCAACACAACCCTCTCTGACCCTCTATGTCTAGTGCCTTTGGTTATGAGCACTTCTATCTGAATCATTTACTTTGCGTTGATATAATTTCTATGAATTGGCCTTCAATTTCTTCACCGAAGGAAGATTATATCTGAATTTAGACATACAGTACAGGCCATTTATGACTGCAACATATTTGGGTACTTTCCACTTGAGATGTGCAATTTAAGGTTTCAAAGGTTACTCATGAGTGCCCAGCAAGAAATCAAACATTTATAGATATAATCAGCACCCTAGCCCCTCTCCACCCAAGCTACGGCCAGGAAGGATAAGGCAATGATTGCTGAGGTAATGTGTAAGGATGTATCACTAATGAAATCTTTCAAGCCATAATAGCGGCTCAAACTTGGGAACCAATGATTGTAAATCCCACCGATACACTAGTCTGAAATCCCAATGAACTCGCAGACTCTGTATTAGCTCTGGCTGACACATTTTTTAGAATGGGTGCATTACCAAGAACACGAGCGGTCTTTTACCTGCTCAAGATGATCAAAAGATAGAACATTTAAGAGTTGACCAATCAGATCCTCAGCAGTGCCAATTTGCATATACAATAAAATTAACTAGTTTTCAATACTTTCCTACCCTGTGCTATTAATCTTGAAGTTCATGCTTTCACCTTTAAAAAAGTAAAAAATAAACTACTCTCCCTACTATATCCTTGCTTTTCTGACTTGAAAAAATATGAAAAATTAAAATTTTGCTCTCTCACCTATATCACTCTTTCCAGTGTCACATTGGTGCTAGATCACCCTCTAGCAAGATGAAAATCAGCTCCTAGCTTGAGCAAGCTTGGTATGTCATATTGAAGTCATGCAAGACCTTTAAAGCTCCTTCCAATTTCTTAAAATCACTAAAAAGGACTGCTTTTCCTCTTGAGCCCTTGGACTTGTAGCATTCTGCTTTTCCAACCAGGGTTGTAGCTTGGCTAGTAATAACAATAGTAATATGGCAACCATTAGTTTAGAAGAACCTGACTCTTTTTGCTTAACTCATCGGCTAAGATGTTCAATTTTCCCGAAAGATGGGCTATTCCTCTCAAATTTGTTCAAGTTAACAATGCATCCACTATACGGAACAGGGATTGTAACCTTGTCACCCCTTGGTTCTAGATTTAAGCTAATGCTGTCATATTGCCCGACAACACTGCCACGGTATTTCCTCCGACCAGTTTTTCCTGGTCTTGAATACAGCTAGAACCTCTCATTAAGTGATATGGAGAGTTGAATCCTGTGACGTCTACTTTTCTGACTAAGGCAAATGATCTAGAGTCGATCCCTATCCTTGCTTTGAAGCATCTGAAAACAAAGAAAGGTTTGGGATTTTCATTTACAAAAAAAACTCTTGAGATAATGCTTGTCATACCAATTCAGTAGTTGAAGTTGGTTTTTCTTCACTGGAACTGAAATGGTGTCTAGATCAGTTATTCTCTTCCAATGTAATGGCAGATTGAGATAAAATGGGAAAACCCTCTCCTTTAGAGGTGCTATCATAAATTTTTCTAAGGAAGCTATGGTCCCTAGCAACCTCCTCCACATGTTAACATTTTAAAAGAAAGAAAAAAGGCCTGAATCCTTTTCTCAGTCACAAAATCCTGAAAGGAACTGTTGCTATTATCATTCCCAAGTACATAATCATGCGAGTCAGAACCAGATAAGACTTCTTCAAATTGACCATGATCCCAAACCAATCCAGTAACCTGAGCAACCACACTTGCTGAACCCAAATCTTTTCCAATGAATTGCTCAAAATTAGCCAATGGTCCAGGTATAAAACAACTCTTAGATTTCAAGATGGGTCATTATCCTGGTGTATGCCTAAGGGGCTATACTGAGACTGAAACAGACACTTAAATTGGTAAACCTTTGACCCGTTGCAAAAACAAAGGTATTTTCTTGAACCGAGATAAACAGCAAGGTCTAATGAAAACATCCAATCTTTTTCCTTTATCATCCCGAAGGTCGAGTCATCTAGAGCTGGTTTCCCACCCCTTGAAGCATTTGGGATTAGGAATACCTTACTGTACTTGCAAAATTTGTGTCTTTGCTGAGTTTTCTAGATAATTTGAATAAGGAACTGGCTCCTCTGACAAGGAGAATTTGGAGATTGGACAAATCCGGTAATCTCCTATGGTCACAGCTAGCATCAACTGATTAGGACAAAGGCTTTCCCAAACATGATGAAAGTAGGAAAGTCTTCCCCCTACTGGATTTTGCAGAGAAGGACCGTCACAAGTGTTCTCCAATAAGATCCATGAGTCTGGTTGACAACTCTACTAGAACATCTACTAGAGCTGAATCCTGATGTTCAACAAATGTTCCGAAAAATTTTTTTTTGACAATTCCGAGGAGGTTAAAGCTCTTGGCTTCAGGGCAGAGACTTTTTATCCTTACTATATCAATAGAATTTACGTAAAAAATAGGACCCCATAAATTAATGAATGAGAATGTCTCAAAAACTGTCCCTAACTTTGTGGCACATTTTTTTTCTTCATCACAAAAAACACAGAGGCTGCTACAGCCTCAGATGCCCCATCTGAAACAGTTTTATCTAAAGTCAGATCATCCAGAATCAAATTATATTCCTGATGGCCTGCAAATTTCTCTTCTATAAGACTAAATATAACCCCTATTATAGAATCTACAAAAAAAAATGTTATTTTCATTAGTAAAATAAATTTTTGAATATACTTACCCGATAATCATGTAGCTGTCAACTCTGTTGCCAACAGAAATCTACGGTCGGGATACGCCAGCGATTGCTATACAGGTGGGGGTGAACACCACAGCGCCATCTGTGGTCAGGTACTCCAGTACTTCTTGTCAACACCACCTCAATTTTTTCCTCGGTCCACTGGTTCTCTATGGGGAGGAAGGGTGGGTCAATTAAATCATGATTATCGGGTAAGTATATTCAAAAATTTATTTTACTAATGAAAATAACATTTTTCAATATTAATCTTACCCGATAATCATGTAGCTGATTCACACCCAGGGTGGTGGGTGGAGACCAGCATACATGTTAACAAAGAAGCTAAGTATCCCGTATTTTATTTTATTAGTTATTCAAAAATAACATAAAATAAATAAGTACCTGGTAAGGAAGACGACTTGAACCATTACTCTGCCTTTATTAAGTACGTCTTCCTTACTGAGCGTAGCGGTCCTCTTAGGATGCTGAACGACTCTTAGGTGCTGAAGTATAAAGGGCTGCAACCCATACTAAAGGACCTCATCACAACCTTTAACCTCGGCGCTTCTCAAGAAAGAATTGACCACCCGCCAAATCAACAAGGATGTGGAAGGCTTCTTAGCCGACCGTACAACCCATAAAAAGTATTCAAGAGAAAGGTTAAAAAGGTTATGGGATTATGGGAATGTAGTGGCTGAGCCCCCGCCTACTACTGCATTCGTTGCTACGAATGGTCCCAGGGTGTAGCAGTTCTCGTAAAGAGACTGGACATCTTTGAGATAGAATGATGCGAACACTGACTTGCTTCTCCAATAGGTTGCATCCATAACACTCTGCAGACAACGGTTCTGTTTGAGGGCCACTGAAGTAGCCACAGCTCTCACTTCATGTGTCCTTACCTTCAGCAAAGCAAGGTCTTCTTCCTTCAGAAGAGAATGTGCTTCCCTAATCAGGAGCCTGAATAGGTAAGAAACTGAGTTCTTAGACCTTGGAAGAGAAGGCTTCTTGATAGCACACCATAAGGCTTCTGATTGTCCTCGTAAAGGTTATGACCTTTTTAGATAGTACCTAAGAGCTCTAACTGGGCAAAGTACTCTCTCCAGTTCGTCCCCCACCAAGTTGGACAGGCTTGGGATCTCGAACGACTTAGGCCAAGGACGTGAAGGAAGCTCGTTTTAGCAAAAAACCGAGCTGCAAGGAACATGTAGCCGTTTCAGATGTGAAAACTATGTTCCTGCTGAAGGCGTGGATCTCACTTACTCTTTTAGCTGTTGTCAAGCACACGAGGAAAAGAGGTTTTAATGTGAGGTCCTTAAAAGAGGCTGATTGGAGAGGTTCAAATCTTGATGACATAAGGAACCTTAGGACCACGTCTAGATTCCAGCCTGGAGTGGACAACCGACGTTCCTTTGAGGTCTCAAAAGACCTAAGGAGGTCCTGTAGATCTTTGTTGGTGGAAAGATCCAAGCCTCTGTGGCGGAAAACCGCTGCCAACATACTTCTGTAACCCTTAATCGTAGGAGCTGAAAGGGATCTTACGTTCCTTAGATGTAACAGGAAGTCAGCAATCTGGGTTACAGTGGTACTGGTTGAGGAAACTGCATTGGCCTTGTACCAGCTTCGGAAGACTTCCCCTTTAGACTGATAGACTCTGAGAGTGGATGTCCTCCTTGCTCTGGCAATCGCTCTGGCTGCCTCCTTCGAAAAGCCCCTAGCTCTAGAGAGTCTTTCGAAAGTCTGAAGGCAGTCAGACGAAGAGCGTGGAGGTTTGGATGTACCTTCTTTACGTGAGGTAGACGTAGAAGGTCCACTCCTAGAGGAAGAGTCCTGGGAATGTCGACCAGCCATTGTAGTACCTCTATGAACCATTCTCTCGCGGGCCAGAGCGGAGCCAACCAACGTCAGCCGTGTCCCTTTGCGAGAGGCGAACTTCTGAAGTACCCTGTTGACAATCTTGAATGGCGGGAATGCATACAGGTCGAGATGGGACCAATCCAGCAGAAAAGCATCCACGTGAACTGCTGCTGGGTCTGGAATCGGAGAACAATACAACGGGAGCCTCTAGGTTATCGAGGTAGCGAACAGATCTATGGTTGGCTGACCCCACAGGGCCCAAAGTCTGCTGCAAACATTCTTGTGAAGGGTCCACTCTGTGGGGATGACCTGACCCTTCCGGCTAAGGCGATCTGCCATGACATTCATATCGCCCTGAATGAACCTCGTTACCAGCGCGAGCTTTCGATCTTTAACCAGATGAGGAGGTCCCTTGCGATCTAGAACAACTTCCACGAATGAGTCCCTCCTATATCGTTAAAACATATTATTGTTAAAGGAAAAAAACTGAAAGATTTCCCAAATAAAAAGTTCCTTTATTAGAATTAAAACCATTTAAGCTAAGAAAGAATGAACAAAACGATAGAATCGTTCTACTCTTACTGCAACGTGACACCGTGAATACTCTCTCTCTATCGTAACGATAGAGCGCAAGTTGAACGTTCTGAACGTCAACAACTGCAGAGACAAAACAAAACGTTAGTTCAACTTTGAAAACAGTACGAGACTATCAAAGAAATTCTTTCAAAAACATTAAAATAGCATAATATGTTAACAGGTAAAAACGAAATGACGGGCTCAATGTTAATTAACTTCGGTTCCAAGAAAAGACCGCCTATTATTAGGAAAGGTCGAATATAAACAAATATAAAAATTAATTTTAATAAGTTTATAATAAAAGGAAGTTAATCGAAGAGGCCTATAAAAGGCGGAGAGATATAAAATAAATCTATAACTTTTGTTAAGCAAAATTAAGAAAGAGAGTCTATACTCTCTTCGACACCAACACTTCCGTCTAAGGGAAGGGTCGGCCATTAAAAGTGAAAGAGAGTTCATACTCTCTTCGTCACCAAAATTAAATCAAAAATTAAATCAAATTAATTCCAAAAACTTGCTAAGCTAATGATAAAGCTTCCTGAATAGCGAAGGCTAAACTCTAGAGCAAATACATCACCAAATCGTGAGCAATAACTCCAGAATCAACAGCGTATCCATGTAGGTCTAGCCGGAGGCACGACAGAGGAAAAATTGAGGTGGTGTTGACAAGAAGTACTGGAGTACCTGACCACAGATGGCGCTGTGGTGTTCACCCCCACCTGTATAGCGATCGCTGGCGTATCCCGACCGTAGATTTCTGTCGGCAACAGAGTTGACAGCTACATGATTATCGGGTAAGATTAATATTGAAAAAAGTTATTTCAAGAACACTTCCTACTTTATTACCCACAAACAGCATTTCCTTAGTAAACCAGCAGAAGGATATAAAGTATCAGTAAATAAGAAAATTGAGGCTCTAAGAGAAGATCTTGAATCTGTAATGCACAATGAACCATTAGAACCCTTACTGATTTCAACAAAATTAACCCTTACCCCATATAAGTTAGGTTAGAGTGAGCAACCAGGCAGGTAAGCTCAGAATTATGACCCTTGAGAGATGACTCATTGGACTTTTGAGTTCTCACAAAAGAAGCTGAAGAGGTTAAGAGCTCTTGAAGCTCATCAGTATAATAACTGATTGTATGTATCAGAATTCAATGCCGATGTGGCATTATCATCCTCCTTCCCACTATAATCAACTAGCTTAGTGCTTTCTGGATTTCCCCCTGGACCAAAAGCAAGTTTCCTTTTATATTTAGCCCTTTTATTTGGTTGGCAACCATTGAAACATACTTTCCCATGAGAGGAACAGAAAGACCTTTACACTCATTATAATGGTTATTTAAATCCCAATACTGTACTGCCCTCGACACAAGTCGCAGAAAATGCGGATCATGATCGTCCAGAAATAATGCTTTTAAACAATCTATGCAGCAATTACTACCAATTCCAAGGAAGACATCACTAAATGCAATTAAAAGTCTAACAATCTGGTGTATGTGTGTGTCTCAGAACTAAGCAACAGAGACAAATGACAGAGAGCCTCTGGCATTCTCCTGCTTTTTGTCATTAACTGCTAGATAGTCTCATTATTTTTCCAAAGGCATAAGTTCATTCAAAGGAGAGAAAATTTTAATTTTTTTTATTCTTTGGAAGGAAAGAAAATTTTATAAATTTTTAACTTTAGGAGTAAATGTCGGTAAAACCGAGCTTCCAAAGAAGCAGCTATATGAACATGAGGGGAGATTCATAAAAATTTGAATACAAATTATTTGAATGGTGAATATCTGGAATTGTGCTATCCAACTTTGTAATTTAGGTGGTATTATTCTTATTTCCAGATAGGAATATAAAAGGCAATTATTCCAAATTTTATCTCAAAAGACACATGGTGACAAAAACTGTACAGGATTTACTATATTAAGTTAGGTTTTCATTATGTGATATCTTTTTGTATTCTGTGCCATACTTCACCAAAAGAATCTATTACTGCCAGCAAAACTTAAGATATAGCAAGTAATCTTGTGGCTAAAGAGTGTCAACTTTGTTTGAGCAATATGATAGACTACCTAATACATTCCTGACCAATGACAATATAATTAGAATTAGTACAATAGAATATTGATTAAATATTGCCCTTTGGACAACTGTAAATCAAGCTATGGAAAAAATAATCCTTTAATTACTTTTAAAACAATAGTTATATTTCTAGCATAGACTAAGCCTCTAACACATAGGGTACAGTCTTCTTAAACCAAATTTATGAAAGACTTCCAATTAGGCTGTATGAGTAATTTTCTACTTCTTAAAATTATTTACAAGATTAATACTGTAATATAAAATAAATTACAATCCTGTACTGTATTAAAAGAATATTGACTATTCCCTGATGTAGCAAAGATGATGGCATGCAGATGAAATATAATGAACTAGGTGTCAGCAAGAGCACCTTTAGATGTCATTAGTAGCAACATGGCATCACAAAATGTAAAGAATATTGATGCGAGACATGCTTTAAATTGTTCCACTTTTGTACCCTCCATATTACAGTCCTATTTTCAAAACTGAGAGCATGGGGCCTCATGATCAACCTCATCAACACCTAACTACCATATGTAATAAATTTTAATAATCTAAAATAAGATTCTAAAGAATAAATGCTAACTTTGATACAATAAACCTAATGATGCACCTAACCATATTTTGTTTCAGCTTTATTTAAGATTTAAGACATATGTTAATACCATTGCCTCTTCAAATTATTTTCAAGCATCAATTGCATCCCAAAGGCAATTGTACCACCATAAATTCTATTTTTTACTTCATGATATTAAAACTTATGTTCCAACTTCTCCACGATCCTAGAAGGAAACTAATTAGCTTGATAAAAGTGAGAGTATGATAACACATGTCACAATCACAAACTATTGGTTTGTTGGGTCCTACATATACAGTAGTGACAAAAACCTGTTGACTCAAGAGCTGATGTAAATTCTTGGGCAAGTATTTACACACCATAAACAGATAAGCCCTTTTTAATTATAAAATAGTTTCCTGGATTCTCAACACTCTTGGAAACTGTTAAATTCAAAATAACCCAATGGTTGGTTGGCTGGTTGATATTTGTTCTGTATACTCGGTGCAGAACACGGGCTCTTGCTGTGGCATGAGCCTGTAGACTATCAAGCATCACTTTCATATTCCAAAAGCTCAGCTCTTACCCTAGCAAGAAAAACTGCAAAGAAAAGGGGTTTCGGAGAAGGAAAAAACTAGTTTTGGGGAGGTACTGTTTGGTCTCCAAGGACTTTCCAGTTAAAGGCTAGAACAGGAAATTGAAGACAACCAAATTATCTAAGAAATATGGTCTTCCCTGCTCCATTGCCAGTGTATCAACAAGCAAAAAACAGACGGGGAATTTAAGGGAGACACAATGGGTTCAGGCTCTATTGAACCCGTCACAGCACCACCAGTGTTGAAATAAGTCTGACAACTGATGACACGTTATCACCAAGGACTAATACTGGAGGCAATAATACCTGGTTCTATGTTAGAAGTAGGACTCTCATGTCCCCCTTCCTTACACAGGGCTAGGGAGGAAGGTGGTCTTGGAGACCACACAACACCTTTCCAAAAAAAAAAAGGGCTCTCCCTTGTCAAAAATTGCTTTTTGGGGTCAATGTGTTGTGTGGTCTCCATTGACTTATATCAGAGAAACACTTGAGTAAGCTCATGCACCATAAAGGAAAGGACAATCATCTACTGAACCAATAAGCAAACCAATTTATGCATACATGGGTGGGAAAAAAGCTAACAAATCTAACACACCTGAGGAAGGAGCTAGATACTCATCATTGTGCTTCTGCCAAGGGACCTGCATGAAAGGTGTCCTTTTCAACCCAGATTCCCTTCATAGGTGCCACAAACGAGCCGAGTACCATGCATGGATTTTGTACTGCTCGGATTTGTTTCAAGTAGTGTCTTACCCAATGCCCAGACCAACAGGTAAAGCTCTGCATGTCTTGAAATTGAATATATACAAAAATTAAAAAATACAGTAAGGAAGTAATTTATCTCCCATCATCAGTTTTCAGGATGGAGAGAGTATCTGGCTTTTTTAATGAGGAGGTTATTAGAATAAAAATAGCACCTATAGTAAGGGACTTTTGGTCTGGGTTTTTTTAAAGAAATTACTTACTGAAGGCATAGTTCTCTGCAGATATGATTGCAGGGTAGACACGGGAGAGAGGTTGACATCCCCATACTGTAAAGCTATGATATAAAGAGGATCCTGCCTCTGAAAAAGCTTTTTATTTTTGGTTATAAATATGCCTAAAGTCAGAACCAGAAGACTACCAGGAGTGATGGTGAGGAACTCTTTGTTCTCTATGTAACATTGCAAGTTAAACCAGCTCTTGGTTCAGAAGCTAAAGCTTTTAGGAATATAGCCCTCTGAAGTAACTTTGGAGAAAATACAGAATAATCTAACAGCCAAAAAACCAAGGACTCTATCAAGAGACCAAATGACAGCATAAGTTGTTAGGGAGGGTATTTGTGAAGCTAAATATTGAGTAATCTTATGGAAGATTGCAGTCTAAATCCACATTAAAAGCCTGAATGAGAAGTTATGTCAATACAGACGTACTGTTTAACAAAATTATTGATGGCTTAAACTTCCTATATTTGAAGATGGACCAGAAAGGAAACCAATTAGTTCATGATTATCTGAAACACACCTACCTTTAAGGAAAGTCATCCATTCTTTATTTGCCAACTGGTATTGTCTAGTCAAAGAATACCTCGTACAACCCATCAAATAAGTCACATTGAATACCGAATTTTTTTTTTTCATAAATATGGGAGAGAAAATCCAAGCATTAAAATTCTTGGTCATAAAGGAGTGTGAAGATAGTCTGGCTCCCTATTGTCTGATACAGCCTCTCTGACCAAAAAGGGTGTGACTTTAGCATTAAATGACAAATTAGTGGAAACAATGGACTGTTTGGTAACTGTGGAGCCACCAGCACAACTGTCCCTAAAAAGTCTGGAAGGATCTTGATAACCTTTGAAATCAAAACTGAGTTGACTATTGAAACAAACTGAAGAATGCCCACGACCTTCTCCAGCTGGCACCTGGAGGAGAAAACAACTCTGAAGAGAACAATTAACCCTAGAGAAAGATTCTTTTCTGAGATGCCCTTGGAAGACCTTGAGTGGGTTTTTATATTCCATTGCAGGTCTAGCAACTTTAATATCCTTTCAGAACTACTCTTGATTATGTGAAATTGATCAACAAGCCTAGGTTCTGAAGAACTTGCTGAACCCAATTTCCATACACGCAGCTAATTGTCTCGTCTCTGCCCAGACTAGCCAGTCGGCCAAGTCCATAATAATCTGAACTCCTTGCGAAAAGGAGTTAGATCACTGACATTACTAGTTTTATTAACATCCTTGGACCTATATTGGGGCAAAAGCCATCACTTCAAACCCTTGCACAAACCCCTCCCAAGCCAAAACCCTAGGTAAGGTCAGAAGTAGGGAGGAATAGGTATGTGCCAATAAGCAGCTTTTAGATCTTTAGTACAGGTCCAAGCCCCTCGATGTAGTAAGAGGTAGACAATTGTAATAATAATTTTCTTGAATGCATTGCATCTGATGTGTTTTTGAGATAAGAAAAAAATCACTTTTCTCTTGTGGATGTTGTTCTACAGAACACTGAACAGTCTGTCCTGAATTTTTAGAAAACTTCATTCCTCTATCCCTCCTTTCTCCAGCATTTTGCAAACAAAGAAATAGAGTCTCAAGGTTTTGACCAAAAAGAATTTGTGTCATCGAGGAGGTTTGGAAGTCAATGACCTACCCAGACCATTTGAGACAGTGCCCAGTTTCCACCTAGAAAAGGTCCAAAAAAACTGCTCAACCTGATGACATTCATGGTTGAGGTCCCTTATCTTTGAGAAACTAATCAGCACCCCCATTCTCCTCTAGGCTGCCTCCAAGTGCTTTTTCCTCTGGAAAAATGCAAAGTACTTATGAGTTAGGGGCTCTGCCCAAGGGAAAACCATCAACCATCAAGCGGGAAGGTAGTATTGTCTCCAGTAAATGGTAATGATATTATAATCAGCTGTCAGACATTTTTCAGCATTGGAGGTGATGTGACGAGTTTAACAGAGCCTGAACCAATGGATCTCGCTTATACTCACCGGTCCTAAAGCAGGGAAGACTATATTTCCTTGGTATTTTTGTCATATTGGATTACATGTTCTAGCCTTTAACATGAAAATCATTGGAGACCATACAGCACATTAACCACAAAAATGTAGTGTATGCAGATTGCTTGAGATAATTAACAAAAACTAAAACATTTGAAAACTATGATTACGACAAGATATTCAGCAAAGGAATAAAACCACTATTGGGAAAAGTAGCAGCCTAAAAACCATGAAGAAACTAATATAAATAGAGGGAACAATGGTATGGCACATAAACTATGTATTTCACAGTTATAATCCGGATTTCTGATTGCTAATAAAATTCCCTTTAACTGCTGATTATCTATCCTGTTTTGTGCTATAAGCACTGTTTTGTCAACATCATTTGGCCATTAAATAGTACTTCCGAGTGTAAACAATGTAACAAAGAACTGTCTAATCTTTAAAAATTTTCGTCAAAAGTGACGACCTTCCTATATTCAGATTTAAGTTACCATACTGATATTTCACATTTCAAACATACCTGTGATATTCAAAAAAATAAAACTTTTAGGTTACTTGATAGGTCTCTCAAACATCATGACAGGCTATATATTTCAATTTGAAATGGTAGAATGTGAAATCATAATTAATGAAGACAACACAATTACCCATGGCCACCACTTGAAAATTAGCAGAAAAGTAAATAATCCGTTATCAAAAGAATGCAAACAAATACTCAGCAGCATTCAAGCAGGCAAGGCCACAAAACAAAATGCACATATAGTATGTTTTAACCAGAAATTTCAAACAAACAAAAAATTAGAATTAAACATTCATAGTACAGAACCACTCTTAAGTAGTCTACAAAATAAGATGATTCTCTTTGTTATATCTTCTGGTTCAGTTTTGTTGTTTCAAATTTCTAGTTATATGAACTTTTAAAAGACAAAAGAGTTCTTAAAACCATTACTGAATATTATATCCTACCTGGAAACTGGATTTCAGAGTCATCATCACTTGTATCCGAATCAAAATCGGCTGGAACTTTAGGGTGTTGGAAGATATAAGGAGGGCCTACTTTCAGGAATAAAATCAGTTTTTGGGTTACAAACTGTAAACCACAGGATCTACAAATGAATTCCACTACATTTAATTGGTACTCTTAACTCGAACTAAAATTTAACATACTGTAATCTACAGAATGCTACTTCACTGATTTCCTCCCACAAAAAAATACCACAATACTGTCAATATATAACTTCCAGCAAGTGCCAAATCACAAAGAAATATCCATATATAATCTGATACTTCACTAATCACTTTGAAGGAGATTACATGATAATTCAGAGGACATAATATTAACAACTTGAAACTCTTGCTTTCAAGCACAATAATTTCCAACAAATTTATTTCAAAACTGTTATCATAAACTAAAGGTGAAACTACGTGCACGTCTACAGCGTGAATTTAGTTAAAAGTACACGGAGTACAACCACTCCAAACTACATGATTAGATAGGGAACAAAGCAGTAATATTTACCCATCTACAATTACTGAAAACCTAGAGACGCATTTTTGTGGATACTATTGTTATTTAAATTAAAGATAACACTCAGCATGGAGAGAATTTACATAAATTACTGCCTTTTTAACTAATCTTAAAAGTGTCGAAGTTCCTTTCATTCAATTTTCTTTTATGTAAAAACTGGGAGAGGCACATTTCCAAAGTGCCCTGTACCTCACACAAAAGGAACCAAGGCATATTACTGCACTCGGGTACTTACCAAGAAAATGTATACAGTTATACTATAAGCAACCTGTAGAAAGAGCTTTTCCATCCATACTATCCCATCAGGATTTTCACCCTAATAATCCCAAACTCTGGGAGGGAGTTGCACTGGGGCAAAGTTTGTTTTAGGCTCTGTTGACAATGTGTAGCACATCTTGAAGGAGATGGCAACGAAGGGTTGGTATAAAATGCAATATATTTCATTTTATCATTGATTTTATTTATTGAGTTCTTGATATTACAATCTATATCATCTTGTTTATATGCCACAACCATCTACATTTTTTACTGAAAAATAAGATATCTTATATTACAAATATACAAGGTTTCTTTACAAATACTTATGATCTGATTTAAAACTAGATCTGGCTAGTGAATGTAGGGGCTCAGATAGACAAAAAAAAAGTTCTGAAGTTTTGAGTCATTTCTGGTAAATGTACCATTTCTGCAAAGTTGCAGCAATTTTTGGAGACCCAAACCAAAATGAGATTGGATTTTATCATGCTCTTTTGGACATTTGGACAGTAAATATAAGAATGTTTAAATCTTTCCCACTGATCTGAAAATGGCAGTACGTCTAAGAACTGTCAAGTGGTGTCAACAGTCATATACAATACATGTATATATCTATATACTGTATAAAGTATATATATTCACAAAGCAGTCTATCTTAATTGAAGCTTTTACTATATTTGGTTATCTTACAGACAATGATAAATGTTTATCATTAACTTGTAACATGGTTAGTCAAGCCTTAAATGAGTGGCTTAGGACTGCTTTTTTATTACTTATAGCAACTACGACGTCAAATTTCAATGCGAGGGGCTCTGCGTAACTAACGTCACAAACAGTCAACAGAGCCGTCCACCACAACCCTCCACCATGCATGCACTTTTTGTCTTGTTCCTCAACAATTTGAATAGTTAAAACTTAAATCCTGCATGTACTTTGAAGTTCCATAAAACATACTGTATCTAAAATGTTAATCTCCGGCTATCTAAAGATCTGCCTTTGTCATCTAGTGATGATGTTGTAACAAATGAAATTATGGAAACCACAGCGAGAAATGTTTTTAAATCCACACTGTTATAAACGGAGTACAGTATATGCAGCAAATCAGTTTCAAAATCAAGATTATTAGTATTGGAAATTAAGTACTTCACATTACCTGGTCTTTCAGAGCTCAATAAGCCTTTCTACTTACTTACAGCGATAAAGAAAAGTTTGCATAAAAGAAGCAATTACTAGCAAGCAGACTATAGAAGACAACGCTAATATGTTGCAGTGTTAAAACTTGAACAAAAACAAAAGCAAATGGTTAGAGATAATGGCATCCAGAGAAAGCTAAGCAAAATATGATCCTGACCTTATAACAGTACAATAACATACCTTATCACCCAAATCAGTCAAGCATGTAGTTTGAGATGCTGTGTCACAATATTATTGTTCTGTCAAGACCCATAACGATACCCTTTTCAGGAATCGCAGTGCATTTAAAAACCTCAAAGAAAACTCCTTTTCACAAGACCTAATTATCGTAGCATGCTCTTGTGACAAAATAAGCTAAGAAATGAAAGAGATGCAAGGAAGGCATATTGTCTCAAGTAAGTCAATGTCAAGTCCTGCAATATGGCATAAGATAACTGTCGGATATATAAATCTATTACTAGATATATACAAATCAGTGCAAACTGCTTCACAAACTAATCGCCATCTTCATAAGTTTGAGAAGGAGTCGGTGTAGATGGCAAGATAAATTTTCACCATCCTACACTAAAGATAAAATATTCAATATAATTTTGTCAAGCATAGATAAGATATGAATATTTGACTCAAGAACTTATTAATCATTATCATGAAGATGTAAGCAGATTAAGCACTGGCAGTAGCATGTTGTCAGAAAGATATGTTCCTATCCATGTTCCTGTGCATTTAACAGTCAAAGCTAATATATATCATGGTCAATTACAACAGTAATTAACAGCATTGAAATGCTTCTTACTCCTAATATTCTTTAAAGGAAGTTAAGATGTAAAGTAAACAAATTAAAGTTATTCTATAACATGAAATAACGAGACATATTTTATCATATCCCCTTAATCACTAAAGACACATTCATGATAATCAAGAAATTATTCATTTGGTGAAGCAATGCTGAAAAGTCGTTATTATGACTTTGAACCAATCTTAAATTTTGAAATTAAAAGAATCTTGAAGTTAATGAGTACTGTATAATTTAGAGCTTCAAATATTAATTCTAATGTATGAAACTTTGTTTATCGAGATTAAAAAAAGTTTAATAAAAGTCAGCTCCGATAATGGAAGACAGTAATCCACTAGAATTTGCTACTCGGTGAATAATCAGGAAAAATGTTTAAAAAAAAACATGAGAATTATAAAAATTGCTAAAAGGATTTTGAGGACTAAAAGAATGTGTCTCCAGTTTTTGGGTAAAGTATATATCTATCAAAATATCTTTAGTCAGTCCTGCACTTAATCTAATGAAACTGTACATAGTTAGTTTTAAGTGTAAAAGAGCTATAATAGTTTCAGTTTAAAAGTATATACTGTAAGTCTCGTACAATGATAAAAAAATGATGATCAATGATAAACTTGTTAGAAAATGATATGGAATATAAACTTACTTACTAGTGGACGGTATTCTGTAAGGGTGCAACGAATAAGATGAAAATCTTTGTATAAGATTCATCTTTTTCATGTTGCTCAACTCTGACTATCATATACAAGTCTACTTTCTCTCAGCACAAATAAAAAAATTATTCAAACATACAGAGAAATACAAATACAGTTGCAATATGACTTCAACAGGCAACAGGCTACAAAACAAACTTAATCTAAGCTCCTAAAATAAACAAAATATTCTTCATTTTGGAAAATATTTTACTAATGTTCAAAATTAAACAAAAAATTTATGAAGGTCAAATTGTGGGAGTCAAAATCAATTCTTTGATAAATTTAAAACCAAGATTTTCACTCATTACCCTGGCTTTTATAATGAAATGAAATCTAACATAACAAAAGTACAAAATATAACAATTATTTAGCTTCTATTTACTGCTCTAGAAACAGCATACTGTACTTTAATGTAATTACAATTTATAATTACTACATAAATTACATACTAAAGCAATGTGTAATCACAAAGTGCACAGTGCGAGAGTTACACACAAATAAAAAGAGAAACACTACAACAAACCCCACAAA
Organism: Palaemon carinicauda; assembly: GCF_036898095.1. Classification (NCBI taxonomy): domain Eukaryota; kingdom Metazoa; phylum Arthropoda; class Malacostraca; order Decapoda; family Palaemonidae; genus Palaemon; species Palaemon carinicauda. The sequence continues at coordinate 190,765,574 of NC_090726.1, forward strand.
AATCAACAGGCTGTTTTAATGGTCCCAATTACTTAGCCCATAACTGCTGGTTCAAATCCCTCACTGCACCTCAGACCAATAACATCTGTAAGTACCGCCCGTGTACTTCCTTAAAAGTAATCACCTATCTCAAGTTTTATGTACAATGAACACTAAATCTTCAATCTTCTTTTCTTTGTCAGATCCCTAGCTTAATTACTTAGCTTAATTATTTCTTAACAACATTCAGCACCTGAGTTCATTTTAGAAAAATTCAATTCTTTGATTTGTTGGCTAGGGTTTTGAGAACCAGCAGTATATCAGAAAGTTTAATGGGAAGAGAAGAAAAGCAAGAGAAGGTAGGAACTAGAAATATCTAAATTCACCTTTCTTGCCTTGTCGGTCTTTCCAGACTGGTGGGGGAGCACCCCGACGAGGTTCAGAGCCATCCTGAAAAATCAAACATATTAAATGAACAAAATATTCTATATAAATATGTTGCAAGAAAGATAGAATTTGATTAAACTTGAACTTTGCAACTTTTAAAGTAAAAAAATGCCTTAGTTATACAAAATGTCATTGACCTGTTCCCCACATAAAAATTCTTTTGTTAAATTTTCTTAATAGCATTAACAATATACTGTATAAAGTATGTATTTGATAATGTGGACTATCAAAGAACTTTTGGAAAAGAATCAAAAGTGTTGAGAGTTAAGAATTTTGTACTGCACTTCTACAGCACAAGCTGAAATTACCAAAGTATTTATTGAGCATGTGCATCGTATGAATTTTAAAGAGCACCCTAGCAGTACCAGCCAAACTCGGTTGAGTCCCTCGTCAGGCTGGGAGGAACGTAGAGAGGAGAGGTCCCCTTTTTTGTTTCATTTGTTTGATGTCGGCTACCCCCCAAAATTGGGGGAAGTGCCTTGGTATATGTATACTCACCCGATAGTCATATACATGCCCACCCTCCTCCCAACTGACTTGTGGTGTCAAGAGGATAGGAATTAGTTTCTACTTTGAGATAAATAGTATGGCTTACATAAGCCATTAGTTACAGTATTGCAATTAACTGCTAGATTGTCTCATTAATTTACTAGAGGCATAAATTCATTGAAAGGAGAGAACATTTTAAATTTTTTAGTCTTTGGGGTAAATGTCGATAATACAGAACTTCTAGAAAGAAACCCTATGACAGCAGGCGAGTATAAAAATAAATTTTAATATCAAATTTGTATTTCATTCCCCATGATTATATCTGATTTGCTGAATTTTGTGTATAAAATTTTCTAACTGAATGAATAAAATACAGTTTAATTTACGTTAGAAATTACGTGAAATAACTGTTCGGTGTGCTACGTTTCCTTGTTCAAGTGTACACTCTACTATAGGTTCTCTTATAGAATGTTTTCATATTAGAATGCACTTCAACTGCAGCATTTATCAAGTTGAAGGATCGCTTTTTCAATTTATCAATATTTTCCCACAGTCTTCAAGTAAACCTAACTTTAGAAGTACAGTATCCTTTTATTAACAAAAAACTTGTGCAGTACTCAGTGCTGAAAGACAAATTTATATTGGAAAACACTAACACAACATTAATTCAGACACCTTAAAATTAGCTTTAATCCTTTTATATTAATAGAAAATATCAAAAGCTACAAGTACAGTACATAGTACAAACATACTTGATCCGAGTAAGGCGTAACAATAGTATGTGGGACATGAGCCATCTGCCCTCTGACATTCATAGCCTTCCACCATTTTCGACTGTCGTCCAGTACCTAAAGGATAAAGATATGAGAAATATATTACATATGCAACTGAACAGTATCAACATCAATAATAACAACTACAGTACCGTATTTCTATTCTTAGAATATTATGAAACAGATACACTGCAAGTTAATCATAACCTTATTTTTCCTGCTATAAAAATCTTTGTCCCAGTACTTGACAGTCTATCTGAACTTGAGTAACAGTTCATAAAGAAATAGACAGACTACAGTTAGGTATAAACTAGCGCCAATAAGAGTGATGAGATGCAATTACACGTGTGAGCAACCCAAGTCGCATTCAGCTCCTGAAGCTAAAAAAATCACAGCTATGAAATTTTCTTGACTGGATAAATGTAGATCTGAATTTTATAATGAACTAGACATATCAATATGAAAGCAGACATAAGATAAGCTGTCTCTTACAGTGAGCATAGCAAAAAATAACAGTGGACTGGATCTGCTGTGAAAAAAGTACCAAAACTGGAGACGTACATTTTTTCTTATGAGCAAGGCTTCCACATATGAGTTTTAATGTAACTCTGGCTCCCAGAGAGATAATACTTATGAAAAAAATTATTTTCAAGAACTGGATATTTGCCCCACATACAATTTACTAACTACAATTTACTAACTCGAGATGGTTTTCTATACGGATCCATTGGGATAGAAAACAAGACTGAAAGAACAATCTTATATCCCTTACTTATCTCTTCAGAATCTCTATGATACCATCCATAGTGTGAAAATATAGTCATTTGATAGAATAAAATAAAATAATCTATACAAATTTGGCAAGTCTCTAATGTCAAAAATTAATAAGAGATTGTACAACAAGCAGCAAGAATTCTTTTTATTCAAAATTATTTCTTTGGGACCTTTGTTACCTGTTGTCACAAGACTTTAATCTCCAAGGACCACTTCTAGTACTCCAGAGCTTAAGACAGTCAGACATCATAAGTGTTGGTCTGGTTATGCTTCTAAATTAGGTACTTAAAAAGATATTTCCAAAGCCCCATATTATCCATTCAGAATCAGAGTAAGAAAGTTGATCCATTATTGAATTAAAGAAAAAATTATCTTACAACCTAATACTAGGCTGTACAGTATCGACTTATGTTATGACAGGTTGAACAAACAAGAGAAAGTTTAAATTGGACAAACCCAACAAAATTTTATAAAAGATCAAAAGGAATTTCTTATCACTTACATAAACTAATCTCATAATAGAAAAATAAAATATTCTAAAGGCCATAGTCTGAGAATGATAGAAGTGAGTGGGGTGAAAATATTTTTATCAGGTTTAAAATAATTTTGACTTTAAGCCAATAATCCTTTTTATATGGCTTCAGGATACTTTAAAGTAATAAGCAACATAAGGAAGCAATATCCAACTAACCTCAAGGTATTCTCCACGACCCACGGTCAGTTCTTTATCGTTGTTGGCTGTGCGTGGATAAGTGACTTGCACTATCTTGGCTCCGCGTGACTTGAGCTCAGCCAGCCACTGCCTTTGGTGCTTTTCAAACGTAGGCTGATCCATAGAGTCCTGGGAAATGTCACTACGACCGGCTTGAGGATATTCTGATGGTGGTGTCATAGATCGTGGCCTAAAAGAAAATACAAACATTTGTAACATCAGAATGAAATAAAACATGATACAAAATTATAAAAATTACCACTAAATACTGCACGTATACTAAAAAACATCACAAATACTACAATAATCTTAACCATCTCCAACTTTCATGAAAAATATGCTAATTTTTAACAAGGTTACAAATCTATTCTTAATTTTGATAAAATCTGGACACTTGGCTCTGCAGCATAAGCAGGGAAAAATCTACGGTGCTTTTTCATCTGTTTAAATTTAAACTTATTGATTTGTATTAACGCAGTGAACAATTTGATTGGTATTTCATTTTGGAAATTACAGGAACAGGGTTACGTTATCAACACCCGTGGCTATCCTCATTCGCCAGTATTTGAACAGATGTTAAGACCTTTGTGTAACTGCTACCAAATATGAATCAAAGATAATGGGATGAAATTTTGTTTTCTATTTGAGGTAAACTTTTTCATTAAAGAATGAAGAGAACAGGAATCCATCTAATTAATGACGTAATTAATTTTAACTTTAAGATTAGGTTTATTTTACATTTGTTTTTAACAGGACAAAATATTTCAATCTTTATATATCTAAGATAATAAGATTTTCCTTTCAATTTCATTAAAACTACAATAATTACAAAATAAAATCATTATCCAGTTTTCAAAGTGTTTGATATCCTTACCAATATACTTAAAGTAGGCATTGTAGGAGATTATTCTATATAATCATGCTTGTTTCTCAAATCTAAGCATTTAAGACTCCCATTCATGTCAATTAATTGGAATGCTTAAAATCAAAGCTATATTTACACAATGTATTTCATTAACCAAAAAGGTACAGTCTAGGAAAAATAAGATAATTAAACGAAACAGTAATCATCATGAGACTGACATACCTGTCAGGATAATATCTGTCAGGTGTTGGTGAAGCTTCCCTTCTATCAGAGTCGTAGTAATCGCTTCCATATTCGTCACCTCGATGACGCCCTTGCCTAATTTCAGCCTGGAAATTTAGAATATTCTACAATGCTTAAAAGAAATTCTAATTTCTATTAATTTATAAATAGTTTAGCATCAAAGCAAATCAAAAGTATTATTTCCTATTCCTGAGCTCCATTCCACATGTTTTATGTCCAATGTTCCTACTCCTTTCGACGCCATTGGAAATACAGTACTGTACTTTACCTCCAAGTAATTACCAATTTTTCTCTTTTTTTTTATTCATGTATATGAAAATTTTACAAATATGTAAAGGAAATTTATTCAATTATATGATCATATACTTGTATAGTTACTGTCTTGTGCCAAGACAAGTTAAATATAACATCCAATAAAATATCATAAATTATTCTATAAACTACTTTGGCTTACTGTACTAGATCTAAACTACACAGGGCCCTCTAACTACACATCATCAAATTACTATAGTAGTTACCTATATGGTATATCAACTACATCTGTCTGATAAAAATACTGAAAAGGATTCAATCTACAAGTTTTACATTATTAGGCTAATGATGCTGATAACATTCTCTTCAAAATAATTTCTGGACACTCTACAGTGGTAATTATACTTATTTCAGGGTTATACTTCCATTATAATATTTTCAAAGGTGTTATAGAAGTTGGGGAGATACTATCATCTAAATTTAAGCTACTTTGTAACAAACTCTAAATTAGGTGAAAAAAATAATCCCAAGAGAAAAATGACAGAGTTCTGAAACATAAAAGTGGCTGTATTTTACACCATTAAATAGTCGAACTACAAAAGGTGAGCAGTGAAAATCTACTATAAATCGTAACCCATTTGATTTGCTTATAAGAAAAAAAAATCACATGCTGTCACAATAGTTCATTAGATACAAGAGTAAAGACAGCATCCAAACACTCACTTTATAGCCGCTATCCTTTTCCAATTCCTCTGAATCCTTGCAATATAATAAAAACAATCATCACTTTCAAATCAACATAATATAATGGCCATATTTGAGTTCTGATTTATCAAAAAGAAATTATTCTAGAGATAGAATCCAATCATTCATGTATAGTTTACCTCTCGCTGCGCATTTCTTATCTCCTCTGCTCGTGTCCTCTTCGCTTCGGAAGCAACTTCAGATGCCAACATGTTTGACCGTTCTCTGTTGTCTTCGAGAAGTTCGGGAGCCCAACCACTCGAAAACACTGGCAACATAATTTTTGGGTTATAGTAAGGAAATGAAAAATTAAATTGACAACATAATTCTTTTCTCAAATCACACAAAAGTCAGATGCTATCTAACTTATGTTTAACCACTGGAAAACATTCATTCAATTATTTAAGTTAATTCCAAATGTTTAACCACTAGAAAACAGTCACTAAATTATTTTAGTTAATTCCATGTACAGTAGATAAAAATTTGTACAGTACTGATCTTGGTTTATTCCAAGTGCAATAGATAATAAAATCTTGTAGAGTACCGACTAATGAATTTCTATGCAAAAAGTTAAAAAATAAACCTAAATTTGTTTTATGGAAACTTTAAACCATAATGATGTTACCAAACACAAGACAAAATACTCCAGATATTACTCATAAAAAGATAACCTTATAAATACTGTATATACAGTATTCTACAATATTAGTAGCCAATGTTTACTGTTTAACCTTCTAAGCTTACCTGGCTGGTATGGAGGGACATTGTATTTCCACAAATTTCGCGGAATGCACCATGTGTCACCGAGGCTATGCCACAATTCTGTTTCTCGAGATGTTAGACAGTTTGTCAGAAGGTCAACTGCATCCAAGCTGAGCATTGGAGACAAAACCTGAAGTTGTAAAAAAAGAGTTTGTTTAGTTCCCTGCATATCAAACACCAATATCTCCTAACTGACCCACAATGCACAGATATAGCATCAACATCTTGTACTCTGGTTTTATTTCTTTTAGATACACTAAATTTCAGTAAAACTAAAAATAAAAAATTATAACTGACTAAAGTTCTGTATGTGCAATAGCTCACAATGTAAAAGTCCCTGGAAGGGTAACCCAATGCTTTTATCTTGCCCAAACCTGATAGAAAACGGAAGGAATTTAGGTTCGACTTCAGAGTAAACAACGAACAATTCTCTTAAAAGGAAAGTATCAACATCTGGAAAACAAAGGCATAAATATTCCAAAGATAGACACAAGTAGGATACAAGTCGCCAAACTAAACATTCGGATTGTTGCCAGTTTCCAAAGAATAAAAGTGTGAAGTGAACTGGAGGTATTGGAAAGCCTCCTTAGAGGTTAAGGAATAGTCTAGACTCCTTCAGAACAGTGGCCTAAATAGAAAAGTGTCTGTTGGTTCACGAAAAGGAAGGAAAAAAGATGATCAAGTAAAGAGGTTGTGTTAGTAAGATTAAAAGTATTTTGGCTTATATATATATATTTATATTTCTAAAATAAAAACCAAAAAATTACTAGTTAATTTATGTTGCACAATGTTCACCAAAATAAACAAGTTTTCCAAAGATATTTACTTAATTGGCATTCATGTCAACAATTCCATAGTCAAGCTTAAAGAAAAAGATGCAATTATTACGGTTCATTATTAAGAAGTCCTTTCATAATATTTTAATGGTATATTTAAGATGATTTTTCTACATAACATGATATCGACTGTGTTCCAATTTTAAGGCTGAAAAGCTGCTCATTATGGCAATGTGTTCAATCAAGAAAAATTATCAATACTGTTAGGTGGCAAAACATTCAAATTTGTAGCTAGTTAAAAATAATTTACAAGGTATTATGCTATGATGTCATAAAATATCATAAATTACTCCTCCCATAGTACATACATTACTTTATTGAAATTCATTTCAGCATTTGCACAGTAAAACATATTTCATTTTTCAATGTCTTTAAAAATTTTAACTAATGTAGTCGTTCCATCCCTAGCTTGAAATAGCCTAAATTCCCATAAAATATAGTATAGATATGTGTAGATTTAAATTGCTAGGTAATGTCTGGAGAAGAACCAGTGGAAGAATAAATTTGCACCAGGAAGCTGGAATGAAAAGGAACTCCATAAAACACTAAGTCACAATCCACAAGCATATCTCTAACCTCCTTGTAACCTTTAAAATCCCTTCGATTCAAGAGCCTTATACATCAGAAATATATGGCATGTAGACATACCTAGAGTACATCTATAATGCTTTGTTGTGTAAAAACAAAAATATGGCAAGGAGCATATTTCAATCTTAAAACACTACCAGCACTCGTTAATTTTGAGCTACCAAAAGGCACTGCAACGCTATTATTTAATATGATAATTATCCAAACATCTATCTATCCATCTACCTACCATGACACTTCCCCTCATTTCGGGAGGTAGCCGACACCCACAAAGAAATAAAAGGGGGCATCACAACAATTTGAATAGCGCCAACATATCCCAGCGTGTTGCAAGAGGCGCCTAAAAGCGACGAGATGAGGGGACTGCGAACCCCCTCTTCTGTATGAGCCCAGAAAAGGGATTTTGACGAAGGGAAAATCTATTTCTGGGCGAGAGACCTGTGCCGCCCAATGAACCCTCCCTTGACTTCCCTCCCAGCATGGGCCTCAAACCTTGGGTGCTATGAGGAGTGACGTCACTGGCGTGGGTTGGGTTGGTGGTAGTAGTGTTGAACGGCACCTCGCTGTGGCGGGAGTTTTGAAGAGGAGATATCTAAATGGTGCGAGACCTCTGGTTGAGAATTATCACGCCCCAGTATATTATACCGACACCTTATATGGGTGAGCGAGCTGGGTTCAACCTGGCATTCCTATGCAATTTATTCTCTGGTAATATATAGCAGTTATATACCTTAGAAAGGGTGCTAAAGGAGCATTTCACTGGGCGGCACAGGTCTCTCGCCCAGAAATAGATTTTTCCTTCGTCAAAATCCCTTTTCTGAGAGATATCAAAACATAGACCATAAAAATTTGAGTATTCCCTCCTAAACAGTTCTTTATAATTCAGTTATAACACCAACCACAGTGTTACCACAACAGCTATTCCTATGGATTCCACAGAAAATTATAATTAATTGTGCTTACCTTACTGGGTAGATTTGGTCCATAGTTGGAGTCCCTTGAGGCATCCACAATGAGAGCCAATGGGGTGAATAAGAAGTGGACCAACTCAGGAGCATTGGGATCATGTATGTGAGCTTTTAACTTAGCCTGAAAGAGATGGAAAAGGTCAAAGACATATATTAATTATTACTAAATTTAATATATAAAATCATTTAAAAGATTTGTATAAAAGAGCTGTTCTATCTCATCTCTGCTTGATGGGAAAATTTGCATAAATTAGGAACATAATTAAATAGTAATAATTTTATGAAAATTCAATAGTATATTAATTGCAATTAGATCAAGCATATCTTGAAAAGCAATGGAAATATGAATACATTACAGAGCTTCAAATTTTGCTTGCATTACTGGAAATCAAAATGAAATTTTTCTTATTACATTCAAACAACTTCACTGTTTCCATGAATATATGATCAAAGAAAGATGCATACTTCAAATAGCATCTTGAATAATATGCAGCAGAATTTGTAAGTCAAGTTTATGTAAAATTTTCCCACAGATGGTAAAAACTACTAAATCAATATATAGAGAGGTTCTTTTGCTACAGGCGGTGAACCCAAACAACCACCCACCCCCTTAAAAACACTAATTTTAAGTAAAATGTACCTTTAAAATGGTTCACTTATGAAAAGTAGCAGGATTTATTAACAAGCTGAAATTGCAGTTGAATAACCAAACAATTATTTATGCATATATACATACTTTACTATATATACATACAAACATACATACATACATACATGCATACACCAACATAATATAATTATTATAAGTATATAAGTAGAATACATACATACATACATACATACATACATACACAAACATAATATAATTATTATAAGTATACAAATAAAATACATACATACATACAGTTTTAAAAACTTTAAGCAAAAATCCAATATGCACATGAGCAAAGACACAAAGAAATAATAATCTTACCAATAAGTTAAAAGACAGTTTGAACTTCTGGAAGATATCGACAAACTCCCTCTCTGGTGGAGGCTTGGCACGCATGGACAATAGACCGTCACCAATGTCTTTCTTCTTGGACTTACGGGATCTGGAACAAATAAAAATTGAATTGATAAAGAAATTGAATTTAGTCACGAGAAGCTAAAATTTAGTCAAAAGAGGTTGAAATTAATAAACAGAAACTGAATTTGATCAGGATAAGCTGAATTTTGTCAAAAGAGGCTGAATTTCATCAACAGAAACTGAATTTAGTCAAAAGAGGCTGAATTTAATCAACAGAAACTGAATCTAGTCAAATGAGGCTGAATTTCATCAACAGAAACTGAATTTAGTCAAAAGAGGCTGAATTTAATCAACAGAAACTGAATTTGATCAGGATAAGCTGAATTTAGTCAAAAGAGGCTGAATTTAATCAACAGAAACTGAATTTAGTCAAAAGAGGCTGAATTTAATCAACAGAAACTGAATTTAGTCAAAAGGGGCTGAATTTAATCAACAGAAACTGAATTTGATCAGGATAAGTTGAATTTAGTCAAAAGAGGCTGAATTTAATCAACAGAAACTGAATTTAGTCAAAAGAGGCTGAATTTAGTCAAAAGAGGCTGAATTTAGTCAAAAGAGGCTGAATTTAGTCAAAAGAGGCTGAATTTAGTCAAAAGAGGCTGAATTTAATCAACAGAAACTGAATTTAGTCAAAAGAGGCTGAATTTAGTAAAAAAGACGCTGAATTTAGTCAAAAGAGGCTGAATTTAATCAACAGAAACTGAATTTGATCAGGATAAGCTGAATTTAGTCAGGAGGCTGAATTTAGTCAAAAGAGGCTGAATTTAATCAACAGAAACTGAATTTAGTCAAAAGAGGCTGAATTTAATCAACAGAAACTGAATTTGATCAGGATAAGCTGAATTTAGTCAAAAGAGGCTGAATTTAATCAACAGAAACTTAATTTAGTCAAAAGAGGCTGAATTTAGTCGAAAGAGGCTGAATTTAGTCAACAAAAACTGAATTTAGACAAAAAGGCCGAATTTAATCAACAGAAACTGAATTTGGTCAAAAGAGGCTGAATTTGGTCAAGAGAAACTGAATTTAGTCAAGAGAAACTGAATTTAGTCAAGAGAAACTGAATTTAGTAAAGAGAGGCTAAATTCAATCAACAGAAACTGAATGTGGTAAAAAAAAAAAGCTGAATTTAGTCAAATTAATTACCACAGGACTATAGTATACAAAGTCATTTCTCTGCCCTTTATTCAGCATCTAAACTGTTACTTTTTCCTAAATGTCCCCTTCTAAAATATTACTCCTTTCTACAGATGCACGCCTAAGATTCTACTGTTTCCTAGATATATATTTCTAATATTCCTACACTTTTCTTAAGACTTATAACTAAGTTAATAGACTTTTCTAAAGACTCATTCCTAAAATAATACTTTCCCTTAATGACCATTTCTCATCTTTCTTAAATGATCACTTCTAAAATACTTTATTCCCAACTTATTGTAAACTATCTTTATTCCCAAATGACTATTTCTAAACTACTTTTTATTCATAAACGTCAATTTCTAAACTACCCTTTACTCATAAATGTCTATTTCTAAACTACCCTTTGTTCATAAATGTCTATTTCTAAACTATCCTTTACTCATATAAATGTTCATTTCTAAACTACCTTTTATTTCTAAAAATCTACATCTAAACTACCTTTTGTTTCCAATTATCTACATCTAAACTACCGTTTGTTTCCAAATATCTTCATCTAAACTAACTTTTATATCTTAATGTCTACATCTAAACTACCCTCTATTCCTAACTGTATTTCTAAACTACCTTTCATCCCCAATGTCTACTTAAAAACTACCTTTTTTCATAAATGTCATTCTAAACTACCTCTGACTTCCAAATGTCCATTTCTAAAAATTGTATACCCAAATTTCTAACTCCAAACTACCTTTTATTCATAAATCTATTTCTAAACAATCACTGATTCCTACTGTGTATGTCTATTCCAAAATAGATTTTAATAACAAATGCCTATTTCCAAAATACTTTCTATCCTTAAATGTCTATTTCTAAAATACATTCTATTCCCAAATGTCCAGTATGAGTCACCATTCTATCCTAAACAGAAGAGAAGACATCTATTCCATACAGTTTAGTTAAATTCTTTAGCCGTTTCAGTGTTATTTAATCACCGTCTCACTTTGTGACAACAAACTTTATTTTATTGTCTTCTGCTTACATATATACTTATCCCTCTAAGTTGCTATTTCATATTTAAAGTTGTATTTGCCTTACCAAAGTCAACAAGTTTTTCAGATTCTGACTGAAATCTCCAGAGAGAGAGAGAGAGAGAGAGAGAGAGAGAGAGAGAGAGAGAGAGAGAGAGAGAGAGAGAGAGAGAGAGAGAGAGAGAGAGAGAGAGTTACAAGAATTTTGGATGTCTTAAAGACTTTTTAGTCCATCCGCTGAGACACTATTTGCTCTTTGGTAGGGCGATTTAGTTTAAGCATTTAGAGAGTTTTTATGACCTTGTCTAACTTATTCTTAAACTCGTTTACTGTGTTACTGTTTACTACATTCACTGTAAGTCTATTCTAAGTATTTGCTATTTTGTATGTAAAGTAATTTGCCCCATTAAGTGGTGGTGTATCTTTTCAATTCCAGTTGTATCTGTTACCTCTGGACTGATTTGTGCTAAGCGTGAATAGATTGTTGTAATCTCCATTTGTTATTCCTTTAAATATTTTGAATGCCTCCATTAACTGTCCCCTTGGTCGTCGAGTTTGTAGATCAAATAAAGACGTTCCATCCTTCATCTATATCCAAATTGCCTAGGTGTTGGAACTAGTTTGGTGGCCCAGTTTGTACTGCTTTCAGTCTAAATGTATCTTTTTGAATACTTGGAGCCCAAAATTGAACTCCGTATTCTAGATAGGGTCTTACTACTATTATAGTGATGTGTACAGAGGTAGCACAGTGTCTTTATTTCTGAATTTGATTTGTCTCTTTATGTAGCCTATTAGTTTTGTACTTCCTTTTCAGTTTTTATGCTCTGTTTTTGTGTACTTCAAATCCTTGCTGATAATAATACCGAGATCTACCTCCTGGGCCACACTTTCTATTTCATTACCCTGCAGTGAGTAATCTGACTGTGGCTTACTTTAACATATGTGTATGACTTTACATTTCCCACAGTTGAAAGGCATTTGTCATTTTCTGGACAATTCTCCTAGTTTCATTAATCCTCTCTTAAGGCTTTTACGTCTTCTGAGTTCGCAGCACTTATGCCTAGTTTAGTACCGTCGGCAAATTTGGCTATTCTTCTAGTCAATCCTAAATCTATGTCGCTAATGTAAATCAGGAGTAGCAAGGGGCCAAAGACGGATCCTTGAGGTACTCCGCTTTTAACAGCTGCACACACTGAAGCTTCTCCATTGATTACAACTCTGTTTTCTGTTTGTTAGCCAATCTTCGATCTATTCAGCTGGCTAGTCAATGATGCCTAGTGCTCTAATTTTTACCATTCACTTTTATGAGGAACTTTGTCAAAAGCATTTGAAAGTTAGGTATGTGACGTCTATTGCCCTGCTGTTGTCATAGATGTCACACCTGTTGTGGAAACATTCCAAAAGATTTGTCACACATGATCCCTTTTGTCTAAAACCATGTTGGCTGACACTTGACCTCTCAGAGAGAGAGAGAGAGAGAGAGAGAGAGAGAGAGAGAGAGAGAGAGAGAGAGAGAGAGAGAGAGAGAGAGAGAGAGACAATTTTATAAAACTTACATAACACCATTCACTTAAAAAGGTAAAAAAAAAACGGACAACAAAAACCAAATTGAAGTCACGAATCGTAAACAGAGACGGGACACGTAGAGACCTTAGAAGAAAAGGGAAACCATTTTTGGGCCTCGAACCATGTCGTCCTGATGGAAGTTCCCCGAAGACAGCTTTCCATAAAGACGACATGGTCATTCCTATGTCAAAATCCGTTTTATTACCTGCGCCGCCTTTCCAATTCCCGGGTGGCGGCAGCGGTGTGCTGCAGTCTGGCGATGAATCGCTCGATGTCGTCGAAGCAGGAGTTGAGGATGGCCACGTCCCGCTCGTACTTCTCGCTGCTGGTCGAGGACACGTCGTCGTTGTGGCTGACGCTCGACCTCTCGGACCTGGGGCCTCTGGCTTCGCCTCTCACCTCGCTGTCGGCTGGAAATAAAATAAGGAGAGTAAGGATTTTGTTGCAATGCGAAATGGGATAGAGGAGAGTAAGGATTTTGTTAGAATAAGAAATGAGATGATAATGGCGAATAGTGATTTGCTACAATCGGAAATGAGATCATAAAGGAGAATATTGATTTTGTTACAAGAGGAAATGAGATCATAATGGCGAATAGTGATTTTGTTACAAGAGGAAATGAGATAATAATGGCGAATAGTGATTTTGTTAGAATAGGAATTAAGATAAAAAAGGAGAATAGCGATTTTGTTACAAGAGGAAATGAGATAGGGAGAATAAGGATTTTGTTACAGTAGGGAATGAGATAGAAAGGAAATAAGATAAAGGGAATAATAACTGTATTATAAAAGGAAATGAGATAATAAAGAGAATAAAAACAATATAAAGGTAATGATGATTTCAGGAAATGAGATAATGATTTGGTTACAATAGGAAATAGGTTAATATAGGAAAAAAAAGAATTTTGTTAGAATATGAAATGAGATAAATTAAAATAATGATTTTGTTACAATAGGAAAATAATTTTGGGTTATGAATGAAAAAATTGAAATTAATTTTGACTTTGAATATGGTAAAAAACTAAGAAAAATAATTATGATGGATAATATGAAACAAATACAATAATCAAGGGAGAAATATACCAAAAAAAAAGGTTGAAGCAAATTGCTGTTGTTGAGGTAAAAAATAAAAAATACACCACGCGCTGGAAAATAACTTTACCATTCGTGATAACTTGCACGAAAATATTATGTCCTTAAACTAGAAGAGGTAAAACTAGTTATAATAATATCTCTTTATTCTGCAAAAATAAAACATTAATAACCAAGCGTTAATATGGAGTTTGACACAGTCAACACAAGCATGATCAGTGCTGATTCAATAACCAGAAAAAGAGAAAACTTCTTCGTAAGAATTTAGCACGCAGATGAAGATGAAACACACCTTTTTTCCGATTGATAAAGGTATGAAAATAAATGTTTCGTTATCACATACATAATCTCCGAATTTTTGAGGCAAGGGAAACTGATGAAAGTTTTACCAATGCAAAGAAATTGAAAAAAACTTTAGATTTATAACTCAAATTTAAATTTAAAGCTAAATTTAAAGACTAAACAAAAAATACGTAAACAACATATGACTTTAATGTAAACACCAACTGGTTTGTCCTAAATTTAAATAAAGAACGGTGAATAAAAGTGTATGAAGAAAATCACATATTTGAGCCCCCTACGCTAGTGAATCATCGC
>NC_090726.1:190785490-190790490 GCF_036898095.1 Palaemon carinicauda
ATTAAAAGTTATCTACTCAACTGGCAAGCTTCCACTGGATATATTATTGCAAGAAAAAACAAGCCACCAAATACTGTCAACCAGCTAAATACAGAATCTCAAAATATAATCTTCGTAAAACAACTAGTTGAATAAATCTTGATTTCAAACATGCATATGTTTTCGAAGATAAGGTGTTTACTATAAACAAATAACTTTCAAGTTTTCAGTTTTCAGATGCTAACACTACACTCGAGTCAATGTCACTGTTTAATCTTCCTGTATCATCATCATAATTTTATTATTATTATTATTATTATTATTAGTAGTAGTAGTAGTAGTAGTAGTAGTAGTAGTAGTAGTAGTAGTAGTAGTAGTAGTAGTAGTAGTAGTAGTAGTAGTAGTAGTAGTAGTAGTTATCATTATTATTATTATTATTATTATTATTATTATTAATTGCTAAGCTACAACCCGAATTGGAAAAGCAGGATGCTATAAACGCAAGGGGCCCCAACAAGAGAAAATAGCCCAGTGAGGAAAAAAAATAAGGATAAGGATAAATATTCTCGTTTGGATAAAAAAAATAAAAATATCTGAAAATAGTTACAGTTACCTGAAAAACTAACACCAAATATAAAAAACAAATAACTATCAATAAATCACAATTAATCGACGTCCACTCGGGTGACCTTACCTCTGGCCATCTCATTCCTCATCATCCTATGATAGGCTGCTCGGGCGCGTTCCACCGCCCTCGCATTTCTCAATGTTACTGGGGCCCGTTCGCACCATCACTTTTGACACTGGTTTAACTTTTCCTTGTTCAAATAACACTTCGTGTTTTATTAAATGTCACTTTTCACTATTTGCTAGTTATGGAATCAGACATTTTAGCCAGTCATTTCGATATGTCTTTGTTAAATCCATCTAATTTGAATAAATTGGCTGTAATATCAATTAGAGTTTTACACTTTAATCACACTGAACGTAAGATAACTAATGATTAGTTTAATTTTCATAGAAAAAAAAATCATAATTAGAACAGGCAAAGGTGTACCAGTAACTTTTTCCATTCAAACTAATTTCCAGTAATTCCAGAATCAAATAAAAAACATTAACTACATCAAATAAAACTAGAAAGTAATGTAAAAACGTAAACTAGTCACCTGGTGACTAGTTTACATTCTGGCGACCCAAAGAAAGGTGACAGATGCAACTCCCAGCTTTGGCAACGGACGGACAAACACACACACACACACACAAACCACAATTATGCTAAACCAGAGAACATAAGATAGCATCAACTTGGAAGCGTTCACTGTGCTCGTGGCTATTCTGGGGAATCTGACTTCGTCTTCTGTATACAGAAACATACGGATAGTTTGTACAGGAGAGATAATTCAATATAGGCGAAATATATAGTAGAATCCTACTTGGTCTTCAGTATACAGAGCAACGTACCGGTAGTTTGTACAGGAGATAATTTCACATAGGCGAAATATACATTATCTTGCTATCACACTTTTTTCTCATTCTCACACAAGATTTCTTGACACACTCGAACATTATAAACCATTATGTGCATTAAGCTCAATTATCTTCTAATATTACTATAAATCACCAGTTTCAGATCATAATGTTTAAAATAATAACGTTTCCTGCATTTGAATGAATATGTCCCTCCCTTTGGACCAAAATAACTTGTGATCACACTACCAGTTATAGCCAAATAACACATGAAAGGACACATGAACGCTGACGTGAATGATTCTTTTAAAAGTAATCCCATTTTCTTTAGTTACGAGTCCTATTAATTCTTTGTGGACCGTTAAAGTTTTTTCTTTTATTCCTCTAGGTTTCTTATTTGATTTTTTCGTTTCTTTTATTATTAAAGGGCACAACACAGTTGTCCGTCATTCTGCCTTGGGATGCGAAGAAAGAGCAGTTGATTTTCAAGAGTTAGTTTCACAGGTCTGGAGCCAGCAGGAAGGAGGAGTGTGGGGGAAGACCTAAGAGGAACGGAAGACCTAAGAGGAAAGGAAGACTCCAAAGGAAAGGAAGGCATAAGAGAAGAGGAAGGCCTAAAGAGGAGAGGAAGACCTAGGAGGAGAGGAAGACCTAGGAGGAGAGGAAGACCTAGGAGGAACGGAAGACCTAGGAGGAAAGAAAGACCTAAGAGAAGAGGAAGGCATAAGAAAAGAGGAAGGCCTAAAGAGGAAAGGAGGACCCAAGAGGAAAGGAAGATCTATGAGGAAATGGAGACTTAGAAGAGGAAGGCCTAAGAGGATAAGAAGACCTAGGAGAAGAAGGACTAGGAGATGAAGGCCTAAGAGAAAAGAGGAGAGGCAGGCCTAAGAGTAGAGGAAGGCCTAAGAAGAGATTTACGGATTCATTAGGGAAGATATGAGGGCAGTTGGTGTGAGAGAGGACGACTCGGTGAAGTGAATGAAGACAGATGATCAGCATGTGGCGACACCTGGATTGGAGAAGCCGAAAGAAAGAAGAAGAAAACTATCACAGATTTCCAGGTTCACCGTTACTATGAGAATAAGTTCAGTCCGTAGTGAGGGTCAGAACTGAAGTCTGGATCTAAACTGAATGAAACTGAAGTTTCATTTTCGACCTTCATATTTTGCGGTTTTAATTTAGAACTAATTTCAAGCTATTAAAGTATCTTAAAATTAATCTGGTTTTCTTATCAGAGATATAAAAATAAGTTTTATATAGCACTTGCTTTTGTTTTGTTTTTTTGTTTTTTTTTGGGGGGCCAATTGTATGTTATATATAAACCAATTTGCTGTAGCTTTCATTTAAAAATTGCTCTCTAGCCACCATTTCATTTAATTTGATTAATAATTAAAAATACAGTACTCATAACTCACATTACCTGAGTTTGGCAATGAGAGCAATGAATGTTTTGGTTTCCTTCACAACTACATATCTGTGAAACAGGATTTTCTGCATTATCAAATTGGAAATTAATGTGGAGAAATCGACTTGAAATACGTCAGTTCTCAGATACAGAAAGAATATTCATGTTTTATGCAGTAAATATGTCTATATACAAACCAATTACAAGATAGACTGCTAATAAAATTACACATGCATACACTATTTATATATGTATATATGTATATATATATACATATATATATATATACATACATATATATACATATATACATATATATACATATATATATATATATAATATATATATAATATATATATATATATATACATATATATATACATATATATGTATATATATATACATATATATGTATATATATATACATATATATATATACATATATATGTATATATATATATATATATATACATATATATATATATATATATATACATATATATATACATTTATATGTATATATATATTATATATATATTACATATACATATATATATATATATATATATGTGTGTATATATATACACATATAGCCTATATATGTATATATATATATATATATATGTATATATAAGGCGGCAATATAGCAGTTCTCTTCAATAGACCAAGCAGACAATAAACAACGGACATAACTAACGTTAACGAAACTGCCTGAACGTGCCATTCCGATGGACAACTGCTTGGAACCATGGTATTTGCAGCAGCTGCATTACGTTGGGAATGTTCTGTTTAATCAAAGATTGCAGCTCATCGCCAAACAAGGATTAACTACGATACGAGTAGTATTGAAGCAGCGTAATCACTGGCTTCCTGGTCTGTTTTCCTAGATTCCTCAAACAACTTAATATATGCATCTTTTTTGAAACTTTCTAATTTCTATTCTGACAATTTCTCTTGATAAAATGAAGTTTTTGTTTAGTTCGTATAAATATTGTGATCTATCAATGCAAAAGAACCACTCGGAGAATTTAATAGAAAATATAATATTAAGTCCAGGAGACTAGTCGGGGCTTATTCTTATATTTTCTACTTCCTTTTCCTGGTGGTTTCTTTAGCATCTGAGCATCACGTTTGACTGTGTTTTTTACGCACCTATCTATCTATCTATCTATCCACATCCATCAATCTAATATTTAATTATATATCTAATATCTATCTATCTATCTATAAATAAATACACGGGATGGTTCTACAAGTTAAAATTCATTACCTAGTAAAATACATAAATCTTTTTACCAGCCATGAGAGAGAGAGAGAGAGAGAGAGAGAGAGAGAGAGAGAGAGAGAATATATATATATATATATATATATATATATTCAAAATAAGCCATATATATATATTTTTTTTTTTGATACATTAATGTCTGGATTCTCTTAACGACCTCGGGATCAGACCCCAGGCGAAATCACACAAAGACAAGAGCTTGGGTCCGGCCGGGAATCGAACCCTGGTCGGCAAGCTCTTGTCTTTGTGTGATTTCGCCTGGGGTCTGATCCCGAGGTCGGTAAGAGAATCCAGACATTAATGTATCAAAAAAAAAAAAAAAAATATATGGCTTATTTGAATATGAAAAACACGTCTAAATGTGCAAAATTTATCATATATATATATATATATATATATATATATATCTTGTCATGCTGAGCGGCATTGCTAATCGTATGACTACTCTATCTGTCCCCGCCCCTCGGGTAGGAGGGAGAGGGAGTAGTCATACCAAGGGGGGAGAGAGAGAGAGAGAGAGAGAGAGGAAATATATATATATATATATATATATATCTTGTCATGCTGAGCGGCATTGCTAATCGTATGACTACTCTATCTGTCCCCCGCCCCTCGGGGTAGGAGGGAGAGGGAGTAGTCATACCAAGGGGAGAGGGAATAGTCATACCCGGGGGAGAGAGAATGGTCATATCTGAAGGAGAGGGAGTAGTCATACCCGGGGAGAGGGAATTGTCATACCCGAGGGAGAGGGTGGACCCCGTGAGATACACTCGAAAACCACAATTTCCCACAAATTGCTCAAACTGCCGGGTTGTAGTTAGGAAAGGGGGAGGGGATGGGACGAGTTGAATGTGTGCGTGCGCG
>NC_090726.1:190797174-190819674 GCF_036898095.1 Palaemon carinicauda
TTAGGGAGGAAAGAATCTCACCTCAAGGCCTGTCATAAAAATGGTGTGGTTTCGTGTGGCATGTATACAAGGTACAGATGGACAGCTCATGTGAAATACATTCAGTGCATCTTTAACGGAAGTTACAGAACAAAATAAAAAAATTCACCTCGTGAAACATTGGAAATGTCCTAGCCTAGCAATCTGTAGGACTGGGGTTCGAGTCAAGCTCAAGAACTATAATTTCTTGTGTCTGTAACCTCGCCATTCCTGTGAGCTAAGGATGTGGTGTTTGGGGGAGCCTGTAGGTCCACCTGCTGAGACATCAGCAGTCATTACCTGGACCTCCCTGGTCCTAGCTTGGGTGGAGAGGGGGCTTGGGGCTGATCATTACATATATATATATATATAATAAATTTCTACCTCATACTTGGGATCGAACGCTAGCCCCTTCTAATGAAAGGCCAGGTCGAAACCAACCATGTCACGAGAGCCCATAAAAGAAACTGGAACCTGACGCTAACAGCTGTCCGAGGATTTACCTGGCGAGACATCAGTCTCTTACCAGCGAGTTTTACCCAATTTCCCGGGCCACCACGTGACACAATTGGTAGTAATTCATTCAAATTACCCCTAATGAGTCAATATGGATAAATATCAACACAACATCGTGTTCAAATAGAAAATAAATTTCTACCTCATACTTGGGATCGAACGCTAGCCCCTTCTAATGAAAGGCCAGGTCGAAACCAACCATGTCACGAGAGCCCATAAAAGAAACTGGAACCTGACGCTAACAGCTGTCCGAGGATTTACCTGGCGAGACATCAGTCTCTTACCAGCGAGTTTTACCCAATTTCCCGGGCCACCACGTGACACAATTGGTAGTAATTCATTCAAATTACCCCTAATGAGTCAATATGGATAAATATCAACACAACATCGTGTTCAAATAGAAAATAAATTTCTACCTCATACTTGGGATCGAACGCTAGCCCCTTCTAATGAAAGGCCAGGTCGAAACCAACCATGTCACGAGAGCCCATAAAAGAAACTGGAACCTGACGCTAACAGCTGTCCGAGGATTTACCTGGCGAGACATCAGTCTCTTACCAGCGAGTTTTACCCAATTTCCCGGGCCACCACGTGACACAATTGGTAGTAATTCATTCAAATTACCCCTAATGAGTCAATATGGATAAATATCAACACAACATCGTGTTCAAATAGAAAATAAATTTCTACCTCATACTTGGGATCGAACGCTAGCCCCTTCTAATGAAAGGCCAGGTCGAAACCAACCATGTCACGAGAGCCCATAAAAGAAACTGGAACCTGACGCTAACAGCTGTCCGAGGATTTACCTGGCGAGACATCAGTCTCTTACCAGCGAGTTTTACCCAATTTCCCGGGCCACCACGTGACACAATTGGTAGTAATTCATTCAAATTACCCCTAATGAGTCAATATGGATAAATATCAACACAACATCGTGTTCAAATAGAAAATAAATTTCTACCTCATACTTGGGATCGAACGCTAGCCCCTTCTAATGAAAGGCCAGGTCGAAACCAACCATGTCACGAGAGCCCATAAAAGAAACTGGAACCTGACGCTAACAGCTGTCCGAGGATTTACCTGGCGAGACATCAGTCTCTTACCAGCGAGTTTTACCCAATTTCCCGGGCCACCACGTGACACAATTGGTAGTAATTCATTCAAATTACCCCTAATGAGTCAATATGGATAAATATCAACACAACATCGTGTTCAAATAGAAAATAAATTTCTACCTCATACTTGGGATCGAACGCTAGCCCCTTCTAATGAAAGGCCAGGTCGAAACCAACCATGTCACGAGAGCCCATAAAAGAAACTGGAACCTGACGCTAACAGCTGTCCGAGGATTTACCTGGCGAGACATCAGTCTCTTACCAGCGAGTTTTACCCAATTTCCCGGGCCACCACGTGACACAATTGGTAGTAATTCATTCAAATTACCCCTAATGAGTCAATATGGATAAATATCAACACAACATCGTGTTCAAATAGAAAATAAATTTCTACCTCATACTTGGGATCGAACGCTAGCCCCTTCTAATGAAAGGCCAGGTCGAAACCAACCATGTCACGAGAGCCCATAAAAGAAACTGGAACCTGACGCTAACAGCTGTCCGAGGATTTACCTGGCGAGACATCAGTCTCTTACCAGCGAGTTTTACCCAATTTCCCGGGCCACCACGTGACACAATTGGTAGTAATTCATTCAAATTACCCCTAATGAGTCAATATGGATAAATATCAACACAACATCGTGTTCAAATAGAAAATAAATTTCTACCTCATACTTGGGATCGAACGCTAGTATGAGGTAGAAATTTATTTTCTATTTGAACACGATGTTGTGTTGATATTTATCCATATTGACTCATTAGGGGTAATTTGAATGAATTACTACCAATTGTGTCACGTGGTGGCCCGGGAAATTGGGTAAAACTCGCTGGTAAGAGACTGATGTCTCGCCAGGTAAATCCTCGGACAGCTGTTAGCGTCAGGTTCCAGTTTCTTTTATGGGCTCTCGTGACATGGTTGGTTTCGACCTGGCCTTTCATTAGAAGGGGCTAGCGTTCGATCCCAAGTATGAGGTAGAAATTTATTTTCTATTTGAACACGATGTTGTGTTGATATTTATCCATATTGACTCATTAGGGGTAATTTGAATGAATTACTACCAATTGTGTCACGTGGTGGCCCGGGAAATTGGGTAAAACTCGCTGGTAAGAGACTGATGTCTCGCCAGGTAAATCCTCGGACAGCTGTTAGCGTCAGGTTCCAGTTTCTTTTATGGGCTCTCGTGACATGGTTGGTTTCGACCTGGCCTTTCATTAGAAGGGGCTAGCGTTCGATCCCAAGTATGAGGTAGAAATTTATTTTCTATTTGAACACGATGTTGTGTTGATATTTATCCATATTGACTCATTAGGGGTAATTTGAATGAATTACTACCAATTGTGTCACGTGGTGGCCCGGGAAATTGGGTAAAACTCGCTGGTAAGAGACTGATGTCTCGCCAGGTAAATCCTCGGACAGCTGTTAGCGTCAGGTTCCAGTTTCTTTTATGGGCTCTCGTGACATGGTTGGTTTCGACCTGGCCTTTCATTAGAAGGGGCTAGCGTTCGATCCCAAGTATGAGGTAGAAATTTATTTTCTATTTGAACACGATGTTGTGTTGATATTTATCCATATTGACTCATTAGGGGTAATTTGAATGAATTACTACCAATTGTGTCACGTGGTGGCCCGGGAAATTGGGTAAAACTCGCTGGTAAGAGACTGATGTCTCGCCAGGTAAATCCTCGGACAGCTGTTAGCGTCAGGTTCCAGTTTCTTTTATGGGCTCTCGTGACATGGTTGGTTTCGACCTGGCCTTTCATTAGAAGGGGCTAGCGTTCGATCCCAAGTATGAGGTAGAAATTTATTTTCTATTTGAACACGATGTTGTGTTGATATTTATCCATATTGACTCATTAGGGGTAATTTGAATGAATTACTACCAATTGTGTCACGTGGTGGCCCGGGAAATTGGGTAAAACTCGCTGGTAAGAGACTGATGTCTCGCCAGGTAAATCCTCGGACAGCTGTTAGCGTCAGGTTCCAGTTTCTTTTATGGGCTCTCGTGACATGGTTGGTTTCGACCTGGCCTTTCATTAGAAGGGGCTAGCGTTCGATCCCAAGTATGAGGTAGAAATTTATTTTCTATTTGAACACGATGTTGTGTTGATATTTATCCATATTGACTCATTAGGGGTAATTTGAATGAATTACTACCAATTGTGTCACGTGGTGGCCCGGGAAATTGGGTAAAACTCGCTGGTAAGAGACTGATGTCTCGCCAGGTAAATCCTCGGACAGCTGTTAGCGTCAGGTTCCAGTTTCTTTTATGGGCTCTCGTGACATGGTTGGTTTCGACCTGGCCTTTCATTAGAAGGGGCTAGCGTTCGATCCCAAGTATGAGGTAGAAATTTATTTTCTATTTGAACACGATGTTGTGTTGATATTTATCCATATATATATATATATATATATATATATATATATATATATATATATATATATATATATATATATATATATTACATATATATTATATATATATAAATATATATACATATACATATATATGTATGTACAGTATATATATATATATATATATATATATATATATATATATATATATATATATATATATATATATATATATATCTATATATACACACACATATATATACACATACAGAGGTAGGACTGTTGCAAAGTACCAAGATGAGGATGGTAAGACGGATTGCTGGAATATCACCACTGGAAAGGTGTGAGAACCAAGATAAAAGAATGTGTGGTATACGTAACGTAAAGAAGGCTAGGGAAGCTCGTCTGAGATACTATAACCAATCAAGAGAGCTAAGAACATGTCAGTAATTGGGAGGAGTGTGGGCTGTCAGCGGGACAGGTGGATGGATGTGGTGGAGAGCAGTGTTGCCAGGTTTTCCAAATGAGAAAAGACCAACTTGTAATCAATTACAGATTTAAAAGGCCAACCCATTGGTGAAAAAAATGCCAAAAATATAACATTTAGGGCTAATTTTTTCCATATTACTAAAGGCCAAACAATTTCAAAAGGGCCAAATTTGAGGTTTTTTGGCCTGAAAAAAAGGCCAAACTGGCAACCCTGGTGGGGAGTGATATGGGTGAGGCGAGACTGGAAGATGCAATGAATAGAATTAGATGGAAAAACCAGACTCGAGCCGCCGACCCTGCAATACAGTGGTATTAATAAGGTCGAAAAAAAGAAGATAGATATTACGATGCCATTTTTTAAGACGATAGCCATTATAGATCATTATCAATTAATTATTATTTTCCGTGATCATTAGTAATTTCGAGAGACTAACAAGGTGATCCAGCTCAGAATCTACTGCAAGGAAGGAACGAGATAGTCAGGTTCCATATTTCAAGTCCCCCCTGTGGATTTCTTCAGCAGATTAGATAGCATGCATTAAAATCACATGTAATAGTTCATAGTTATATACTGTAAAAGGCACTGGACAAGCATCTTTATTCAAAATTATAGATGAACCATTGCCTTTTCAAAAACAGTATTTCATCCAGTCAATTCTAATTTCAATTATCAGCAACAACATTAATATATAATTTAGACACTTTTTTTTAGAAGTTAATATTTGTAGATTAAGCTTGAATGATGAGAAATACGCGCTGCATTTACTCTAAAGCACAAAATTGTATTATTCTCCCAGCCCATAAAGGAATGATTACTTTAAAATCGAGGGAAAATACTGATCCAATACTTTCTCTACCTATAAATTGCGAGGTAAAAAAAAATCAATAATAAAAAATGTATGTCAAATGCAGAGAATAACTATAATCACTGCCTCCATAATCATAATACAAGACACCATCTCATGTCACAATCTCCCACGGCATCAGATCTTCGCGCAAATACACCGAGAGATAACTTTCCGCCAAGAGCGAGGAAATCAACCGAATGCTCCACAAGTCGCCGACACAGTACAGGAACCGTCACGCCTGTTTACCCACATCAAGTAGCTTATGTTCGCACGTTCTCTTCCTATCGGTTGAAGCAATATGCTCGGTTTCCCTTCATGTGGGAGCTTCCTCTTTGTCACATGTCTGAAACTATGTTCAGGAAGTATATGCGAGTATACTTGAACTCAGAATTGCCTTAAGAACCAAGCGTTTTACCGCAAATAGTGACTTAAAACGGCTCTAAATATTTTCAAAATTCAGTTTCTACACAAGTTAGGTACCAAAAAGGACGCCCTTTTTATAAAAAAAAATGTTAAAAGATAAATGGGCTGTATCAAGGATGACCTTCGATCAAAGGGATTAACCGGTGATGAGGTGTGGGACAGAGGTATATGGAGAAAGCTGACCAGAAACATCGACCCCACATAGAAGTGGGAAAAGATGTAGACAAAGAAGAAGAATGTAAAAGATAAATTAATTGGACACCGTGCAGACCTCAAATCTATAAATATTCCCAAAATTCAGTTCCTCCACAGAATTTGGTACCTAAATGACCACACATTTTTTTTAAACAGATGCTCTCTCTCTCTCTCTCTCTCTCTCTCTCTCCTCTCTCTCTCTCTCTCTCTCTCTCTCTCTCTCTCTCTCTCTCTCTCCGCCTCATTCCAATCGCCTTTCTCTTCAGCCAATCACTAACTCTATAGATAATTTCCCTCTCGCCCTCTCACTCTTTCCTCGACTGATTCATTCGTCTATTATTTTCCTTGGGAATTCCCTCCACACCTTCGTCGAAGATTGACAAGACTATTAATAAAGAGACAAGACACTTTCTCTAAATCCGGTAATTGCAAGGCCTGTTCGTTGTCATTAAGTGAATGGCAAAACGGTCTGTTAAATTACGTCTCTTACTTTTCCTTCGATATAACGAAGCAAATTGCATTGGGGGAGGGTACAATGCATTTAATTCATCTAATGATTTTGTTGAGATATTTGGAGTCTTGCTATTTTTCTATTGTGAAGACAAATATCAAAAGTCTTTCTCAAGGATACAAAATTTAAGTAATACAGCCTAATAAAAGAGATTATTCAAGTGCCATATGTGGACGAGATCATTACAAGGGGGTAGATGAAGATGGTTCGGGCATGCTCTTCGCACTCCCCAAGAGAGATTAGTTCACCAAACTTTCAACTGGGCTCCACAATACACTAGAAGAGTTGGAAGACCCAGGCCTACATGGCTGAGGACGATGAAGCGTAAAGTAGATGATGATGAAAGGCAAAGTATTGAATTAAAAGCTTAAGATAGAGAAGACTGGCGAAATCTAACAGAGGCCGTTTACCTCAATGGGCGTAGGAAGAGATGATGATGATGATGATGAAGAACCGGCTGTACACGTTGCAGAAGACAAAATAAAGGTACCATTTTAAAAGGTTATACACAATTTATTGCCGCTTTCTAGAAAAGGATGAAGAATTTCTTGTTTCCCGGGTGTTTAAGATTTTTTGGCTTTGACAGTGAAGACGGAATACACCATATGATTCTCTACATCCTTGAAAGAATGTACTTGAATCTCAGCTTGCTATTAACATGTCCCTGATTTATACACGATATCTCTCGGGATATTCGCTCCGGAGGTTAAATCTCCGTGATACATCTAAGGTAAAATTCTC
Source organism: Palaemon carinicauda (assembly GCF_036898095.1). Taxonomy (NCBI): domain Eukaryota; kingdom Metazoa; phylum Arthropoda; class Malacostraca; order Decapoda; family Palaemonidae; genus Palaemon; species Palaemon carinicauda. Next base: position 190,804,387 of record NC_090726.1, read on the forward strand.
TGGTATATCCATCGCAGAAATATCCAAGCTGCCACTGAGGAACTTCCATCAGGATGACATGGCTCGAGCCCAAAAAACACAAAAACAAATCTAGTGTGTTCTACAAGGCACTGAAGCTTCTCTTGCTGAGCAGGACCAGGAAAGAAATTTTCAAAGTAATATCGTTATTATTACTAACCAATCTACATTCCTAGTTGAAAATAGTTGAATCAGTTGAACTTCAAAAGTTCAAACTCGCAGCAAATGTTTTCATGTTGAATAGGCTTACATAAGTCCTTTTATCGTTTATAAATCAAATATCAGTTTTAATGTTGTTAATGTTTTTAAAATATTTTATCTTAATTTCCATTACTTCTTATATTGTTTATCTATTTCCCTATTTCCTTTCCTCACTGAGCTATTTTTCCCTGTTGGAGTCCTTGGGCTTATAGCATTTTGTTTTTATACTAAGGTTGTAGCTTCGCTAATAATAATAATAATAATAATAATAATAATAATAATAATAATAATAATGTTAGCCCAAGGGCTCCAATAGGGAAAGCCGCCAAGTGCAGAAGGAAGTAAGTTTAAAGGTTTAAAGGTCACTCATGAATAGCAGAGGCGAGGGACAGTGACATTGCCCTATCAAGTAGGACAATGACTTAGAGACTACTCATATATACATATCATCGGCGCCAAAGCCCCCTCTCCACCCAAGCTAGGACCAAGGAGGGCCAGGCAATGGCTGTTGATGACTCATCCTTAGCTCACAAGGATGGTGAGACTGCAGTGACCAAAGAAACTAACGAGTTTGAGCGGACCTCGAACCCCAGTCTGGCGTTCACCAGTCCGGGACGTTACCACATCGGCCATCAAAACCATCAAGTTAACGAATACATTCCAAATGAGAAATAGTATAAAAAATGCCTTATATATTAAAATCACAAACAGTATCAAAACAGATCAGTCATATACAAACTCTGAAGAGAGACTTACGTCAGCCTACTCAACAGAAAAACAATTGCAACATGTTTGAATTTCTTCAATTCCTACCGATTCCACCGCAAGAATAGGAAAATCATTCCATAATCTGGTCACAGCTGGAATAAAACTTCGAGAATACTGTATAGCATTGAATCTTATGATGAAGAAGGCAAGCCTAATAGAATTACGGTAACCACTTACGTAACACTATATAGAGGATGGTACAGTCTGTGAAGACCCGACTATAAAGGATGGCAAACTTAATGAAAAACCTAATACAGGGTGTTCAAAAACTCTCTCCGCAGCAAGTATTAAGAATAATGGGCCATTGATGCTCACTGCAGTGAGACTTTTGAACACCCTGTACAATATGCATAAAGATATAACTGAACGAATCTCAATCTCCTAGGCCGATTGACGTAAAGGGCCTCGGTTAGATTTCACCAGTCGTCTCTATCATGAGCTTTTAATTCAATACTTCTCCATCCATCATCTACTTCTCGCTTCATAGTCATCAACCATGTAGACCTGGGTCTTCCAACTCTTCTGCCTAGATTAATATACAGATCAGAGATAAGAGACTTAGCACACAAGGAATTGAACAAATATCAATGCCCTTCTCGTCCCCACATCAATGACCTTCCACATATCCTGTGCATTATCCCTTCCCCAACTTGTGAGGGCGTAGCATTCCCCATAACACAACAATGCCTCATCCGGGGCAATCGGAACTATTTCCTTTGTCGGTTTGATGGGGGAGGGGAGGGCACTGATATGATATATTCAAGGCTAATATTAGCATAATGAGAGAACGCATTAGCAGACAAATATGGCAGACAAATAGGCTGAACTATGACGTTGAGGTACATGTGGCTAAATTGAAAATTTTGATAGAGGATTAAGACTTTTATTTCAATAAAATACAATAGACTTTGAAAATAGAAAAAAAAATAAAGACTAGTTGAAAAATAGTCTTTCTTGAGAGAGAGAGAGAGAGAGAGAGAGAGAGAGAGAGAGAGAGAGAGAGAGAGAGAGAGAGAGAGAGAGAGAGAGAGAGAGAGAGAGAGAGAGAGAGAGAAAGAGAGAATTTTTCAATCCAGTAAAACTGTAAAGAAAATATTTTTGAGAGAGAGAGAGAGAGAGAGAGAGAGAGAGAGAGAGAGAGAGAGAGAGAGAGAGAGAGAGAAAATTCAGTAAAACTGTGATGAAGAAAAGATATTTTTGATACAGAGAGAGAGAGAGAGAGAGAGAGAGAGAGAGATAGAGAGAGAGAGAGAGAGAGAGAGAGAGAGAGAGAGAGAGAGAGGGCATACAGGATTTGTCAATGCAGTAAACTGAGAAGGCAAAGATATCTTTTATACAAAGAGAGAGAGAGAGAGAGAGAGAGAGAGAGAGAGAGAGAGAGAGAGAGAGAGAGAGAGACCATTGGCTTGAAAACTACTCGATGCCATAATCAGCCAATACAACGTAATACCACAATGCGTGAAGGTCAAACTCATCCACCTGTCAACCGAATTTGAAATGCCATGAAAAAAAACAATAGGCGAAATCGGACGGGAAAAACAAACATCGAATCTGCAGAACGGAAGTAAAGTTCTTTTTATTGACGGACAATTACTGGCAACGAAAATACTGATGATTTAAACAAATCTGATTTGACAAGTTGTTTTAAAGCTTGAGTCGTTTTTGCAATTAGATATAGATGAAAAATTAATTTTTTTTTTTGTATTTAGAAATAGATGAAAAATCCATTTTTTTTGTATATAGAAATAGATGAAACATTCAAATATTTTTTTCTTTTTATTTAAAAGTAGATGAAAAATTCAAATACTTTTTGTATTTAGAAATAGATGAACAATTCTAGTTTCCTTTTTTGTATTTGGAAATAGATAGACAATTCAAATATTTTTTGGATTTAGAATTAGATGAATAACGTTTCCCATTTTTGTATTTAGAAAAAGATGAAAAATTCAAATATTTTTTTTTGTATTTAGATATAGATGAAAAATTAAAATATATGTTGTATTTAGAAATAGACGAATAATTCAAGTTTCCTTTCTTCTGTATTTAGAAATATATGAAAAATTTATATTTCATTTTGTTTGTATTTAGAAATAGATGAAAAATTGAAGTTTCATTTTTTTTTTAAATTTAAAAATAAATTAAACATTCCAGATTAATTTTTTTTGTATTTGGAAATATGAAAAATTAAAGTTTCACTTATTGTATTTAAAAATAGATGAAACATTCAAGTTTAATTTTTTTTCGTATTTAGAAATAGATGAAAAATTAGTTCCATTTTTAAATAGAGGAAACATTCAAGTTAATTTTTTTTTTCTATTTAAAAAAGATGAAAAATGCAAGTTTACTTTTATTTTCAGATTTAGAAACCCATTTGTATGAACAATTCCAGTAAACACAAATAAATTACGTAACAAATTCACGTCACCGTATACACCGGATGCCGTGTTCACAAATGGAATGCAGATTAATGCAGTTACAATGCATTTAATTTGCGTGTTGCATACTCCATTCACTCGCACTGGCGGGATCTCTTTCATGTTGAAAGCCATTAACCAAGAATTGAAGGTAAGAGAATGAATTCTCCAAAATAGCTGGCAAGAGAACGAGTTCTCCAAAATAGTAGGTAAAAGAAAGTTCTCCAAAATAGCAAACAAGAGAACGAGTTTTCCAAAATAGCAGACAAGAGAAAGTCCTCCAAAATAGCAAGTAAAAGAAAGTTCTCCAAAATAGCAGGTAAAAGAAAGAGTTCTCCAAAATAGCAAACAAGAGAACGAGTTCTCCAAAAGAGCAGGCAAGAGAACGAGTTCTCCAATGCATTCAAAATTTCTGTTTAGCTATCGATCTCTTAAATCAATTATCTGCAAATTTTGCATCACTTTGCGGTCGATAATAATCATATAACATCATAATTTTCTTAAATTGAAATCCAACATAGGCCATTTCAATAAAGATATGGATAATTATTAAAATATATCCTGCTGATTATGCCCTTTGCGTCAATAGGCGCAGGAAGAGGAGGATATGATGATGATGACTATCCCAAGCAAAATCCAAACAAAATAAAAAAACTTTAAACGTCATCTTTGGTATTTTGCAATATTTTTTCGATTCCAATTAAAATGAAATTGGCAAAATGGTTACACTGCAATGACGTCATTTGCATAACACTGCAGTAATCATCTTTCATTCATTTGCAACAGGATATGCGTGAAATGGCAGTGACGCATGCGCTCTTGCCCCCATTTTGCCTTCCGTACCGAGAACAGACGCAATTTCCTCTCTCTCTCTCTCTCTCTCTCTCTCTCTCTCTCTCTCTCTCTCTCTCTCTCTCTCTCTCTCTCTCTCTCTCTCTCTCTCTCTCACATTAAACTTCGTAATATGAAGGGATTTTCCTTTGCCTAAATCATCTTATACTATATTGCCAACTAATCTACAGGCCTAAAGATAAGCTGAAATTTCGAAGGCCTAAAGATAAGCTGAAATTTCGAAGGCCTAAACAAAAGCTGAAATTTCGAAGGCCTAAAGAAAATCTGAAATTTCAAAGGCCAAAAGAAAAGTCGACATAATGACGGCCTAAACAAAAGCTGAAATTCCGAAGGCCTAAATTAAAGCTGAAATTTCGATAAGGCAATGTAAACCCATTACCAACAAAGCGTAGAAATATCCATTAGCAATAGTTTACGAAATACGACAGGAAGTGATTTCAATTATTTCCTAATTCTAAAATGCAATACCATTTAAATGTTCACATACAGCTTGCAATACAGTGGCTTTACAGATATTGCAGCTAACATGGGATATTACAAACTCAAAGGTACCAGAAAGCTTAGCCAAAATTACATATTTGAAGATTTTAATAAATATTCTCATTTAACAGCGGGAAAATAAACAAAAAATAATATAAATTTACCAAGACTGTACTGAAAATTTAAATATAAATTATAAAAAAAAAAACAATTTTGTTTTTAAATCTTAGCTAAAATTATCTACATTAATCAAAGATTTAAAGAACTAGTGTCATTTAATATTAATAAAATCAGCAATAAACTCTTAATCTATATTTACCAAGACTGTACTGCAAGATTAGAGATTAAATATAAATTTAAATAGTAAAAAAAATAAGTAATTGCATTAAACCAAATAAGTAATGCTTACAAAAATTAAAAAAAAAAAATAATGAAAACAACTTATATTACACATTTAATGCAAAACAGGAATGCCTACAGAAAGCAAATAAATAATTACCGACAACAAACCATCAACATTGCATGTTTAACGCTTCCATTGGCGTGCAACAGCAACAAACTCAGAACAATGGAACAAGCAGCCGTTAAAAGCAACGACCAGGGCGAGGAAGACTCCACCAACCACAAGAGAGAATAAACCTAGATCAGTTTTAAAGATATTCCGGATCTGAAAATCGAGCAACGATAGTTTTACTAACGTTCATTTTTTTTACAATTACACTAATGGTCTTTTTCAGTTCATTTTTTGGTATATTTCAAAGGAATGTAAGAATTCTAGGTTAAAAATTGTCTTCGCACAAACATTTGGACAGTTGTTGGTAAATTCTAATTAGTAGAAGAAATAAGAATAAACAAATTCCAAAAGGTAGAAGAAATAGGAAAAGCACATTCCAATTGGTAGATGAAATACGAATAAAAGATTCCAATAGGTAGATGAAATAGGAAAAAACATTCTAATTGGTAAATGAAATTAAGGGGAAAAAATCAATTCAACTGGTCGATGAAATTAAAAATAAAACAAAAAATAAAACAAATTTCAATTGGTATATAAAGAAAAAACATTCGAATTAGTAGATGAAGTAAGAAAAAACAAATTGCAATTGGTAGATGAAATAAGGTAAAAAAGATTCTAATTGGTAGATGAAATAAGGAAAAAAAAAATTCCAATTGGTAGATGAAATTAGAAGACAACCAGCCTTAGTAGTAACAGAAAACAATTAATCCTATCAAGACCAAAAGGATTGAACATTTCCATACATCCAGACCCTTTCCGGAACAATATACTCCTTAACCTTCACTTTACAGCCAAGACTGAGTACGTAAATAATGTACCATCCCAGTAAACATTCTTCTCCCTAGCATTTCCCCGTTGTCAGTACAAGAATATGAAGATTTTCCTTAATGCCTTAAGGATAGGGGACGAGAACAGGGAGGATTTCACCTTCTAGGGGAGGTCCAAGGAGGAATAAAAACAGGGGTGGTACGAAACAAAGTACCGATTCAAACCTTGGTAAATAATGTACCATCCCAGTGAACATTCTTCTCCCTAGCATTTCCCCTGTTGTCAGAACAAGAATAGGATGATTTTCCTTAATGCCTCAAGGATATGGGATGAGAACAGGGGGGGAGTTCATCGTCTAGGGGCAATCCCATGAGGAATAAAAAACAGGGGTGGTGCGAAATGCTAACCTTGCCGGACGCCGCAACGGTTGCCGGTTCAAGGCTCTCTCTCTCTCTCTCTCTCTCTCTCTCTCTCTCTCTCTCTCGTCGCCACGAGCCGCGCTGGCAAACTCATTAACCGTAATTATGTAAATATTGGCGTGCAGCGTGACCTGCCGGAAACAGGTGTTACGAAGAGTCATCGGTATGTTGGCACATCGGGCTTTTAAGAGTTAATGACAAACAACTATTGCGATTAAGGAAGTAGCGGCGAAGAGGCTTCTGTTCATGTCGTCTTTCTTGACGGCGGTTTCGAGTGATCGGAAATCTTATGGACTACGACAATGTCTTCAAGCTCAGATCCAAAATTCTATTTATTACATTTTCTAAGATCCAAAAATTATATTCATTACATTTTGTAAGATAAAAAAAATATTTATTAGATTTCCATTACATTTTTCAAAATCCAAAAATTCTATTCATTGCATTCTTCAAGATCCACGATTCTATCAAATACATTCTTTAAGATATAAATATCTATTAATTACATTTTCTAAGATATAAAAATTATATTTATCAGATTTTCCTGCTCGATAGGGCCATGTCACTGTCCGTTGCCTCTTTCATTCATGAGTTGCCTTTAAACCTTTAAACAATCAAGGAAAAAGATCGATCGACAATTACCCAACATTTTTTCGGAAAACTTTGTGTCTTTAATTATCAGCAGATGGGAAAAGACAAATCAGAGTAGGTAAGAAAGGCGGAAGAATACACGAGCCATGATTCTAAAATTTTTACTTTACAATTACTAAATATATTTTACCATCAATTTGATCATTTTCATTTATAGTTTCTTTACTTTCAGCACTTTATTTCCTCTTTTGAATCCGTTGAGCTTGTAGCATCTTGATTTTGAAAATAGGGTTGTAGCTTGGAATAATAATAATAATAATAATAATAATAATAATAATAATAATAATAATAATAAATTATTATTCTCAACATTTATAAGAAGAGAAATACTCGACGAAAATTCTACGGTACTTAACAAAACATTTAGGACATTCCATTTTCTATGACAAACTATTGACATTCCGTTTTCTTTGACAAAAAAAAATCTAATTTTCTTGGGGGAACTTAGGAAAACTAGTGTTCGACCATATAATATCACTCTCTCTTTGAAATATAGACACCAAGCAAATTCAACGAAAAAAGCACCAATCCTCAAACAGCTGGCAAAACAGCCTTCGTAACGTTAATCAGGTGGAACTTGATGAGTTCAAATTTGCAGCCAATGTTTTCATGTTGAAGCTGGCATGTCTTTTTATAGTTTATATATGAAATGTTTATTTTAGTGTTATTACTGTTAGAAAAATGTTTCATTTTAAATTGTTTATTACTTATCTTGTAATTTATTTAATTACTTATCTTGTAATTTATTTAATTACTTCTCTTGTAATTTATCTATTTCCTTTCCTCACTGGGTTAATTTTTCATGTTGGAGGCCGTGGGCTTATAGCATCCTGCTTTTCCAACCACGGTTCTAGCTGAGATGATAATAAAGATATATAACACGGATTTTAAGATCTAACGGGATCACTTTATATGAGACCATTCAAATCTCCACAGGGAACTTCAAATCGTTATTTCAAGCTTCAGTTGGATAATTATCTTTGAGAACGTTCAAATTACCATAAACCAGCGAAGGCTCTAGTAACAAATTACTGAATCTAGTTGAGATTGCTTTTATGCAAGCCTGTAAAAGTCCTCTCTGGATTTTTTGTTCCATTCTGACTAATATTTGCTTGCATTAACTGAAAAAATGTCATACTGCTGTAACAGTAAGTCATTCAATTAAAGATTGCAAGGTCACTCTTTAAATACATAAAAACTATAAATCATTATGGATAATTAAGGCCAAATTATAGAAATAGTTTTTTCGTTAGTGATTTTCACTCCCCCTTTGAGATGGTAAATAACTAAGGAGTAAATGGAATTAATGTCAACATATACGTAATTAAGTTGAATTTTATAGCAAAATGTGGCTATTATTATTATTATTATAAAATGCTAAGCTACAACCCTAGTTGGAAAAGCAGGATGCTATAAGCCCAGGGGCTCCAACAGGGAAAAAAATAAATATTTCCTATATAAACTATAAAAACTTTAACAAAACAAGAAAGAGAGAAATTAGATAGAACAGCGTCCCCAAGTGTACCTTTAAGCAAGAGAACTACATTGTTAAATTCACCTTAATCTAAAAGATTGTATTTTAACCCATACAAATATATATATATATATATTTATATGTATATATATACATATATATATATATATAAATATATATATATATATATATATATGTATATATATACATATAAATATATATATATAAATATATATATATATATATATATATGTATATATATACATATAAATATATATATATAAATATATATATATATATATATATATATATATATATATATATATATATAGCCAAATATTACTAAACCAAGTTAGTAAAAAATGCACAAAGAGAGTAGCTTGTCCATAGTGAGTAAAGAAATAGTACTGATGTTAATAAACTAGGTATGCAACATGACGAATGACCTGTCGCTTGGAGATAGATAAATCAAAGCTTAGAGAATTATCACCAACCAACTCTTATACGACAAATTATGATCATATACATTTTGGAGCACGAATACGGAATAGTATTAATTTCTCAAATGAAAGATTTTGTAATGTTATTGGCAGCCATTATGGATTATTCCATTACCCATATTATTACAAGAGATTGTTGATAAGTTAACAATAACTTTACGGATACATTGACATTTTTTCTAAAATGAAAAAAATACAGTAAAATTCAATAACGATATTTGCGGTGTTTTAATTACGCCGTTATTTATAAACCAAATGACTGTTAAAATAAACCAGAAATAAGAACTAGGTTTTATTTCCTCCAAAGGCAAAAGACAAGGAAAATACGAGTCACACTGTGTGTCTTGTGCATTCCAAATACCAACGCCTGGTGAGTTTCTACTATATACAGCAGAGAGAGAGACAGAGAGAGAGAGAGAGAGAGAGAGAGAGAGAGAGAGAGAGAGAGAGAGAGAGAGAGAGAGAGTTGCAGAAAAGAGTGAAAGGAACAAGCAAGTCAGAATGCCAAAAAGTCAAACAGTTGAAAAGAGCAAAGAGCGAACAACGACGTCAGCAGCCTTGACCCCACTCCTTCACCCTCGCCGGTCTCGGAGGGCCACTTAAACGCACGCACGCCCACCCACCCATCCATCCCCCCGTCCCCCCCTACCTCAACCCATGACAACTCTCACTAGCGCTAATCTCTCTCTCTCTCTCTCTCTCTCTCTCTCTCTCTCTGCATAAAGTGGAAATATAAGTCTCTCTCTCTCTCTCTCTCTCTCTCTCTCTCTCTCTCTCTCAACATGGTAAAAGAGTTCAAGAATAAGTTAGAAAAGATATTAAGAACTCTCTAAATGATTAAAGTAAATCACTCTACCATAGACCCAAATGGAGTCACAGCGGATGGACTAAAAAGTCTTTGATACATCCAAAATCCTTGTCAACTCTCTCTCTCTCTCTCTCTCTCTCTCTCTCTCTCTCTCTCTCTCAAAGAGGCAAAGGAACTCCCTTTCGCTGCACGAGTCTCATGAAAGCAAGACAGATTATGCACTGAAAAGTCCTAAGTCATGCACCCCCGCCCCTTTCTTGGTCGATTAATTAAATCCAATCGAGTCATTCATCGCACGATGCAAGTCTAGACTTTCATCTCAGTTACGGATCCACTCGGAATGGGTATTGACATTCTACAGAAGAATATTGAATAATTTTAATATTCATTACTAGACGTCCTAGCAGTATGGTAGCCATGGGAGCTGGGGTCAGGGTTGCGAGGTTTTCTAAGTGAGGAAAGGCAAACTTCTAATCAACATAAGCTTTAAAAGGCCAACATATTAGTAGAAAAAGGCCAAATATATAGTATTTAAGGCCCACCTTTCATCATATTACTAAAGGCCAACCAATTTTTTTAAAAAGGTAAAATTTGAGGTTTTTTGGCCTGTAAAAATGCCAAACTAGCACTGTTGTGGCCTGATTGGTAACGTCTCTGTTTAGTGTTTGCCAGACGGCGGTTCGAGTCCCGCTCAGACTCGTTAGTGCCATTAGGGTCTGCAACCTTACCATCCTTGTGAGCTAAGGTTGGGGGGTTTGGGGGAGCCTATAGGTCTATCTGCTGAGTCATCAAGTAGCCACTGCCTGGCCCTCCCTGGTCCTAGCTTGGGTGGAGAGGAGGCTTGGGCACTGATCATATAATATATGGCCAGTCTCTAGGGCATTGTCCTGATTGCTAGGGCAATGTCACTGTCCCTTACCTCTGCCATTCATGAGCGACCTTTAAACCTTTAAACCTGGTTGGGGTCCCAAATCAGGTATTTGGCCCTCTATGGTTGAAATTCGCTTTGTAGCCTTTAAACCCCAATGAAATGTTTGTCCATATTTTGATTCAACTTGATATTATCAACTTATGTATGGAACGATTAGAACTAAAGTTACAGTTTTAAAAATTGCAATGTAATTTGTTACTGCTGCTTTGAGTTAATTTCAAGGGAGAGGAGATAGAGAATTGGGAATGGGATATATTGAACTCTTAAGAGATCTTAGATGGTTATAAATTTACTGGGTTATTGATAATATGCACTATTTAGCGATATCTACATGAAAATTATATTAAAGTTGAAAATCAAAATTTGATATATAATAAAAGTTGGGCTGATGTTGAATATAAGGTTATGAGGAAATCTTCATGACAGTATATTAAAATCTACATATACAAATAACTAAATATCAATTGAAAATAGAGCTGTATAATTTCAAAAACACCCCTTACTACTAAATACCATGAACTTCATTCACATGGATATACACTTAAGAGAATGGTATATTTTACTAAATTATCTCAGCCCCACTTACAGCTCCCAATAATGGAATGCCAGTTATACATACAAATAACTAAATATCAATTGAAAATAGAGCTGTATACTTTCAAATACACCCTCACTACTAATACTACGAACTTCATTCATTCACAAGGATATAGAAATAAGAGAATATGTTTTACTGAAATTATCGCGGCCCCACCTACAGCTCCCAATGATGGAATACCAGCCACGCCACTGTATCCTAAGCAAATTCAAAGGTTTCAGTTCCTTGAAGAATTATGCTCATCATCTCAACAAACATATATATTTACCCACTGTTAAGGTCATCGACCCTTCACAATAAATGACAAGACGGATGTAATACTACAATAAAACTCATACAATATGGTCTCAAGTCCAGCAGCCTCTTATCATGGGTGTATCGCCATTATCAGCAAAGTTGTACTAGTCAAAGGCACACATACTAGGTTGGTTTGCTGAATGATCAAACGTAAATCTCCCACCATCAACAATCCGCACTGGCTAGCGTGATGATGAATGCTGATCAAACGCAAGACATGAATTGACAGGACTGTTGTTGTTGTGTATGTATGTATGTGTGTGTGTATGTATGTATGTGTATGTATAAATATACAATATATATAAATATATAATATATATAATTATATATATACTATATATATGTATATATATACACTATGTATTTATAATATATATACACACACACATATATATATATATATATATATATATATATATATATATATATATATATATATATATATATATATATAATGTGTGTGTATAAACTAAAATAAGAACAGCCTCAATTTCATCCCTACTATGCAATATAAAGAAATCATGTATTTGAAAAACGTTCTAAGGCAAGGACATTTCACACTCCGACGCCCTGGAGAAAGCGAATAGAGAACGAATCAAGAATTTCGCGCAATAATTCTTGAAAATACGTGATCTGGAATCAACCACAGCTCGGAAAAGTTTCCTGATCGCTGATTGGTTGGACAAGATGATTCTAACCAATCAGATAGTGGGAAACTATTCCGAGCTAAAAGGGCACCGCTGCGAGTCGGTGCAAATGCGCCTCATTAAAAAAAACTTAGTATAGAAACCTTGGACAGGTTGCGAGGCAATAAATTATTTCGAGTTTGTCTGTTGGCGTCTTTCTGATGTTTTCTGTTGAGTGCGAGACTACGGAGAAAAGGGAAATCTTTAGGCTAATTGAATTCACTTACGCTAACAACATTCAATTACGATAACAACATTCAATTGCGCTTACAGCATTCAATTGCGCTTACAACATTCAATTACGCTATCAACATTCACTTTAGCTAACACCATTCAATTACGCTAACAACATTTACATACGCTATCAACATCGAATTGCACTAACAACATTCAATTACGCTACCAACATTCGCTTACGCTATCAACATTCGATTGCATTAACAACATTCAATTACGCTACCAACATTCGCTTCCGCTATCAACATTCGATTGCGCTAATAACATTTAATTACGCTAATAACATCCAAATACGCTAACATTCAATTATGCTAACACCATTCAATTACGCTAACAACATTTACATACGCTATCAACATCGAATTGCACTAACAACATTCAATTACGCTACCAACATTCGCTTACGCTATCAACATTCGATTGCACTAACAACATTCAATTACGCTACCAACATTCGCTTCCGCTATCAACATTCGATTGCGCTAATAACATTTAATTACGCTAATAACATCCAAATACGCTAACATTCAATTACGCTAACAGCATTCACAAGTGAATGTATAGTCAAATAACAAATGTGCAAGGACTTGCAAAACTTATACGAATTTCTATTAAGATATTGAAATATTTGGAACTAAAGTTTTACTTCCAAACTTTTGATTTGAATTTCTCATAATAAATTGAAATATTTGTAACTAAACTTTTCATCAGAATTAAAAGTAATAAAGTTAATTGTTATAAATTCCTCAAGGAAATTGAAATATTTGGAACTAAACTTTTAGTTCCAAACTTTTGATTTGAATTTCTCATAATAAATTGAAATATTTGTAACTAAACTTTTCATCAGCATTAAAAGTAATAAAGTTAATTGTTATAAATTTCTAGGAAATTGAAATATTTGGAACTAAACTTTTACTTCCAAACTTTTGATTTGAATTTCTCATAATAAATTGAAATATTTGTAACTAAACTTTTCATCAGAATTAAAAGTAATAAAGTTAATTGTTATAAATTTCTCAAGGAAATTGAAATATTTGGAACTAAACTTTTAGTTCCAAACTTTTGATTTGAATTTCTCATGATAAATTGAAATATTTGTAACTAAATTTTTCATCAGAATTAAAAGAAATAAAGTTAATCGTTATAAATTTCTCAAGGAAATTGAAATATTTGGAACTAAACTTTTAGTCAGATTTGTTAAAAGAAAGAGCAAATTGTTTTGAATTTCTCAGACATCTCAATATTTAGAACTAGACTTTTATCAAGAATTTAAAGAAATAAAACTAATTAATATGAATTTCTCAAATAAATTGAAATATTTAGAACGAACCTTAAGAATTAAAAGAAATAAAACTAATTGTTATAAATTTCTCAAATAGATTGAAATATTTGGAACTAAACTTCCAGCCCGAATCGTTAAAAGAAATGAAACCATTACCCAGAGCAAAAACCCCGAATAATATTCAACTTTATGAACGATAAATTTATGAACACCAGTGAACAACTTGATCACAATATAACTGAACGTTCAAGAAACCTCACATGAAAAGGGAACCCCCGCTATTCTGACCGATAAACTTACTTTTGCAACTAGTCTGACGACTCTGGTAAACGCATGAATAGTTATCTAAAATATTTTGCTGGCCCAATTCTGTTCTATAAATCCTCTACGAGCAGCACAGCTGGCTACCTTTGCTTCTGGACCGTTTCGTGACCATGAATGCACGGAATGTAAAATGAGTCGACACATACAAGTGCAGTTATCATGATTTATTTCAAGGATTTCGCTATAGTGTAAAGATAGAACATATCTGTAACTATATGGTAGATTATTATACATGTGCTTTTTCTGTATGGATGAATAACGATAAAAAGTATCCATGTCTGATTATTTAAAACTGTTGTAAAATATTATTATTATTATTAGTAGTAGTAAATGCTAAGCTACAACCCTAGTTGGAAAAGCAGGATGCTATAAGCCCAGGGGCCCCAACAGGGAAAATAGCTCAGTGAGGAAAGGAAACCAGGAAAAATAAAATATTTTAAGAATAGTAATAACATTAAAATAAATATTTCCTAAATAAACAATAAAAACTTCAACAAAACAATAGGAAGAGGAACTAGATAGAACAGTGTGCCCGAGTGTACCCTCAAGCAAGAGAACTCTATCGAAAGACAGTGGAAGACCATGGTACAGAGGCTATAACACTACCGAAGACTAGGGAACAATGGTTTGATTTTGGAAAATATGATCTAAAATATCATATGATATTTAATATGATATTAAATATCTATACAATTTTATCTATGCCAAGCCTTTAATAATTTACTTTAGTGATGAAAATAACTTTTCACAACACAGATTAAAAGAGCAAATTAATGTTACAATGAGACTTGTTTTACTTGTTTTCTAGATAAAAAGACGTCTTAGACCACCAACGCATAATGAAAAAAATCATAATTATCATCAATTTAATCATAAGACATTCACCAGTCAGTAAAATAATACACTAGAACTGAAAAACATTCTTCAACCTTTATTTTTTTTCATTCCATAGTTTTTTTTTTTTTTTTTTTTTTTTGGTATCTATAAAACTGCTGCTAAATACAGTTAGGTTCAATATAGAATAGGCAAGGATAACCACTGTATACACGGCAAACAGATCTCTAGG
>NC_090726.1:190829674-190844674 GCF_036898095.1 Palaemon carinicauda
TCGTCGTAATTCTCTTCATAATGCATACATTCCAAATATGTGTGTGTGTATATATATATATATATATATATATATATATATATATATATATATATATATATAAATATATATATATATGTGTGTATATATATATACATATACATATATATATATATATATATACATATATATATATATATATATATATATATATATATATACAATATATATACATTATATATATATATATATATATATATATATATATATATATATATTTACAGTATATATACACACACACATATATATATATATATATATATATACATATATATATATATACATATAATATAAAACTATGACCCAAAGTCGTTCTTCCAATAAAAAAAAACTCATATTCTGAAGCTCAAAATGCGTGTCGTGTCACGAATCTCTCTTCACAGGTTTCTTTTTAGTTTCTTCGTGTTTAAATTTTGCATTTGCGCTTTTTCTCTCAATCTTATTTTTCCGTCTCTGCTTGAAGCTTGACTAGTGGCTACATGACTATAATGATCATTCCATTAATTTGGTCACAGGTTTAAAGACTGCTCATGAATGGCAGAAACACAGGACAGTGACGCTGCCCTGATTTAGCAGGGCAATGCCCTAGAGACTGACCATATTATTATCATTACTTGGTAAGTTACAATCCTAGTTGGAAAAGCAGGATGCTAGCCCAAGGGTTCCATTAGGGAAAATAGCTTAGTGAGGAAAAGAAATAAGGAAATAAACTACAAGACAAGTAATTAATTAAATAAAACCGTAATAAAACAAATTGATACAAACTATAAAAACTTAATAAAAAAAAAAAAAAACAGAGGAAAAGAAATATAGATAGATTAGTGTGCCCCAGTGTACCCTCAAGATTGACACCCAAGCCCCTCTCCACCCAAGCTAGGGAGGGCCAGCACTAAACTAATTATAATTAGTATTGCATCTAAGTAGAGAAATCACAAGGCTGCTAGGATTACCTGGATAACTACTTGCACTTGGTTAGAAGGACCATTTTCCACTATACTGTCCTTTTCATTCTAAATCTAAATCATAATTAGTTATTCTAAATCTAAATCATAATTAGTTATTCTGTGATACTTCCCTTTTTAAGGGTAACTACTGTATTTCCATAATAACACTTCCTCTCAGAAAATTTTCATCCTCCTATCTTTCGTAATATTCCATAAAAGTTCCAATGAAGAACAGGTTTTGCTATACAACTGTCCCTGTCAAAGACAAACACGTTTAAAGAGAGAGAGAGAGAGAGAGAGAGAGAGAGAGAGAGAGAGAGAGAGAGAGAGAGAGAGAGAGAGAGAGAGAGAGAGAGAATTTTTCAATGTAAAACTGTGAAAAAGACAAGATATTTTATATATATATATATATATGTATATATATATATATATATATATGTATATATATATATATGTATATATATATATATATATATATATATATATATATATGTATGTATGTATATATATACGTATATATATATATATATATATATATATATATATATATATATATATATATATATGTATGTATATATATATATATATATAGAGAGAGAGAGAGAGAGAGAGAGTAAATCTTACGTAAGAGTGAATGGATTGATAAACTTCTTATAAGGTGTTCAAACCCCCCCCCCCCCCTTCCTTGATCAATAATCCTCAAAGAGTCAGCTCGTACAACCAGTTTGACCTGCCGTGACCTTTCCCATTAGCAAGCCGACCGGCGAGAGGGGCCACTTGCCTGTGACCTCATGTGCTTTTGCAGCCTTTGTTCGCGGGAACAGAATTTGAGAGCTTCGATGACAAGCACAAAATAATAACTGAAACACTGATTTCATAAGAGCAAAAAATCAAATTTGAAAAAAAAATAGCTTTGCTGATTCATTCAGAAGAATGATTAATTTTCAAATTTACAGCTTCAGTCGAAAATGAGGTTAACGCACAAAATGTTGCCTCTGTGGCAAATATAACTTTTCCTTGGTATTAATTACCACTGATCAACTTAATTATATGATTGGTAGGGCTTTATAATTTTCAATAATGAAATTTGAAGTCAACATGACATAATTATGCCAATACGTTGGCAATTTTCTTATTCGTTATGCAATTAAAAAAGCAGAACGAAATGAAAAATAAAATATGTAAAACTGGAAAACACATAAGTACAAAAAATTATAATACTTATAATACTCCTAAAAATAGAATATCAAATGTAAAAGCAAAGTATAATAAAAAATCACAAGAAAATATAAAATTTCAACCAACAACCCTTGCGTCAAACTACCCTACAGTGTTGACTCTGGTCTGTGCCAGAGAGCATATTGGTAGCACAACTTTTTTTTCTTCCCAGAACTTACCGTTACTGTTATCGGTGGTTTCAAGTTTGATCTCCGTGTCCTCTGGGACAACCTCGAGCTCTTGGGCACCCATTATTCACAGGAATGTCCAGGTCACCCTCGAAACTGGGCACGGACTGGGTCTACAGTAGTACCTTCGAGAAAACAGGTACTCTGGATTTGCTAGAGCGCAACGAACCCTTTGATCTGGTTCTTGGGAAGAATCAGAAAAGAGTTTTTTGCTTCTGTTCCTTTTGATTCAAATACCACTTAAGGAGAATAAATTGCTTTCTCGACTGAGCAATGTCGAAATCACTGAAAAGTTCAGATGTCATTTACAAAAAGTCACTGGACAATGAAGGGTGAAAGTTGCTCTTGGCGAAGTGTTCGCACATAATTTCCTTTCGTTTTGCTTGTCCCAAATAATTTGAATTTCTAGTCTTATTTCATACAAATCCTCTCTACGTATCTCTCACTGCTTCCTCCAATCAACTTTTATAACAAATATCTTAATGATCAATTAAAACACATGAAAAAAACACGTAGGCCTACTATATAAATAAAAACACGTAGGCCTACTATATAAATAAAAACACTACCCTTTTGCAAGTCCAGACCCAATAACAATAAACGAAATAAACACTTTCACGCCAGTTCCTCGCAATAACAATTCATAAATCAGAATAATACTTTGCAAATTACTACTCGAGTCAGAGAACAGGTTAGCTTGAAACGCCACCCGTACAATTAACAGGTACAAGAAAGGCTGGCGTTGCTTCGACCTTTGGCGCTACTGGGCTATGGTCCACCGACCTTCTCTGACTTGAGGGTAAGAAAGACCCGTTATTTACGCTACAGGGGGTCTTGATAGATTAGGCTCAAGTTAAAAAGATGGAGGGATTATTACCGGTGACGAACATGTATATAGAACTATATGTTGAGAGGCTTCACGCTCTAACTATTACATTTAAAACTGAGACATAGATTTTATGTAACTATTAACGGTAAGTAATCCACTATTAGCAATAACTATGAAATTAAACACCTCAAAATTAAATAAAGAGAACATCTTCTCATATTAATAACCACAAACCACTGAAGATAAAGGCTTTGTAAGGCTATTAAGACTTGAATCATTCAATTAACTGTAATTAAGACAAGCGGTAAAATTAAATGCCTTCTGGTCTACAGCTGTCCACGTCAAACACATACATAAAAGCTGAATTCAATTAAAATCAAAGTTTCTGGTTCGGTGAGTCCATGATAAAAAAAAACTAAATCTTTGTCAATAAATAGAAATTATGTGTAATGAACAAAACATTTAGCGCATCAACCGAACTTCACTTGAGCCAGTTAACTTCTTTACGAGGTACCTCATTAAATTAAAAGTGGGTAATTAGAAAAGTTTTTAAGATGTTCACGGTGCACTTTTCAAGATGTTTACAGTTTACTTTTCAGTCTGTAAGTGACTGGGCCGATCACTAAGTACATTAGTGCCCACTGGTAAGTCACTTTTTGCAGAGGCAAAGCACTGACTGTCACTTTGAACGGTTCAGAAATTGTTAATTCTTACCAGGTGGGGAATAGTATATTTGGGTCTTTAGGCCTATAACTTGAAAAAAAAAACTTATACAACTCATTTTTTTTAGCAATTCATTCACCACACCTTAGAAAATAAACTATTCTCCGGAATGTGGATAAATGACACAAAGCATTGAAAAACAAATGAATACAAAGTTTTCTTTTATCCAGAGTGAAGATATTCTGAATTATATGACATGACAAGTTAATCTAAATATTTCACTAAAATATATGTTCTATTCGGGTTTCTCATAAATTCTACACTTTTGTAGGGTCACTGTCATTATTTCTTTTTACCATCACTGATTGTTATAAGTCAAGAAAATCCACAATGTTCAGATAAATATCAAACACTTCGATTGGTCTAGTCTTGAGAACGGCACTTTCAGGTATCGCTGAAAGAAGAAGAAGAAAGATTCCCAGGCGAATCAAAACAACTTCAGGGCACAACGGTATCAAAGCGAGATAGGAGGGGTCGTTTCGTAGGAAAAAAAAGTTACTCCTAATTATAAGTGCCCTTGCCCAGAAGGGATATTTTGCGGGCTTGAGAGTCCTTCAACCTTTTCCAGGGAGAGAAAGAGAGGTTGAGAGGAGTGGCGGCTGTTTGGAAGTAGGTGTGGCGACGTAGGAACTCAGACAGAGAGCGCGGGGGTGCTAAAGATTTGGTTCACACACACACGAATATAAACGCTCTCCCCTCCCTCCTCCCCCAAGTGATCCCCCAAACCCCAACACCTTTGCAAACAACATACATATACGCTTGCTTAACAGTGAGTGATGTGGCTTTAAGGGCCTGGCAATAGGTTGCGTTAGACCATGGCTAGTACGAGCGTATTTTGGAGATGCTAAACTGTGTGTATTACATTCGGGAAAGAACCACTGGAAATAATGACACACTGGGAGAAGTAGAAAATATATAAAAGATCTATAGTTCATTACTTTTCACACAGTTCATTGAATTAATTTCCTCGCTGGACTATTTTTTTCCCTGGTAAAGCCCTTGGAATTATAGCATCCTGCTCTTCAACATAGGGTTGCCGCTTAATAATAATAATAATAATAATAATAATAATAATAATAATAAATAAATAATAATAATAATAACAATAATAATGTACATGAAATTAACCAAATACCAAGATCTATTCTCCCCGTTTCTGCTCATCTAAATTCAGGTTAATAGCGGAACACTTGTCTTTAGAATAGCTCTCTTGATGGCACTTAAGATTAGAGAGCTCCCACCTCAAACTCCTTGTTCTCAAACATCTGAAACGCCATCTATCCCAACTGTCCCAACATCAAACGACTTAGTTTGCAAATCGTTTGCTCTCAAACACATAAATGGAGTACAATAACTAACCTTCCATTATCCTTCATTGATGGAAGGAGCATGAGATCATATGTCTAGAACTATGTAACTGATGACGCAAGTCTATTATGTTTCGATATAATAAGTAATGAAACTTTAGAACAATGTTTAAGTCAATGGAAATATTGATCACACCTAACATGGTAATCTTTAGATGTAGGTTTTATGTTTAGACTCGAAAATCTAATGCTCATATTTATGAATGTTTAGACCTATAACTACAATACCTAAACCTAAGAATGCAATGTGCAGATTTAATGTTCAGGCCACTAAAATTACTGCCAGATCTTTGCTCAGTATTTTGTTGTTGTAATATTGAAAATCTCTTATTATAAAATTGGAAATCTTTTAATGAATCATATGGTTTATTTTAACAATGAATAATCAACAGCATTTTTTCACTTTATCAAATTAAGAGCAATCTCTTGCGGATTTTAATTGTTAGATACTCATGACTTTAAATATGTCAAATTATTACTTACCATTACTATCATTAAAAACTACTAAGAATAGTCATGAAAACACTAATAAATGGGGCTGTGGAAGTACCTAAATCCTTTAAAAGCTTCCCCGGCAACCAATTAAGGAACCAATTAAGCAACGCTGCTAGGCAACCCAGGACCAACGGCCTTTTTTAAGAAGACCGCGGTGGTCTGTCGCACCCTAGTTATTGCTGTAGTAGACACACACACACAATGCAGAACATAAGAAATGTATATAAAAATGGGTGTAAAATGACACCACAGGATCAGCATATGGTTGAACTTCTTGCTTCGGTCGCTAACAGGAGAGTTAATGGTTGACACAAAGCTCTACTTTTCCAACTCGTTACTTGCTGCTCAAGTCTGTGATTTTCCTGGTTTCTGGGACAACACTGATTCTAGACTAACAAGGAGGACACTGTCCAGTGCAAAGGTCTGAGGTCTTGTAATCTTCTAAAGTCTTATTTATTTATTTATATATTATTACTACTTACTAAACTGCAACCCTAGTTGAATAAGCAGGATGCTACAGGCCCAGGGGCTCCAACAGGGAAAATAGCCCAGTGAGGAAAGGAAAAAAAATAAATATTTAGGTCATAAGGCCTGACACTAGGGCCAGGGATGACATTAGTTTTTTTTTCCAGCTATTATTATCATCATTATTACCAGCTAAGTAACAGCCATAGGTGGAAGAGAAGTATGATACAAGCCCAAGGGCTCCAAGAGGGAAAAATAGCCCAGTGAGGCAAGAAAATAAGGAAACAGAATGTGCATGAGTGTACCCTAAAGCAAGAGATTTCTAACAAAAAACAACAGACAGTGGAAGACCATGGTACAGAGGCTATAACACTACCCAGGATTAAAGAACAATTGTTTGATTTTAGTGTCTCCCAGAATAGTTGCTTACCAGAACTAAAGTCTCTTCTACCCTTACAAAGTGGAAAGTAGCCACTGAACAATTAACAGTGCAGCAGTTAACCCCTTTAAGAAAGAAGAAATGTGTAAAGAACAGGCCAGACTATTTGGTGTATGTGCAGACAAAGGAAAAATGAGCCGTGAACAAAGAGGAATCTAATGTAATACTATCTGGCCAGTTTAAGAATTTGCAGGCTCGCTGAAAATTATTAAAAGTTGTAGCAGCTTTTTCAACCTGTTCGCGCCTCCTCATCTAGCCATTGTATGATACACACACATTTCTAGTTCAGAAATAACTAAGAATACTAATAATTATCAATCATCATTTTACAATTATTACTATACTTGCTAGTGTTATAGTTGTTACTATTGTACTAGCCTCCCTGCGAGTACAGTGTTAACGTGTTCTCCTAGCATTTGCATGGCAGCAGATCTATCCCAGCCCGGGGACTACGAGTTTAAGCTGTTTACTGGGGAGTTTACTGCTGTGGCTGGGCACCACAGTGGGGGATTTGGCTTGCCCCGCTGACGTTCTGGTGAGCATTTACTCTGATGAAACTGGAACTGAAACTAGACACCTTTAACCTTTACGAATGGCACTTAATATACAATTCAGTGGCTATTTTCCTCTTGGTAAGGATAGAAGAGACTCTTCAGCTATGGTAAGCAGCTCTTCTAGGAGAAGGACACTCCAAAATCAAATCATTGTTCTTTAGTCTTGAGTAGTGCCATAGCTTCTGTACCATGGAGTTCCACTGTCTTGGGTTAGAATTCTCTTGCTTGAGGGTACACTCGGGCACACTGTTCTATCTAGTTTCTCTCCCTCTTGTTTTGTTAAGTTATGGTTTATATAGGAAATATTTATTCTAATGTTGTTACTATTCTTAAAATATCTTATCTTTCCTTATTTCCTTTCCTCACTGGGCTATTTTCACTGTTAGGGCCCATGGGCTTAGAGAATTCTGCTTTTCCAACTAGGGTTGTAGCTTAGCATTTTTTTTTTCTTTTTTTTTTTTTCTTTTCTTTTTTTTGTCATTCATCATCAGCCGTCACTGGTCCACTGCAAGAGAAAGGCTTCATACAGGTCCTTCCACTTGCGTCTGTTTATGGTCTTTCTGTGCCAGTTTATAACCGCATATTTTCTTAGCTCATGAATCCATCGTCTTCTCTTTCTTCCCCTGCTTCATTTCCAATCTCTAGGGAACTATCTGTTAATCTTCTTGTCCATCTATTATCTGCCATTCTCATCACATGTCCTATCCATTTCCATCTTTTTTTCTTCCTTACATGTTAAGAGTACCATCTACATAGTTTGCTCTCGTATCCACGTAGGTCTCTTTCTTTCAATGTTATTCCCAACATTACTCTTTCCATTGCTCTTCGAGTTTTTATTGTTATTACTCAAATAATTAACTAAAACAACTCTCAACTCACCACACAACCGGAAAAAAAAATATCTTTTATTTTCTTACAATGTTGATAGAATATCATCTATATCATTTCACTCTCATATTTACGTATCTCTGTTTCTGCCAGACTTATTCCCATCATTCTTCTTTCCATTGGTCTTCGAGTTATCATTGCTTTTACTCAAATGATTAACTAAAACAATTTTTTTTCATGTTGATAGAATAGCTTCTATATTAGTTTGCCCTCGTATCCACGTTGTTCTTTTTCTGCCAGTCTTATTCCCACCATTCTTCTTTCCATTGCTCTTCGAGTTATCATTGCTATCACTCAAATAATTAACTAAAACAATTCCCAACTCGCAACAACTTGGAAAAAAATAACACCTGAATAACCATAGATCAAATGCACCTGCATGTTTTCAGCTGCTACCTGGGTTTAATCAACGTTCCAAATTTGGTGAAAATTCTAATGAAAGCAGAGATTGTCGCAATGACATATAAAAGAAATTCCTTGCAAATTACCCCTCCGTTGCCGACTAATTTTCACGTAATTATATCGAAATTTCAAGTTAATATCACTTTTTCCTTTGGCTTATCTCTCCTTTAAATATCTAATATCAGCTTTCTTCTAGAATTTTTTTTTTATTATTATTATCATCTAATAAACATGTCATTGATCATCAAAATTATGGATTAGTTTATGATTATTATTATCATCATCATCTAATCTGGATGTCATTGATCAAAATTATGGATTAGTTAATGATTATCATCATCTAATCTTGATAACTTTGATCGTTAAAATCGTGGATTAATTAATTATTATTACCATCTTTTCCTCATCAACGTGCCACCGATTGTCAGATTCATGGATTATTATTATTATTATTATTATTATTATTATTATTATTATCATTATCTCATAATCAAAAATCCATTGTCAGAATTGTGGATTAGTTAATAATTGTGAAAATCTAACATACTTAAAAGTATGTTCATATTTTCTTTTCATCATTACCATGTAATTATCAATATAATAAATGGAAGCCTTTGGCTTCAACATAAAAGAAAATTCAACACCAATAACAACGAAGAAAACTAAATTCAGTATATTTTGATTTCATTATCACCTAACGGAGATAGAGTAATGAAATACTATACACGCAAATACTCTAACGAAAGAAGTAGTTATTCTTCCAAGTCAATTGTTAAAGATTTTATAGTTTATATAAGATATGCTTATTTTAATGTTGTTACTGTTCTTAAAATATTTCATTTTTCTTGGTTTCCTTTCCTCACTAGGCTATTTTTCCATGTTGGAGCCCCTGGGCTTATATCATCTTGCTTTTCCAACTCGGGTTATAGCTTTGCAAGTAATAATAATAATAATAATAAAAATAATAATAATAGAGAAAAATAACAAAAAGTAATAACATACTATACACGCAAAACCACCAACGAAAGTAGTAGTTACTCTTTTAAGTCAATTAAATCAAAGAGGCATTTTCCTTCACATTCAGATCTTCCGGGACAGTTCCATCCTGTTCGTAATACTATAGGCATAAGAGTTAATTCTAATAGTCAGAACTTCTCCATCATGAGGCTCAATACTACACAGTATTCTAGAAGTTTTATTCCAGCTGTTACCAAGTTGTGGGATGATCTTCCTAATAGGGTAG
Source organism: Palaemon carinicauda (assembly GCF_036898095.1). Classification (NCBI taxonomy): domain Eukaryota; kingdom Metazoa; phylum Arthropoda; class Malacostraca; order Decapoda; family Palaemonidae; genus Palaemon; species Palaemon carinicauda. The sequence continues at coordinate 190,839,469 of NC_090726.1, forward strand.
TTGAATCAGTAGAATTTCAAAAGTTCAAACTTGCAGCAAATGTTTTTATGTTGAACAGGCTGACAAAAGTCTTTTTATAGTTTATATATGTAATATCTGTTTTGATGTTATTGTTTTTTAAATATTCTATTAATTGTTGATGATTTCTTATATCGTTTATTTATCTCCTTTTTTTCCTTTCCTCACTGGGCTATTTTTCCCTGTTGGAGCCCCTGGGCTTATAGTATCTTGCTTTTCCAACTAGGGTTATAGCTTAGCAAGTAGTAGTAGTAATAATAATAACAATAATAATAACAATAACAATAACAATAATAATAATAATAACAATAAAAAAAAAAATAATAATAATAATAATAATACTGTAATACTACACGACCTTCAAATCATTAAGAGCAAAGAGTGCTTGCCATGTCCGTTACCTGTTCTTTTAGCGTATCGAATGGCCCTGCATTTTTCTATTTCTTTACTAAAGAAATCCGACACTAACTGTACCAGTGGCGGGAGATAGATTAATTTTCACGCGTAGACCTTGGTTTCTCCCGATAAATTGCGGTATGCGATTTCATTAATATTGCACAGTAATTACTTCAATCTCTTTACAGTTATGAAATATTGAAAGTTTATTAATCCAGGTATTTGTTGGTTTAGATTGAATGGATATTCTAGCGATTCGCTTGAGTTGAATATATTGCATATATGTTTTCCATATCTGAAATATCGTAAGAGTGAACGCTATCAGACTAATCATGATATGAGAGAGAGAGAGAGAGAGAGAGAGAGAGAGAGAGAGAGAGAGAGAGAGAGAGAGAGAGAGAGAGAGAGAGAATTTTTCAATTCAGTATAACTGTGAAACGGCAAAGATTTTTTTTATACAAAGGAAGAAAAAGAAGAACAAGAAGGAGAGAGAGAGAGAGAGAGAGAGAGAGAGAGAGAGAGAGAGAGAGAGAGAGAGAGAGAGAGAGAGAATACACGATTTTTCAGAACTGGGGATACGATTTCAACTTAACTATCACGTACTATTAATGTCATTATTATTACTAGCCAAGCTACAAACTCTATCCGGAAAAGCAGAATGCTTTAAGGCCAAGGGCTGGCTCCAACAAGGGAAAACAACGCCAGTGAGGAAAGGAAATAAGGAAATAAACTACAAGAGAAGTAACGAAATGAAAATAAAATATCCACGTGTAATAGACATTTTTCACTTCTTTGTCTTGACCTCCATGACCTAAAAAAAAAAAAAAAAAAAAAATTATTAGCTAATATCCTGGTTGTTCATTCTACCAGCCACTCGATGAGATCCTATAGCTAGCGAGTTATGGGGTCCTTTGACTGGCCAGACAGTACTACATTAGATCCTTCTCTCTGGTTACGGTTCTTTTTCCATTTGCCCACACACACACCGAATAGTCTGACCTATTCTTTACATATTCCCCTCTGTCCTCATACACCTGGCAACACTAAGATTACCAAACTATTCCTCTTCACCCAAGGGGTTACTGCACTGTAATTGCTCAGTGGTTTCTTTCCTCTTGGTAAGGGTAGAAGAGACTCACTGGCTATGGTAAGCAGCTCTTTTAGGAGAAGGACACTCCAAAATCAAACCACTGTTCTCTCGTCTTGGGTAGTGCCATAGCCTCTGTACCATGGCCTTCCACTGTCTTGGGTTAGAGTTCTCTTGCTTGAGGGGACACTCGGGCACACTAATCTATCTTATTGCTCTTCCTCTTGTTTTGTTAAAGTTTTTATAGTTTAAATTGGAGGTATTTATTTAAATGTTTAACTATTCTTCAAATATTTAATTTTTCCTTGTTTTCTTTCCTCACTGGGCTGTTTTCCCTGTTGGAGCCCCTGGGCTTATAGCATCCTGCTTTTCCAACTAGGGTTGTAGCTTAGCAATCGATAATAATAATGATAATAATCTTAGACGTTATCTTTTATTATTATTATTATTATTATTATTATTATTATTATCACTTGTTAAGCTACAACCCTACTTGGAAAAGCAGGAGGCTATAACCCCAGGGGCCTCAACATCGAAAATAGCCCAGCAGGGAAAGGAAACCGGGAAAAAAATAAAATATTTTAACAACAGTAACAACCTAAAAATAAATATTTCCTATATAAACTATAAAAACTTTAAAACAAAAGAGGAAAAAAAAATAGATAAAATAGTATGCCGGAGTGTACCCTCAAGCAAGAGAAAACGTTCCAGCGAGTAGTAATAATGTCTTTTTCTTATCTTTCAAGTTGGTGTACGTTATCGAAAGAGAAAGTGAGACAATCCAGGCAAAAAAAAAAAAAAAAAAAAAAAAAAAAGATCCACAATTTAGTCAAAAACTGGGGTTATATCCAGTGACCTTATGTTACCCCGTTGCGATGTCCATTATTGCTAATGGGGTCAGTTCGTTTGAGGTTTCTAAGGTAAGATTAAACTGGGTAATGATAGAATGTATGATAATGATAATGATGAAAATATCAAGACTTCTCCCTACATAATAAAGGGATAGTGTCTGGCTATATATATATATATATATATATATATATATATATATATATATATATATATAATAAATATATATATAAATATATGTAATATATATATAAATATATGTAATATATATATAAATAAATATAATATATATACATATATATATATAAATATATAATATACATATATAAATATATAATATACATATATAAATATATAATATACATATATAAATATATAATATACATATATAAATATATATAAGATACATGTATATAAATATATATAATATACATATATAAATATATATAATACACATATATAAATATATATAATACACATATATAAATATATATAATACACATATATATAAATATATATAATACACATATATATAAATATATATAATACACATATATATAAATATATATAATACATATATAAATATATATAATACACATATATAAATATATATATATATATATAATATACATATATAAATATATATATAATATACATATATAAATATATATATATATAATATACATATATAAATATATATATATAATATACATATATAAATATATATATAATATACATACATATATATATATATATATATATATATATATATATATATATTTATAAACACACCCAAATAGCCGGAAACACTCTTTCTATTATACTGTATAGGGGATATACACAACAACAACAAATACAGCCGTTTCTAGTCTACTGCACGATAAAGACCCTAGACATGTCCTTATTTATGTCGGGGGGGGGGGGGGGAAAGGGGGGGTTTAGCCAGCTTTCATCAGCACACTTGCCAGTGTGGATTGGTGATGGTTGGAGATTTTCGTCTGATGGCTCTCAGAAAACCAACCAAAAATGGGTGGCCCTGACTAGTACAGCTTTGGAAATCATGTTGATAAGCAAACCTTTTCACCACGTTGAGGTAGGCTACTCCGACTTAAACAGGAGATCACACACACACACACACATACACACACACACACATATATATATATATATATATATATAGATAGATAGATAGATATATATATATATATATATATATATATACACACACACATATATATATATATATATATATATATATATATATATATATATATATATATATATATATATATATATATATATATATATATATATCGGCTCTTCAAACCAGACCACACACACTGATCCACTGAAATGTGCTTACAGAATATCTTAAAATTGAGTACGGTCCGGTCACGCCGAAGTAAATAAAATTACCCAACAACGCTCGAAAGAGAGAAGAAAAAAAAAGTCTCTCACAATGTGGACCAGGGTAATATATGAAATGAAACTAGCCTACACAGTCTCACCTTGCTCAAGACTAGACGCTTTATTTCACCCGTATTGCTGGAACACGCTGGTGTGGCGCTACGGTTGAGAGCACTTCTTTTGAAACAATATTTATTATTTTCCTTTGTAACAGACGTTTTGTGAATAATTGAATTTAATATTTCCTTTAATTTTGGCTGAAAACATATTTACATATTAAGTAACAGAATGAATATTCCAATATACTGCACTGCACATTGCGACACTAGGTCTAGTGGCTCGGCTTCATGCATAAGCCTATCTCGTTTTGATACTTTTATAAGCTCGAAAGGGTTATCTATTATTATCTTTACTCGAAAATTTTAAAAACCTATTGTACGCCACCCGTCAAAAGGATGGCTAAATAATTAAACAGAAATTCACACACACGAATACATGATTCATCCCCTCCCACCCACACAGTTTCCTACCTATAGTCCATTTCTTTTAGCGATGCAGATTTGCACCGACTCGAAGCGGTGCCCTTTTAGCTCGGAAAAGTTTCCTGATCGCTGATTGGTTAAAATTATCACGTCCAATCACTCAGCGATCAGGAAACTTTTCCGAGCTAAAAGGGCACCGCTGTGAGTCGGTGCAAATCTGCATCGCTAAAAGAAATTGACTATAGCACGTGGCAGTTTGGGCAATTTGTGGGAGATTGTCTCAGCGTCTCATGTTAGAAATATATATATATATATATATATATATATATATATATATATATATATATATATATATATATATATATATATATATGCATATATATATATACATATACATATATATACTGTATATACAGTATATATATATATGTATATTAATAGAATATATAATATATATATGTATATTATATATATATATATATATATATATATATATATGCATACATACATATATGCAGACACTTTCTCTAAATTATACAGTATAGGGGAGTCACATTGTACTATATAACCCGCTGCTCATTTTTCTGTGAATGCAAGTGCGCACGCGCAGGAATGATCTTAAATCCAGAACGTACTAAATATAGAATCATATCTCGTCAGCCAATCGTGCCACTCCACACTGGATCCACGGTCATATCGACCTACTTGCTGGATCAGTCGAAGGAAGAAAATAATGTCAAGTACAAATCACGATAAATCAATGGATTTTTTTTTTTATAAAATTTACACAGACGACAGCTAGCGATCGTATTCTTTTTTTTTTTCAGTTCGAGAACAGCTAGCGATCTCGAGATAGATAGATAGATAGATAGATAAAAAATATATATATGTATAAATATACACACATATATATATATATATATATATATATATATTATATATATATATACTGTATATATATGTATAT
>NC_090726.1:190847174-190862174 GCF_036898095.1 Palaemon carinicauda
TTTTATTATACACATTCCCAGGTATTCGGCATTTCACACCGCATACGGATTGTTTATTGTCGAATCCTCATTATCGAAACACTTAGAAAACAAGTCTTCAGTTTCTTCTTGAAGGCCTTCATAATATCTTCAGTATTTCGAATGTCTAGTGGGAGCTTATTGTATAAACATTCTTGGTTCAATTTCCTTTTCATGACCAGTTACAAATATGTTGAGAATGGTCATCAACGCAAAGTGATTTATGGTTTAAAAGTCCCTCTTGAATGGCAAAGGCTACGGACAGTGACAATCCCTTAGCAAATCAATGCCTTAAGACTGACAATATATACATTTGATCACCAATCATGTATCCTGTCCACCCAAGCTAGCACCAGGGAATGCCAGGTAATGGCTGCTGCTGAATCAGCAGGTAGACCCATAAGCTTCCCTAAAAGCTAGCTTCCGTAGCTCACAAGGATTGAGGTTGTAAACACTGCAAAAAAAAAAAAAAAAAAAAAAAAAAAAAAAAAAAAAAAAAAAAAAAAAAAACTATCGAGCTTGAGCAGGTCTCGAACCTCAGTCCAGCAGATTGTTAGGCAGGAAAATTTCCAACTTCAAGTCAATGCTAAGGATAAAATTGGATAATTCGGGCCATATAGCCTGGCCGCTGGGGCCAGGGAAATCATTCAAGGCCTATATGCATTTAAAGGTAAACCTCATAGTAGCACTTACGAAATAAGGTGGACAAGCAAGATGTAAGAAATGAGATGGATGAGCAAGATGTAAGAAATGGGGTGGACGAGCAAGATGTACGAAATGAGGTGGGCGAGCAAGATGTACGAAATGAGGTGGACGAGCAAGATGTACGAGCAAGATGTAAGAAATGAGATGGATGAGCAAGATGTAAGAAATGAGATGGATGAGCAAGATGTAAGAAATGAGATGGATGAGCAAGATGTAAGAAATGAGATGGATGAGCAAGATCTAAGAAATGGGGTGGACGAGCAAGATGTAAGAATTTAGGTGGACGAGCAAGATGTAAGAAATGAGATGGACGAGCAAGATGTAAGATAGGAGATGGACGAGCAAGATGTAAGAGATAAGGTGGACCAGCAAGATGGAAGAAAATAGGCGGACACGCAAGTAGAGTAAAAGCCAAAACTCATTTTTCATTACTCACCATATAACATACTTCCCATATCATATATTAACCATTTCCCATGTTCATATCAGCCTTTCTTTTTTTTTTTTTTTCCTTTCCCCGCCCCTTTCCGATGTGGTCACCTTGAATTCAACAACAGGTGTCGTGCTCTAAATTATACAATATATAAAATTTACCACATGCCATCTGCTCTAATTTGCCGTCATCATCTGGGTGGTTTCTATTATGACCGGAGAGGATTTTTTTTTTCTTTTTTTTTTTGTATTTTGACCGGTGACCTATTTCTTTTTGCTTTTCTCTAATTGTTATCAATTATTTTAAGAGCGGTCCTCAGTCTCTTCAAAAAGATCTATTCTTTTTGCTTTTCTCTAATTATATCAATTATTTTAAGAGCGGTCTTCAGTCTCTTCAAAAAAAATAAATAAATAAAGATTGACCATTAAACTAACGTTCTTGTTCTCTTAGAAAAAAAAAGGAAAACCAATAAAGATTGATAGATGATAATCAACCATTAAATCTTTACTGTACGTTTTTAAATGAGCAATATTTATAGAACGTTGTAAAGAAGAAAATTAGCAAATTCAAAAGACCTATTCATAATAAACATAAGTTCACCAAAGCAATCAAATAAATAAGTTTTTCCCTTCAGATTTCAGATAAATGATAACTGTATTTCAGTTCCAGTCAGATTTAGGTTAGATTTAATTTCAACTGACGTAACTTATTTAATTATAAAAACTTCAAACTTCAAAATCTTTTGCAATCGTCATGAGAACCAATTATCAATGAACAAATTGTATGACAACAGTGAAAGTGCCAATATAACTGCAGTTATTAAGTTACAGCGACACCAAATCACATTCAATTATCAATTAGTTCTAATCAACAGATGTGATAATTAAAGAAACAGTTATCAATTTTGTGTAGTTGATGAAATTCATACAAATCTAACTGATGTTCTTATTGTTTTTAAAATATTTTATTGTTATTTTTTTCTCATATCGTTTATTTATTTCCTTATTTCCTTGCCTCACTGGGCTATTTTTACCTACTGGGGCCCTTGGGCTTATAGCATCATGCTTTTCTAACTAGGGTTGTAGGTTAGCTAATAATAATAATAAAAAAAAAAAAATTAATAATAATAATAAATAATTATTATTATAATAAGTAATAATAATAATAATAATAATAATAATAATGATGATGATAATAATGTTGATAATAATAATAATAATAATAAATAATAATAAAAAATGATAAAGATAAAGCTGTCTGGTTCCTGTTTCATCAGAATAGATGCTCACCAGAACGTCAACCGGGCAAGCCCAACCCCCAAATGTGGTGCCCAATCACAGCAGTATCCTCCCCAGTAAACAGCTTAAACTCAATGTTCCGGGCTGGGATCGATCTGCTGCCATGCGAATGCTAGGCGAACACGTTATCACTGGGTAGTACAGGATAAAATGACTGAATCTTAAGGGCCAAGCAAGAGCAGGAGCCTATGCAAATTTCATAAACATATATATACACATATATATACACACACACACACACACACACACACACACACACACACATATATATATATATATATATATATATATATATATATATACATATACGTATATTTACATATATATATGCACACACATAAATATATATATATATATATATATATATATATATATATATATATATATATATATAATATATACATATATATAATATATACATAATATATATATATATATGCATATATATACAAAATACATACATACATATATATATATATATATATATATATATATATATATATATATTTATGTATATATAATATACATATATATATATATATATATATATATATATATAATATACATATACATATACATAATATACACACATATTATATATATATATATATATATATATATATATATATATATATATATATATATATATATATATATATATATATTGAGAGGCCCAAAGAAGCTTGAAGAAAGAGAAGATTTTTCCGGAGGAAAAACAAACATTGATCAATCAAACAAGACATCAGTTAATGGAGAATATAATAGCACTTACTATTGGTGAAGTATCCAGCTCGCATGAATCCCATCTTCGCCAGTAGATTCTTAACCAATTCTTAACCAACTCTTGCAGGCGATTCTCAACCAAATACGATAATTAACTGGTTGTTTAAATTGTTTGTTTACAAACAAGATATTCGCTGTTTTTCACTTCATTAAGTTTTTCGCTACACTGGTACTCGATCACATAGCTTTTTTTGGTACTGTATGTAAAATCTGTTCCTCGTATGCAATTATCAGTTATTTGTGGTAAACACTGTAGATTCAAAATAAATATAAAACGAATCTGAGGATGATTGAAAAATTTCTCGTTTGATGAAATATGAATTTATATTAAATCTCAAAATTCGTGGTTTCGAAGCCTACCAAAGAATGCACTCATCTCGTATATAATTTCTTTGGGAATAAGTTATTCCCCAATAAAGTTATTTTAATTATCAATGTATATATGTTGCTTAAAATTGAAGAACGCGTATGTTAAGTATATATATATATATATATATATATATATATATATATATATATATATATATATATATATATATATATACATATATATATATGTATATACACACATATATACATATATATATATATATATATATATATATATATATATATATATATACACACACATATATATATATATAAACAATTTATACATATGTACATATATATTATATATATATATATATATATATATATATATATATATATATATATTTATATATATATATAAACAATTTATACATATGTACATATATATTATATATATATGATATACTGTATATATGCAGAAGAACCACAGGGAAAATGAAAATACGAAATATACGATTAAGTATTTTCATTTTCCCTGTGGTTCTTCTGCATCTGAGCATCACGTTTTCCTGTAATATTTACGCATATATATATATATATATATATATATATATATATATATATATATATATATATATATATATATATATATATATATGTATATATATATATATATATATATATATACATATACATATACATATATATATATATATATATATATATATATATGAGATATATATAAGAGATATATATATATAGATATATATATATATATATATATATATATATATATATATATATATGTATATATATATATATGATATATAATACATATATGATATATATGATATATATAATATATATATAATATAAATAATATATATAATATATATATATATATATATGATAAATTTTGCACATTTAGACGTGTTTTTCATATTCAAATAAGCCATATATTTTTGATACATTAATGTCTGGATTCTTTTAACAACCTCGGGATCAGAGCCCCAGGAGAAATCACACAACGGCAATAGCTTCTGACCGGCCGGGAATCAAACCCTGGTCAAGTTAACTTGTATGAACAGTGACTTACCACTTGGCCAAAAAAAAAAAAAGATCTTGTGGACAAGTTTGTAAGTCACTGTTCATACAAGTATCCTTGACCATGGTTCGATTCCCGGCCGGTCAGAAGCTAATGTCTTTGTGTGATTTTGCCTGGGGCTCTGATCCCCAGGTCGTTAAGAGATTCCATACATTAATGTATCAAAATATATGGCATTTGAATATATATAATAAATAAATAAATTTATATATATATATATTGTATATATATATATATATATATATATATATATATATATATATATATATATATATATATATATATATATATATATGTATTATAAGACTTGACCAAGTCACCGATGGCAGTGAAAAGGTTAACAAGTGATCAATTTCCTTAATTAACGAAGGAGCAACACTTGCTAATATAAAACGCACGAAGTAATGAGTCAACTGCTATTCAGTTCAACTACAAAGTTCTGTCTTTTATTCAGAGAAAGTTGTTGTTATTATTATTATTATTATTATTGTTATGATCATCATCATTATCATTTCATTATCATCTTTACCATCTATTATTATTTTTATTACTATTATTATTATTATTATTATTATTTCTATCATAATTACTATTATCATCATCATCATCTTCATCATTATCATCATTGTCACCATTATTATCATCATCATCATCCTTATTATCATCACTGTCATCATTATTATCATCATCATTATTAGTACTATTATTATCAATAGCATTATTTTTATTAATATGATCAAAGCTAAAACCCCAGTCAGTAAATCATGATGTTATAAGCCTAATGGCACCAACAAGGAAAAACAGCCTATTGAGGAAAGTAAATCATGGAATAGTCATGTGAAGTAATGAATAATGAAAATAAAATATCATAACATCAATAACAACGCTAAAACAGATCTGTCATCTATAAACCATGAAGATAGACTAAGTCAGCCTGTTCAACATGAAAAACATTCTTTGTAAAGTTTGAACTTATGAAGATCTCATTTAGCACATGTATTTCGCTCATGATTAGCAGAGGCAAGGGACAGTGACACTACCCTATCAAGCAGGACAATGCCCTAAAGACTGACTATATATACATATGATCAGCGCCCAAGCCCCCCTCTCCACCCAAAACTAGGACCCAAGGAGGGCCAGGCAGTGGCTGCTGCTGAGGACTCAGCAGATAGACCTATAGGCTCCCCCCAAAACCCTCTATCCTTTTCTCACAAGGATGGTTTGGTTGCAGCGACCAAAGGAACAAACGAGTATGATATAACCCAAATACTTCAAGCCAAACACTAAATAATGCTAATTACCAAAAAGAATTACTTTCAGTATTTTCTAATTTGGATAAGAACTTCCTCTCCTTAATAACAAATGAAATTCAAACCGTCCCTCATTATCTCCCTAGTGTAAAACGCCCATACAACACGAGTCTCTTTTCATTCATTCATCCATTTAACGCAACGAGACCCTTTTCTATGGATCCCCATCCTCCCTCGGCGTTGCTAAAACACCCATTTCCTGGAGAAATTACAGGCCGACTAATTACCCCCAGCGGAGGTTTAAAGGCCGCTCATGAATGGTAGAGGCAAGGGACAATTCCTAGAGACTGACCATATTAAAGATGATCAGCGCCCAAGTCACCTCTCCACCCAAGCTAGAACCAAGGAGGGCCAGGCAATGGGTGCTAATGACTCAGCAGATAGACCTTAGGCTCCCCAAACCCCGCCCCATCCTTAGCTCATAAGAATGGTGGGGAACGACCTAAGGAACTAACGAGTTTGAGCGGAACTCTAGTCTGGCGTTTGCCAGTCAGGGACGTTACCACATCGGCCACCACAACCCTAATGAAGAAAATGGCCCGAGACGTTAAACATGGCGATTACACAAACTTATTTCGAGAGATCGTTAGAAAAGATGATAATTCGCTTACACAGTTACGGTGGTTACATCATTGTGAACGCCATCCCCCCCCCCCCACACACACACACCCTCGTTTCGAGGTGAAAGAAACCAAAGGGGGGGGGGGTGTTGAGATGGTGCGGGTCATTATCGTCATTATCAAAACTTTCACTAGGTACTTTGGTGCGCGAGCGCACACGCACGCAAATGCGTATTCGTGAATTGAACCACCTGATTTCATAACGTTTCAATATCAGTTTGTTTCTCATAATGAAATGTAATATTTATAGCGGAAACTGTTTATAAAGGCTGCAGCTTTTATATTTAGTAGGGTTATTATTATATTATTACTTGTTAAGCTACAACACAAGTTAGAAAAACAGGATGCTATAATCCCTAGGGTTCCAACAGGGAAAAATAGCCTAGTGAGAAAAGGAAACAAGAAAATAAACTACAAATAATGAACAATCAAAATCAAATACTTTAAGAACAGTAACATTAATGTTGTTATTGTTCTTATAAACAATAAAAACTTCGAAAAAAAGATAAAAAAGTAAATAGAATAGTGTGCCTCCGTGTACCCTCAAACAAGAGAACTCTATACCCAGAAAATGGAAGACCATGGCACAGAGGTTATGGTACTAGACGCTTTTCAATAATTTCCGTTTAAATAATGTTCCTACAGCAAACACTAATGGTGATGATCGTCTTAAGCCTTGGAAAAAAAAAAACAGTTCAATAAGATAATTCTCTCTCTCTCTCTCTCTCTCTCTCTCTCTCTCTCTCTCTCTCTCTCTCTCTCTCTCTCTCTCTCTCTCTCTCTCATTAATTCCGTGAATATCACGAGGAGCTAACAGGGATACTTTATCCCACTATACGTGACAGATATTATTATTATTATTACTATTATTATTATTATTATTATTATTATTATTAGCTAAGATACAACGTTACTTGGAGTAGCAAGATGACATAAGCCCAGGAGGCCCAACAGGGAAAAATAGCCCAGTAAGGAAAGGTAATAAGGAAATAGATAAAGGATATAAGAAGCAATTAATAAATAAAATTAAATATTTTAAAAGCTAACATAAAAACAGACATCTTATTTATAAACTATGAAAAGACTTATGTCAGCCTGTTCAACACAAAAACATTTGCTGCAAGTTTGAACTTTTGAAGTTCTACGGATTCAACTACCCGATTAGGAAGATCATTCCACAACTTGGTCACAGGTGGAATAAAACTTTTAGAAGATCGTTTCTTCGAAGTTACAGCATCTGAAGCTTTTGATTTCTCTATCAGCTTCTGTTTTCCCGCGTCTAATATCCATGCATCTATAGCTTACTTCGTGGTACTTCGCCGTTTTTTGGTTTGGTTTTCAATTTGCCTCCACATTTTAATTTCGAATCATTTACTTACGCAAGATTAAAAATCACCATACAATATTTAATGCTTAAAATGAACATTGCTGGATTAAAAAAACTCAGGAGTGAGTCTAGTTATAATAATAGAAAAACTTGTTTTAGACAAAGGAAGGAAACTAGCATAGTAAAAAATGGGCATATACAATAAACAGAGAACAGAAAATAAGGAATGCACACAAAATGATAGTTACAGGTATACAATCAGACAGGAGATGAAAAAATATAATAATTTGAGGATCACTGTTAAAAGGCAAAAGGAAAGAGCAAGGTGAGACAACAAAAATACTGAAAAGTAAAAAAAGAAAAAAACTTCAAAGTAATAAAAACATGAAACAACAAAGGGTAGAAGAAATTAAATAGAAAAGCCACATAATTCTACTCAAACAAGAAATTGATAATCATCACATTCAAACAAAAGGATAAATTCCCACAAGAGAATAAACATTAAAAAAGGAAGAAGGGGGAGACAAGCATAAAGTTAAACGAGAGAATAAACATTAAAAAAGGAAGAAGGGGGAGACAAGAAGAGAAAGACATACATAGAAACAGAGGAGTAAATGTGTAGAACAGAGAGAGAGAGAGAGAGAGAGAGAGAGAGAGAGAGAGAGAGAGAGAGAGGGTCTGGACTACTGGTCAACCGTGTTCAAGTGTGTATCTAGAGGTCATTGAATCGGAGTGTGTGTGTTCGTATGTACGCATGTATGTTTACCTTCCCGAGGCCATTGTGACAACGCCATCGTGACGCTGTTGACTTAACGTTCGAGGGTGCGTTAAATATTAAAAAAAAAATAAATAAATAAATAAATAAATGAAAGGTTTGAGAAAACTAGTGAATCAAAGTTATTCTATACAGGATTCTGTCAATTAGAAGGAAGTCTTCGAAATTTATAAAAAGTTTTATTTCGATCTTATTTCCTTTAAAATTAGCTTTAAAAACCTTAAAGGTTTAAAATTGTGTAATTAAAAGAAGAACCAATAATTAACCTCTTTCATAAAGATAAATTTTCCGTAGATTCATTCCTTTCGGCCCTTAATCACGGAGAGAGAGAGAGAGAGAGAGAGAGAGAGAGAGAGAGAGAGAGAGAGAGAGAGAGAGAGAGAGAGAGAGAGAGAGAGAGAATGCACCTGCCACCTACAGTTCATTCCATATGATCTTACGAGCGTTCCTAAATATCTTGTATGAACTATTATTATTGATATGGTAGACCAGTAAAAAAGCAAATTGCAATTAAATGTACATTGTAATAATATGAAACATCTCCAATGTACCAAACCTTAAAGAAAAAAAAAGTTAGGTGGTTTTTGTAACTTCGAGGTTTAGGATGAACCCTTTCCACTAGTTCATAGTTTAAATATCATTCCCATGGTTTTAAGACATCGATTTTAAATAGATCAATTCCAAAATAGCATAAACTTAAAGGCTGGATTCTTGTTGCAGCAAAATGGCGTCAAACACAATTTTCTTGGCTCGAAACATTCAGTCTGTTCCCATGACTAGGTCTAGCTCACAGGGATACATACTGGATGTGACTTTTAAATAAACTAAAGGAATTTAAATAATCCACTAAAATAGGGATGTTAAAATAAACAAGACAGCGCATATAACAACCATGAGTCAATAGAAGATGCGGTTCCTTTCCCTACCCACAATGCACTAGGAGACAGTAGTCCCTTGACCTGATACATATATAAATGTGGGAAAACTTGTTGGCCAAATGACAACGGATAGACTGTGGGTTTCACTGTTCCATATAGAAGAAATACGAATAATAACCCACTCTGCCATTGAAGCAGTTACTGGAATATAATAAATTTTAGATAATTGAAACATGATATTATTCTCCGGTTCTCACTAATTTGAATAAAAAAAAAATACGAAGATGACTACAAAAAAATTATATGTTCGTCGATCCTCACAACTGCATTTCACCACTAATCACTTAGATGTCTTTAATAGAAAGTATATAGTATTGAGGATAAATCACATTTAAACTAGGCCAACGGCTAATTCACAAACATCTTGTATAACGAATCGAGAAAAAAAAATACCACAATCACAAAAGTTCTCTTGTCCTTAACCGGCCGGAGAGACGAGAATGTTACTAAAGGGAATATCTCAATCCAACCTGTGAAAAAGGGATTCCCACCTATCCCCACCCCCAACTATCCTCCCTAGGTTCATCCCAACGACTTCCCCCCCCCCCCCCCCCACCTCCATTCTCAATCCGACAACCGTTGGATCACTTCTTGTCCCCTCCTCGCGGATGGGTGGGTCGCCCATCCGCCCACGTAATCAACTTCATCCACCTGATCGACTTCCAAAACTTCAGGGATTTGGTTTACGAAATATGGCCATTACACAAGGCACAGGGGGCCAGGGAGTTGATTCTTTTCTAAGGGAGATCGCTGGAGGAATAACCCACGAAGCAATATTCTGAAGGTTGGACAGAAAGAAGGAAGAAACTATACTCAATGTTTTTTAATGAGGCGCACTTGCACGGACTCGCAGCGGTGCCCTTTTAGCTTGAAAGAGTTTCCTGCTATCTGATTGGTTAGAATTCTCTTGTCCAACCAATCAGCGATCAGGAAACTTTTCCGAGCTAAAAGGGCACCCCTGCGAGTCTGTGCAAATCTGCCTCACTAAAATTAACTGACTGTAAGTATGATCGAGGGTAAATTAGAAGGCTACTAAGTGGATGCAGCTAGGTGTTGAAGGGACACTACAGTTTAGGGTGCAATGATAGGCCTATACTTGCCACTATGGTCTACGCGAAAGCCTGTTTGGTAAATTCAGTTCTGAATAGTTTCATCATATCCAAAGCTCACATTAACAGTATTATTCGAGCTGTCTGATTAACCTCAAGGTTGAAATTTTGATGAAATTTTTAACAACTAATTTCCTAACTTAATTTCATCTTAGATAAGTTTTAACGTCCTAACATGGTCAATTGAAAAAGCAGCATGCTATAAGCCCAGGGATTCCAACAGGGAAAGTAGTCCAGTGAGGGAAAGGAAACTAGGAAAAATAAAATATTTTAAGAAGGTTAACATTAAAATAAACATTTCCTATATAAACTATAAAAAAAAACTTCAACCAAATACAAGAGGAAGAAAGATAAGATAAAATAGTGTGCCCGAGTGTACCCTCAAGCATGAGAACTCTAAACACAGTTTAAAGGTTTAAAGGCCACTCATGAATGACAGAAGCAAACGACAGTGACAATGACCTAGCGACTATACATGTGATCAGCGCTCAAGTTCCTCTCCATCCAAGCTAGTTGCTAGTACCAGGGAGGTCCAGGCAATGCCTGCTGATGACTCAGCAGGTAGACCTATAGGGTCCCTCAAACCCCACATCCTTAGCTCACAAGGTTGATGAGGTTGTAGAAACTACTATACTCAAGTTTTTTTAATGAGACGCATTTGCTCCGAATTACAGCGGTGCCCTTTTAGCTCTGAAAAGTTTCCTAATCGCTGATTGGTTAGAATTATCTTGTTCAACCAATCAGCTATTAGGAAACTTTTCCGAGCTAAAAGGGCACCCCTGCGAGCCGGTGCAAATCTGCCTCACTAAAAAAGAATTGACTATAAATACTATCAAGCTTGAGCGGGACTCCAGCAGATCGCTAGGCAGGGACGTTACCAATAGGCTACAAGAGTGAAATAAACGAAAACAAATACTGCCAGAAGATTATATTTCAAGACTTATTATACAATTCATTTTCAATGTAATTCGTCGTTTTGTGGTCTGCAAAATGTCTTGTTATTGAAGGTTTAATTATCACTTCGATACTTAGTTAATGTGGTTGTCATTACGTTTTTGATTATGACATATTTGATGTCAGAAAATATTTCGCGTAATTGAATAAATCCCAGGATAAATAATAATAATAATAATAATAATAATAATAATAACAATTATTATAAAACTAATAATAATAATAATGATAATGATAATAAAAATAATAATAAGTAATAATAATAACATCAACAACAACAACAACAAATGCAGCAGTTTCTAGTCCACTGC
The DNA here is from genome assembly GCF_036898095.1 of Palaemon carinicauda. Lineage (NCBI taxonomy): Eukaryota > Metazoa > Arthropoda > Malacostraca > Decapoda > Palaemonidae > Palaemon > Palaemon carinicauda. The sequence continues at coordinate 190,859,173 of NC_090726.1, forward strand.
AGGACAAAAGTCTCAGACATTATTTTATTCATGTCTGGGGTTTGGCCAGTTTTCATCACCAATCTGGCATCCAGTACGGATTGGTGATGATGGGAGATATTAGTTTGCTCGCTTACTACAAACCAACCTAGTATGGCCGGCCCGACTAGTACAGCTTTGCTAATCATGGCGATATACAAACCCTTTCACCACGTTAGGTTATCCTCGCTCAGGAAATAATATTAAATCTGGAATAATCACTTATGTCAGACTTTAAAAAATTGCGTATTCTTTGCACGCACACGCGCGTGAGCATTATAGTATATACACCAGGGTACACTGATCTATCTTATTTATCTTCCTCTTATTTTTTAGTCTTTATAGTTTATATATGGAAGATCTATTTCTATGTTGTTACTGTTCTTAAAATATTTTACTTCGATAGTTTATTACATGTCTTGTTTATCTATGTCCTTGTTTCCTTTCCTCACTGGGATATTTCTCCAGGATGGAGCCCTTGGGCTTATAGTGTCTTGCTCTTCCAACGTCTTGCTCTTCCAACTAGGGTTATAGCTTAGCTTGTAATAATAATAATAATAATAATAATAATAATAATAATGAGGCACACCACTTTAAGTTTTCTGATAAAACCTGGTGTTATCGAGAAATTATGCAATACTTAAATGTGGCTATACTCGAGCACAAATCAATCACTGTTAATTACCAGCAGCTCTTCAAGGAGAAGGACACTCTAAAATCAAACCATAGATCTCTAGTCTTGGGTAGTGTCATAGCCTCTGCACAATGGTCTTCCACTGTCTTGGGTTAGAGTTCTCTTGCCTGAGGGTACACTCGGGCACACTATTCTGTCTTATTTCTCTTCCTCTTCTTTGTTACAAGTTTTTAAAGTTTATATAGGAGATATTTATTTTGGTGATGATGTTCTTAAACTACTTTATTTATCCTTGTTTCCTTTCCTCAGTGGGCTACTTTTCCCTGTTGGAGCCCTTGGGCTTATAGCATCTTCCTTTTCCAACTAGGGTTGTAGCTTAGCTAATAATAATAATAATAATAATAATAATAATAATAAACTGTGCAATGCGTAAATGTTGCTATACTCGAGAACAAATTAATCAATCATCACAGAATGTTGGAATTGTCATAATTTTTTTTCATGCCAGAATCATAAGTACAGTTGGCTTCACTAATTCCGGTACACTTTCCTTGAAGTGTACCGGAATTAATGAAGACAACTGTACCATCAGAGGTCAATAATTTCACATTTAATGCATTGCAAAATGATACATTGGATCCAAACAATCTCTCTCTCTCTCTCTCTCTCTCTCTCTCTCTCTCTCTCTCTCTCTCTCTCTCTCCTCTCTCTCTCTCTCTCTCTCTCTCTCTCTCTCTCGTTGCTGATGGTGGTAACCTTGACATCCCTCTCTGCAACTTTCACTTTTTCCGGACTCATTGCAGAGGTACTTTCAATGCTCTCCCAGTATTCACTTTCACTATCTGTGTATGTATGCATCTATGTATGTAGATACAGTAGGCATGTATGTATGTATGTATATAGGTATGTATGTATAAAGGTATGAATGTATGCATATATGCATATATGTATGTATGTATGTATTTAGTGAGCGCTGAGAAGCCATTTATGTAGTCAAATTATTACCAAAGAACACAAAGAAAATTAAATAACCATAAAAATGAAACTAAAATTAACGACTTTAGATTGCATGTATGTATGTATGTATGTATGTATGTATGTATGTATGTATGTATATATGCGAGCGCTAAGAAGCCATTTATGTAGTCAAATTATTACCAAAGAACACAAAGAAAATTAAATAACCATAAAAATGAAACTAAAATTAACGACTTTAGATTGCATGTATGTATGTATGTATGTATGTATGTATGTATGTATGTATATATGCGAGCGCTAAGAAGCCATTTATGTAGTCAAATTATTATCATATAAAAAAATTAAAATTAAAATAAAAAAGGAAACTAAAATTAACAGCATTTGATCACTAATAGTTAACATAACCTAAAATCACCCTGTCAATCATAATACAATGAAGAGATGACCTGGAAAAACTAATATTAAAACAAAGTAAAACCAACATAGAAAACAACTAAATTCGAATACAGGGAACGAATACAAACCACGGCCAGGTGGAGGGTCAAAGTACGGGCGAGGTCAAGAGTCAGAAATTAACCTTTGACCTTAAAATGGAGAAAATGATAAGTGAAAAAACAGATTGGCGGGAGGCAAGATGGTGCAGCTTAATCTCCCTTATAAAATAGAGAACAAGTGTCTGGTTTTATATATAAATACTAGTTTACGCAAGCCGTCAAATATGATGGCTAATTATTTAGATATGTTCACACCCGTATTCCCCCTCACTAGATTGTGACTACTCCCAATCCACTTAACTCCAGGGATGGGATGAGCTGGGCGTAACCGAATGAATATAATATATATATATATATATATATATATATATATATATATATACAAATACTATATATATATATATATATATATATATATATATATATATATATACATACTATACATATATATATATATATATATATATATGTATAATATATATATGTATATATATATATATATATATATATATATATATATATATATATATATATATATATATAAATATATACATATATATATACATATATATACATACTATATATATACATTATATATATATATATATATATATATATATATAAAATATATATATATATATAATATATATATATATATATATATATATATATATATATATACACACACACACTCCGTATCATAGAGAATTGATGTTCCTTCCCTGTCCCGCTGAGCAGTATTGCCAAGCGTATGACTACTCGGCCTCTCCCGGTCCCTAGGGTAGGGGGAGAGATTAGCCATATCCTGGCGAGAGGAGGTACTTTTTCGTGAAATTGGTCGAAATTCTTAAAATTAACAAATCGGAAAAAAATTCAAA
>NC_090726.1:190872174-190889674 GCF_036898095.1 Palaemon carinicauda
TTGCATCAAATTTCTTCATGATTGGATGATTTTAACTAACTAATGAGTACATTATCATTAATATAATTACTAGCCAAGCTACAACCCTAATATGAAAAGCAGGATGCTACAAGCCTAAGGGCTCGAACATGGAAATACAGCCCAGCGAGGAAACGAAATAAGGAAAAAATAAACATGGTACTATACGATAATTTGCACATCTTTAACAGTTTTAAGAATCTTAGATTACTAAAATTACTGAACAGTAAAAAACTGGTAAATAGTTCAACAATTATAAAATATGCAAAATATAACAATCCTCTCCACCTTAACAAATATAAGTTCAATCAAAAGAAATAGAGCAAGAAGGAAAAGAAATGGAAGTTCCAACTAAAAAATAAAATCAAGTCACACCCTGAGTAATGAGACAGCACTTCTCTTTCCAATCCTTCACTCTCGACTAAACAAAAATGTGTGTCAATTCAAGTCTCTGAATCAGGCTGGTTTTCTCAGGAGAAACTGACTCAAAACATTTAAGTGAATTGTTGAATCAAACCAATTAGTCTCAATCAGGTAAAAGGTAAAAGGCAGGTGGATGACCTGCTGTTTCAGTGGTCTGATGTTATACTGCGTATATTGTCTTTTGGTTTATTATTGCTTTAGTGTTAGTGTACCCCAACAGCCAAAGCAAAGTCCTTCAAAAGAAGGCCACCTTGTTACCCCATACGAATGGGAAAAAAGCACGCTAATAGAAGAAGTATTATTTTTTCCTCATTTTTATCATTACAGTGGGAATTTTTTTCTATAAATGATTCTTTCTTATTTGAGAGGAGGTAGCTAATGCCAGGAAAATAATTAAACTTGCCAAATTTACACATATATTAATGTATATATATATATATATATATATATATATATATATATATATATATATATATATATATATATATATATGCGTGTGTGTGTGTGTGTGTGTGTAAATTTGCAATAAAAAATAGCACCCAAAATTTTAAGGGAGCCATATAGTTTAAGAAACATTATCAATACTGAGATCTGGATGTTGAGGAGCCACCAGCCATGAACTACTAACAGTCATACTTAGAAATTTGCTGGGGTTCAACTTCATGCCCTAAAATTTGCACTCAACACTAATTTTAGCTAAATCTTTATTAAGGAATTCGGCCATCCCACATCAACATTCAGGAGAAGGAAATAAGGCAAAGAGAGTAGCATCATCTGCATATACAATGAGCTTGTTTTCTACGCCAAAACCACATATGATAATATAGTATGAAAATGAATGGGCAAAGTATGTTACCTTAAGGAACACCAGATATCACATTCCTGCAATCTACAGTATTACTTTAAAAAATCGATAAAAATTCCAAGAAAAGATCCACCCACTCCTAACTGTGGATTTAAAAACAAGGGCCACATGATTATCACTATCAAAGGAAGTACTAAAATCAAGGCCAATCATTCGAATTTCCTGACCACAATCAATGGATTTCTATACAGCATTAGAGATTGTAAGAAGGACATCACATGCTCCAATGCCTTTGCTAAAGCCATATAGTAAACCTGGGAACACCATCCACATTTATTAGTTTTGACAAATGCCTTTAAAAAACTTTAGAGAATACAGTATGGGATTTATGGAAATAGGGTAGTACTCAGTAGGGCTAATACCAAAACATTTTTTTTAATGGAATAACATTACTATTTCTCTAAGTGCAAAATAACAGAAAATGTAGGAGCTAAAAATCCACTGCCTTTATAAAAAAAAAATAAGGGAAAATACCAACCACTTGAGGATACACCATAATCATAAAGATCTATCAAAAGGGTTTTAATTTTCTGGGACCAAAAAGTAAAATAGTTTGTTTAGTCTCAGAACACCAGAAATGAGGATGATAAGAGTTTCTTATTACTTTCAAACCAGATCTACCAGTCAATGGTAGAGCCATCTTGCTTAATGTAAAAGAAGGAACTGTTAAGTTTACACCAAAGATTGCAGACCTAACGGTAGCCCCCTTTTTATGTTCCCGTTTTCTTATGGTAGAGGCAAGGGACAGTGGCAATGCTAGGACAAAGCTCTAGAGACTGAACATATATACATTAAATCAATGCCCAAGCCCCTTCTCCAGATAAACATATATGCTCACAAAAATGAAGAGATTACAAACACTACAAAAACTATAGAGTTTGAGTGGGTCTCAAACTCCATTCCAGCAGGTTCGTCAGGCAGGAATGTTTCCAATAGGGTACCACAACCCTTATACTGGATAGGGTTTCTTTCATTGTCAAATTGTATTTCTTTTTATTTGAAGCATAAATACATGGCTACAGTCCTTAGCTAACTGAAGTTATTTCAAGTCAAATCTAATCAGCTACCCTTCTTCCTTTCCCCCTCTCTTGAAATTATTATTCTTCTTCTTTCATTTATCCCATTGGCATAAGCAGTCATTTGAAACATGAAACGAGGTGCATTGGCTAGCCTAAACTGATCTCGGTAAAAATATTTACGCATTCCTTGGTGTCTACCTTTTACGCAACAAAAGGAAACCTGGTATGATTTCCCTTGGGAAGAAGGCATCCAAAGGGTTATTTTTCTAATCTAAGGTAAGTTCTCATGGAGTGGAGCCAGGCCCCTTAACATGAACCCCTCTCCATTGCTTTGTATTTCAAAAGTGTAATAACTGCTTTGAGAGAAACCAACACTTCCACCAATAACAGCATGTAGATAGTTACGAAACAAGTTGCGAAACAAGTTACAAAACATTGTCGCTGATTTGACCAGAACCTATTTGGCTGTCCCTAAAGGCTTTCCATATTGAAGCATTCTGCTTTTCCAGCTAAGGTTGTAGCTCGGCAAATAATAATAATAATAATAATAATAATGATAATAATAATAATAATAATAATAATAATAACAATAATAATAATAATAAATGTGCTTAAATTCATTAGAATTTGCGAAAAATTTAATCTTTTGTAAATTACATAAAAATTACATTATAGATTCAAGACTAAATTCTGCTACTATTGTCCTGAAATTTGTTAATTTGTAAACTATCAGCCGTCATGAGAAACTTAAATTACTCAACGGAAACTTGAATTACTTAAGTTACTTCCTTTTCAAATGAATTGAGAAGATTCACATGGGAGCGAGTATCTCGTTATCTCAGTCTAAATACTTCAATTATTCTATAGATATAAATTCTTAGACTGCAGCACTTTTTTTAGAATATAAATCTTCTCTAATTTATTCAATAAATCCAGAACGTATTCAGATTTAAATCATAGTAAGCACCAAAACTTATTTTAGAGGTCCATTAACTTAGTCGTTTGTGTTAGTTGAGCTCAACTATACGATGAACTCCATACTTAATATCATGAGAAAGTATCTACCGTATACTGCATTTTATGGTCTTCCCAGAATCTAAGTAGAATTTGTACAGTAATAATTTTCTTTCTTATTCATAAAAAAATTACCACAATAACAAAACTTATACTGTTGCTTGATTGACTTTCATTACAATAACGAAGATAATCAATATAAAAGTGCTGTACATTTTCTTCCAAAAACCAAAATTATATTTTCCATAGAATTTTTAAAACATTAACCATCATAAGATGTTTCTCACATGCGAAATATATTCCCCATATTTTATAGAAGTTATAACGTTGTACAAAAATCCCAAGAAGTCATAAAATGTACAAAATTCTAAAAAAAATATTAACCATCATAAGATGCTTCTTACATGAGAAATATTTTCCCCATAACCAATAAAAGTTAAAACTTAGTACAACATTCAAGTCATAAAATGTACAATATTTCAAATAATACAAATAAGAAAGAAGGAAAGAAGATACACTGTACTTACGTCAATACAACACCAGCAATTTGCTCCATCTACAAATATTTTGCTTAGAAATTGGATATACTTTGGCTTCACGGGAGGTCAATAAATAAATAAAGAATGACAAACAAACAAAAAAACCAGGGATGAATCCACGTACTATTACAGTAGTTTTATTGTGGCAAAACTACCCAAATTTTTACTTTATGGTAATGTGCTACTTAATCAAACACCACTTCTTGTCTCCTGAGACTAAAGAAATTAGATCCTTGATGAGTATCAACAATATCAATAATATACATCAATTTTTAAAGGTTCATTGTATTAACTCCTAGATAGCATTCTGAAATATTAATGACAAATTTTGTATTGTAGTTGTTTATAATCTAAATGGATCTCTATAAAATTTATTCTAGGAAAAATAATTTAGACAATACAGTATAGCACGGAGAAACATAAAGCTCTGTACCATTCGCAAATAATACTATACAACAGATTTTATCAACCTTGATCTAGAAAAAAAAGGTGCCATAAAAAAATAAAAACGGATTTGAGTCCGGTATAGATTATCTAGAGTGAATTCATCCCTGGTTATAAAATATAGTGCTTTGTACTCACAGAAATCACCCCTGTATCCATTGGCTAGAGGAGGCTCTGGTGCAGGTTCCTGCGGAGGAGGGGGGATATGCTCTCTTCGGGCACCCCTCCCTCGAGCTGAGGACCCCTTTCCTGACATGAAAAGTTTAACCTCTTCCACAACATCTTTGGCGCTGATACGGAGGCACTGGAAAAGTCAAGGGGACAAGAATTGGAAATTACTCTCAGCCTAAAATCAATCTTTATCCAAAAAATTATAACAAAGCCTCCATTTAATTTAAACACCATACTGTATAAGGAAACCGAGTATCTGTTTAGACGAAAGAAAACGTCTATTACTTATACTTTTCTGAGGCACCCAATCAAAACGGTGCAGTATCTCTTGATTTCATATCTATAATGTCCATAAAAAAATAAAACATGCTTGCCTGTTGATATACTAATATAAGTGAAATGATGCTTTAGAATAAGAGATTAAAAAGGAAAATAAATCTATGATCAAAGCAACATATGACAACAGTAAATTTACAATACAATAAAATCCTACAAACAAATAAACAGTTAAGAAAATTAGTTCTTATTCGCTTAACTGAAAGTTAATGTATCAATCTTGTCTTTTTAAAGTACAGTACTGTATGATTTTTGTAACAGTTAATTTAATAACATATAAATTTCTTAAACTCCTCACTAGGAAGTACTTCACCTATCATTGGTATGTGTTTAAAGACAGCTTAAATATGTTAAATTATAAAAAATTGCAAGTAAAAGTACTGTACCCTACAGTATTGCAATATTCTTACAGACCGAAGAAAAAAAATTGCTAATTCTGAACACTGCAATTGGTGGAGTATTTCTTTGGATTTAATTATGTACAGTAGCACAGTACTTGTAAACTACGAAAATTCTGGATAATCACTTGGTTACACACACTCAATTCATGATTTATCATCATCAATGTCATCAGAGAAAGTTATTTTTGAGCAAATATGGAATGTAAAAAACTTGAAAGAATACTTAGACATAAAACACTAACTTGTCAATCAAAATAAGGAGTACAGTACGGTAATACCCTACTATACGACGTTAATTGGCTCCAAGAAACCTGATGTAAGGCTTTTAAGATTAGGCCAGATTTTTCTTTTAAAATTAGGTCAAATTTTTCCCCTATAAATTGACTTAAACTAGTACTGATAACTATGAGGTATTTACACCTTGTTATCATTTTATAAAACTAGATCCCTACATTTATAAGCTTCCATGTGAAGTACAGTACTGTACAGTACAGTACTTTGTTATTGTATGATGTAGAGACCAACGTAAAACAGCGTAGCGGGGATTCTATTATTGTATTTAATATTTAAGGTAGAGGAACGTTAAGTCAGAAATAAAGTTTATCAAACCAATATAAATTGGGGGTATTACTTCTGTAAAAAATTATACCAAACACTCCCAATTCAACAAAGTATTATATAGTGTACACAGTTTTTATGTCTGTGATACTGTTAATAAATTTTAACATTTAAACCTACATAAATAATAAGGATTTATAATCACTTGAAGGACTTTTATGCTAGAAACTGTCAATATCAAGACCAAAATTCTAATACAGCATTCTGCATACTGATAATTTCACAAGAATGGATCTTGCGATCTAATTATTCAAATTCAAACAGTTGCAAACATCTAAATGCAATAACTTGTAGAGTACCATTTCCAATTCAGATACAGTACTGCACTTTAATCAGGTGTGTACAAATTAATATCCTACCAATTACTCAAATCTTCAATAACCTTTTCTTAACCAAAAACAAAATATATTAAAGCAATTTACAAGTGATACACAGTACAGTTGAGAAACACAAATCAAGGACAGTTAAACATTTGTGAAGTTCCAGTATAGATTCTGAATACAGCAATACTGTACCAACTGTATAAAATCAAATTACACTTATTACCCTACAAGTATAATAACTGTATCAAATTAAGCAAGGATATTCAGTTTCACAGCAGAAATAAGTTATTATGCCATCTCAAATTTCCTCTCATACATCTCAAGTATTTATGAAGCTTCATCTGTGGTGGATAATGTGAGAGGGTGGGCTGTGGCACTCTAGCAGTACCAGCTGAACTCGGTTGAGTCCCTTGTCAGGCTGGGAGGAACGTAGAGAGTAGAGGTCCCCTTTTTTGTTTTTGTTTCATTTGTTGATGTCAGCTACCCCCCAAAATTGGGGGAAGTGCCTTGGTATATGTATATATGTATGTATTAATCACCAAATGGGTCTATAAAGAATAAAACAGCTCTATAATCACATGGATCATGTTTTTGTAATCCTTGATCCTTTTATAAGTCATAACCTTAGGCTGAAGTTCTTATCAAAAGGTCCACATTCTTTCTTTGCTTTCACAAACTCCACAATCAGTCATTTTATCACAGATTAAAATAATTTCCAACGGTTTTATAGACTCTAGATATTATCATCCCAACTCATTGTTGGGTAACTTTGTGTGTGACCAAAGATAGTAATACTGCACAATACCTGTAATGAATCTAATGACGAAACTTACAACATAGACCTAGCAATGATCTGATCTGGGAAAGTGATAAAAGGTCATGATCTTCAAAGGCCATTATTACTATAAACCTCCCCTAATGTTCATATGGTTTCTTCTCTAAAAACTTAGTCCATATATATCACCCTAAAATTTTAGAAAATTTCAAATTTTCTTTCCTTTCAATAGACACATGCCTCTAGTTTAAATACTGTATTGACACACAGTAGTACTCAATTGGATAAGGCAAAGCGGTGATGCGCCCAAGGTTCTTTGTTACCTATTTCAGTTTCTTAGTCGTATCGATTAGGCATGACTGCGAGGTATTTGAATAACTTCCTCTTCCTCTCATGGATAGTTTTTTAAAGTTCAAAGCACAAATAAATAGTTCAGGAGAAAATCCAGAGAAGACTAGGCTAGTAGTTTATAGTGGGGATGATAACTATGATGACATGTCAGAACTGTTCTCTAAAGCAGCATTTAACCAGCCAAGTTTTGAAAGTGATGAGTTTCAAAAGCCCATGATGACATGTCAGAACTGTTCTCTAAAGCAGCATTTAACCAGCTAAGTTTTGAAAGTGATGAGTTTCAAAAGCCCTAAGTTATTTAGCTTCCTTTGTTGAATATCAGAATGCCAGTGAGTCTTCAATTAAATGCAATAACTCTGTTTTCAACTAACTAGTTATTAAAGTCTAACCTAACCTCTCATGTTGGATCTAGTGGTAACAGTGTTCCATTCATCAAGGTTTCTGAATAGTCACTGTACCTTACAGACCATACTGCTGCTAAACTTGCAAGCTCAGCCACCTGCTCATCAGGGTTAACTTTAGTGGGGTTAATATAAGCAATAGTACTTCTATTACTGAAATGAGTCATTCATATAAATGCACATCAGCTCTTGTACCAGTTGTAAACAAACATAAATGAAAGTAAATAGTGACTTCGTTCATCATTCTGTACTGTAAGGTGAGGATGGAAATAAAAAAGCTCCCAAATGTGATGAAAGAGGAGGATGAAAAAAAGGAGGATCTCGAATGTAATCAAAGATGAGGATAAAAAAAAAGGAATACCCCAAAGGCGATGAAATATATCCCTTTTAAACTTTGCAAAAACTTATTGTTGAAGAATACTCTAACAATTTGCTTAGAGCAAGTACTAATGCTGTTTTATCTTAGTTTTCGAAGACAGCTACTTCCAAGATTATTTATAAATCTCAGCTCTCCCTTCTCGTTGTGGATAGAATGATTAAATTATTATCGTTATTACAAAGAAAGACCAGTAATTCTGGTTGTCTTTTAGCTCTTAAGCCTTCTATTGTGCAGTACACCTAAAGACATTTTGACTTGTATAGGACTTATCAGTTACCCTTTTCAATAAATTTCAATTTAATTTCCTGCCTTGACAGGTTTAAAGGTCACTCAAGAATGGAAGAGGCAAGGGACAATGACAATGCCCGAGCTGGACAATGCGTACCTTAGCAGAGCAATACCCTAGAGACTGACCATATACAGTATACATATGATCAAAACCCCTTCTCCACCCAAGCTAGGACCATCAGCCAATGACTGCTGATGACTCAGCAGGTAGACCTATAGGCTCATCCAAACCCCTTCATCCTTAGCTCATAAGAATGGTGAGGTTGCAGGCATTACATGAAACTATCGAGCTTGAGCAGGACTAACCCCGGTCCAGAAGATCGCCAGGTTAGGAAGTTACTAATAGGCTACCACAAACCCATCATTACTGCTTATAAACAAAAATCTTAAAATGCAGCATTTTATTTTATCTGATTTTAAATTACCTGACCTTTCTTCATAATACAGTACATTTTCAGCAGGGGCTTCAGAGTCTGTATTAGCTTTGAGTGTTTTGCATTTAAGACAAGAGAACAGCTACGTGCCTCAATGGTGAGGACATTCTCCAAGGCATATAAACCTTTTTAATTTCTTCCCCTATTTTGGGGACAAGTAGCTCCTCTGTATAAACAACTTAATGATAGCGGGTTTAGTGTTGTATCTTACTTGAAGTTATAAAAATATATCTGTAATAAGAAACAGTACAATACTAAAGAGTTTCACACGGCTGTACAGTACAGTACTTTACATTTAAGTACTTTACTATATAGTACAGAATTTATTATTCTAATTGATCATGGCCATAAACAGAATTAGTTACCCAACTTGTTTATGGATGCCTTTCATAAAAAGAATATCTTTACAGATTACATTAATTTTGATAAAAACTGTAAGTGATAACATACATAGCATTGCTAACCCAAGGTCAAGTTTTATCTTAATATTTTATCCCGATATATTATACATTCTATTATTCTTTAAAGCCATTACATTTTCATCTATCCAATTTCTCAAATATAATAGTATTTTGAAATCTTAAAATAAAATAAAGACATAGATTTATCCTTCCTCTGGTGTAGCTATTATCAGTTCGTATCCAAATAGGGCTCACACAAACTTTCAAAACTTGATGTCATTGAGCCTTAACCTCCCTGGTAGTCCAATTATCTAAGAAACATCCATTTCCATTCAACAGATATGTAATACTGATAAATTAGAAGAACAAGTTAAAGCCAAATAAAATTGGAAGCAGACAAAAACTGAAGAAAGTTTTCGGGAAGGTGCAATGAAAGAAAAAAAGAACAAGGGGTGTAACTCGGTTAATAATAACAAACAAACAAACAAACGACAAACAAACAACAAACAAAAATAAACAAACAACAAACAAAAGTAAACAAACAACAATAAATAACAAATAAATAATGAATAAATGATAAATAAATATAAAAAAATAAAAAATAAATAATAATAATAAATGATGATGATAATAATAATAATAATAATAATAATAATAATGATAATAATAATAATGATAATAATAATAATAATAATAATAATAATAAAGAAAGGACCTAGAGACGTTACAAAAGTCCTACAAGGATTCATTAACAAGACGAGTCTTAATATATGGCAATCATCAACTGAGATTTGCTAGAGAGAAGCAAGACCTAATCAATAAATTAGAATAGACTAGGAAAAAAAATACCAGAAATACTGTACTAACAAATCTGCTTTTGCGAGTAACAATTCTAAACTTACAGTTCACAATATACGCTCTTGAAATTGAAAGGTAAACAAACTTTTGGGACTGAAAATTCTGCCTGAACAATAACTTAACGTCTTTTTGGGCTCAAGCCATGTCGTCCTGATGGAAGCTTCCTATTGGCAGCTTTCTAAGGGATATTTGGTTACTCCCAGGGAATTGACCATAGGTCTCCAGAATTCTAACTCCTGGCGCGAGTATCCTTAAAATTTTTCTTAAGGATATCTCATATCAAGGGACGTATATCTTGATACGACACATGGCAATCTTCACCCCGAATAGTGTTCGCTCTGAGGAAATAGGAAAGACACATACTTGTGCCTCCAGCCCTGCCAATACGAAGCTTCCATCAGGACGACATGGCCAAATCACCTAAAAATAGATTTTTCGCTTTGCTTCAAAATCCGTTTATTGATATACAAGTAACAAGTTTCCAATTATTTGGCACATTCAAAACTCAATTACCTTAGTTCCCCACTCAAACTGCAAAATCTAGATAGATTTTGAAATAGATCAAACAACCCAAATTCAAGAGAAAATTATTCATGATAAAAATCTACACTTACAGTACATAAAAAATGGATGCCGAACAACTTCAATAAAAGTAAATCCTCTCATAACCATAAACCTCGATTACAAAAAATTAATAACAACATAGAGAGAACACCTTATCTAAAAATAGAGATAAGATAAATCAGGATAAGTCTCAAAAAGTCAAAGTCCCAATTATACTGTCAGTTTTCGTTAAGTATATAACCCATTTAAAAAATGACGTTTACAGACAGCTAACATTGCATCCAAATCCATGGACACACAAGAAGATTTTTTTTTATATTTCAACACTACTTTTTAACATAATATTTTCATTCAAAATAAATTACATTAAACACAATTATACTAATCTCAAGAGGAGATAAGAAAATTATATCCAACCAGCTTCTACATCAATCTTATCGCAGGAGAGGAATATTTCAAGAGAATATCACTGCACCAAAACACTAATGCTTCGTTTATACTAGAAGAGAATTTCCACCATGACAAGATGAGAATTGTATAATCCAATGTCAAGTTCAGATAAATTTTTTTTCTGAGGGCAGAAAATGAAATCTACAAAAATGATGATTTGATCTCATGCAAAACTCTACACTAAGACCAGAGGAAACAGAGTTACCTCATGCAAGAAGAGGTATAAAATCTAAAAGCAAAGAGAAACCCCATTATAATAAAAGCAAATGACCAACTTAGATGAATGAAATACCAATGGTTTCATAATGAAATTTTATTATAAATTCTAGAGGATACCATTATTTCTCTACATTATCAATAGTTATCTGATATAAGATATTGTAAAGTAAAATTCTTCCTCAATGTAACTTTTAACAGCAATGACCCATTCCATATTTTTTAGCTTATTTATAGAAAGGTTAACTTCATACCTAACATTAAATAACATGGACATATCCTCTGTACAGATATTCCCACTACATAGTCTGACTGCCATTACATGGCTTTCTACTAAATCATGTAAAAAGAACAAAAGTTCGACAAGACATCTTTCACAGCAACTCAACAAATATTAATTTGAAACAATTTTGTATCCATCACCTTTTGCCGCAAGTTCCCACTTTTAACACCTTGCAAAAACGAAAGGGAATTTTAATTCACTATTTCCAGCCTTCACAATAGGAACAAAAATTAAATTATGAAGTCTGATACAGTATATGGCTTGCAGTCATTATTTTCATAATCTAACTATACCACAATAATAAAGTCTGAAGTACTTGTTCACAGAATATGTTCTGAAAACTGGATTGATAATGGAACGAGGTAAGTTTAAAGGAGCTAGATAGCTAAGTACGAGTTTAAAGGGAATACTGTAGCTGTAAATTAAAAAGTATAAAGCAATGCAACTAGGGCTGCAAGCACATGAAATATAAACTTTAATCCCATCTACAGTATGCCACACTAAGCACTTGATAAATAGTCATCCTAGGGAGACTAGATATAGGAACCCAACAAAATGGAAAAAGGTAATTAGGGGGCATTAAAAAAAAGGAATTTTCTGCTTCCATGATCTGATCACATAACTAGCCGAGTGCTCCTTCATTTTCAAGTATAAAAATAGTTAATTTACAAGAGCACAACTGTTGTAGAGCACCAATTTAAAGTGCTTGTCTATTTAAACTTTTCACAAATATTTTATCATGGAATGTATTGTAAATATTCATTGCAAACCCCAAAACCCATTAACTCAAAATAATCTCAAGAATTGTTTAGATACAGATATTTCTATAATACAGTAGTACCTCAGGTTAAGAATAACTTTGAATACGAGAAAATCAGAACATGAGCATGCAAATTCAAACAGTGTTACGAGCATTGCATTGGTCTGTAAGAAACAATTTGCTTCGTATGGCCATTTTATTGTAGACAAGTACTAAAATGACTAGTACACAATTTGCAAAAGTCAACCACGCAATGCCCGTGAGTTAACCATGCAGATTTCTTGTGAAAGTTGAATGTATCAATGTAAAAAAGGACAATAAAGTGTCCATAAAGCGTAAATTAAGCGATTCTGTTAGTGATGGTTAACATTATTCAGAGAGTGGACTGATTTGATTACATGAACTAAATGCATTTTTTACCAGATTACGACAAACCAGTAAATTTCCTTAAAAGTTCCCTTCCTAAAATTCTTCCTACTTAATTGAAACCGAGACAAGCAGAGCAGCCTCACTAAACAAAAATTTGTAGGTAATTTATCACAGCTTTAAGAGATAAGGAAGGCTATATCAAGCAAGATGTCTATGGACCACAATATTCAACCGAGGCTCTTTTCTGCACTTGTAATTATATCAATAAGATTTTCCTTATACTGTACTCTATACATTTTGAATACCAATTGCATACTAATGCTGGGCTTTTGGGCCAAATCCTTTAAAAACGTTAATCTGAATTATATGAATATGATTGCATATAATTTTGACAAACTTTTAGCCCTTTTGTTCAAAAGAATTAAAAAATCAACAAATTCCCAAGTACTTTATAGCTTTGTAACATTTTTTGTCCCCATCCTAGTCCGGATGCCTATTCTTTGAAAAAATATAAACTTCTCAATCTACAAAACATACAAAAGTTTACACTTCAGTATTATAATTTCTAAACCAACAGTAGTAGTAAATTTAGTAATAGCCAGGCAGCCACCCTAGCTGAGAAGCAGAATACTATCGTTACAACCTAGATTTTCAAACTATTTCGCCCTTTTTTATATTTCTTAATATTCTCTGGAAAGGGACATGGTCGTACTTTAATAAAACTTGAATCTCCTTTATCTAACTATTCTTTATGCTTAGTCTGGTTGCAATTTCTTCCTTGGTTCTGAAGAGGTCAAAAATTCTTAATGTTTATGTCCCATACAAATACACATATATACCTGCATATACAAACATACCAAATTAATTTTGTCAGAAAAAAATTGCATTCATTTAGCTTTAGCGACTTGCACATGTCAGAATATACAATCAGGCTGACTCGACGCTAATTCTTCACCTTCATGAACACTAAGTTGGAACATGAATAATGAGAGGAACCACGAAATATCCTACTCCTCTCAGAGGTTACCTAAACCTCAGTGCTTTCCCTGTGCAGAAATGCTAATCAATCAAGTACGGTACTTATCAATTCACAATGCAATAAACACTTGTCACACTTTGGATTGGGAGATCCATTTCTTGACAAAACACTTCAACAGAGAGAACTGAAAACTGTAAAACTCTTAGCATTCACCTTAAAATTAATTGTTAGACTGACTCATTACTTTAATGGGGGCATGTGTCTTTTGAAAGGTACGAAAAAAAAAAGACGATAAAATTTAGGAATTAATATTGATAAACCCCGCTTCTGAAGAAGCAGCAATATGAACTTCAGGGAAGTTTCATAGAGATATTCTGCGATACAGTATAATACGTAAAATAAATAATTCCTAATGCCCTGAAGATTGCCTAAAAAATAATTTCTTACCTGGAAAATATGCATCTCAGTAGGATTTTGGTAATTTCTCTTGGGATCCTCAGCCACAACAAATATGAATATATTGTTGTACAGTTCCTTAGGATCATCACTAGTAAAAGCTGTTGGTTCACGTATCAACTCCATTGGGAATTTTTCGACTGTGTCCTGAAAAAGTAATGATTGTGTCAATGGCATATTTTACAGGAGAATATATGAAAACAGTGAATATTTTTTAGCGTTTCTGTCTCCTTCAAATATATATTCCACAGTACAACTAACATTCTTATCAAATTGGGTAGAAATAAAAACTAAAGTAGATGATTTGAAAAAAAAAAAAAACTGCATTGCTTTACTTTGAAATCCTAAAAAGAATTTTTTTTTTTTTCAGCAAATTAGGCATACAACAAAAATCCTTTTGACACCTATATTTTACCTACAGGCAAACTGGAATACGAGGCTATGTTTGTCATTAGGATATATAAACTGAAAATACTGTAAATAGCTCCTTGAATGGGTTTCATTATAGTTAAGGACAGGGAAAACTTTCCTGGTAAAAACCAACTTTTCCCTAAAGAAAATCTCCCGTTTCCTTCGAAAATGACACTTATATATTGTTATTTAATACAGGATAACATATATTTTCTGTTTGAAATGTTTCCCTGTCCGTAAATATAATTCTACCCTTGAATGTCCCTACCCATTCAAACAACAAATAAAAACAAGGAACAAAATCTTCACTCTACCCCATTCTCATGTGACTGGATGTAGACCCATTTCTTGTCAAGCCTCATCAGCATTTTCTGAGTCCAAATGCCCGAAGTCTTCTCCATGTGAAGGAGGCGACGCATCCCATCGGCTGGGTATATCAGGTCAGACTCGTGAGATACCCTGAAGGTGGCCAAGTGCTCCAACACGTAGGTGGGCCCGTCGTCTGCGCTTCCGACGGAACCATTGTCTGAAATAAAACGAATAGATTAGATTTTTTCAGAAATTTGGTTAAATTATGATTTCATAAAAGACCAGGATAAGATTGGGCTAAGCTTGGAGTTAACATCAAAGCATTTCCATTAAAATTTATGTTTCCCCTTGTCTGGAATAAAAGGCCTAGATTAGATGGATTTTCTTTTAGAAATTTTGTTAAACTATGATTTCACCAAAGGCCAGGATAAAATTAAAATTGGGGCTAAGCTTGGGGTTAATTCCATATAATTTTAATTATTATTTTTTTTTTTTGTCTAAAATAAAATGGCAAGATTAGCTGGATTTACAAGGAAAATTGTTAAATTATGATTTCGCCAAAGGCAAAAATAAGATTTGGACAAAGTCTGGGATCAAGTCCTAAACATTTTAATCAAAATTTATATTTTTAAACTTGTTTTAGAAATCTGGTTAAATTGTGATTTCACTTAAAGATCAGAATAAAATTGTGGCAAACCATGGGGTTAACTTCAAAACATTCTAATTAAAATTCATATTTTTTAACTTTTATTGGTTCTTAGGGGAAACAAGAGAGGACCAACTTACAAAGGCAATAGCATGAAAGCCAGATGAATAAGCTACTACATACATATGGAGTACCTTACGTATTGATAATGTTTAGTCTAGAAAATATCGATAATGTTTCTCTTTTTTCACGAGTATTTTGCGTTGGCATTAGAATTTTATTAATAATGTATCAAAATAGCCTTTAGCTCGAGCTACTACTACTACTATTAAATGCCAAGCTACAACCCTAGTTGGAAAAGCAGGATGCTACAAGCCCAGGGGCCCCAACAAGGAAAACAGCTCAGTGAGGAAAGGAAACAAGGAAAAATAAAGTATTTTAAGAATAGTAACAACATTGAAACAACTACTTCCTATATAAACAATAAAAACTTCAACAAAACAAGAGAAAGAGAAAATAGATAGAACAGTGTGCCTCAGTGTACCCTCAAGGAAGAGAACTCTAACCCAAGACAGTGGATGACCATGGTACAGAGGCTGTGGCACTGTCCAAGTCCAGAGAGCAATGGTTTGATTTTGGAGTGTCCTTCTCCTAGAAGAGCTGCTTACCATAGCTAAAGAGTCTATTTACCCTTTCCTCTTGGTAAGGGTAGAACAGACTCTTCAGCTATGGTAAGCAGCTCTTCTAGGAGAAGGACACTCCAAAATCAAACCATTGCTCTCTGGACTTGGACAGTGCCACAGCCTCTGTACCATGGTCATCCACTGTCTTGGGTTAGAGTTTTCTTGCTTGAGGGTACACTCAGGCACACTGTTCTATCTTGTTTCTCTTCCTCTGGTTTTGATAAAGTTTTTATGCTTTAAATAGGAAATATTTATTTTAATGTTGTTACTCTTCTTAAAATATTTTATTTTTCCTTATTTCCTTTCCTCACTGGGCTATTTTCCCTGTTGGGGCCCCTGGGCTTATAGCATTCTGCTTTTCCAACTAGGGTTGTAGCTTAGCATTTAATAATAATAATAATAATAATAATAATAATAATAATAATAATAATAAATAATAATAACAACACTTATTACTGAATTTTCTTAAGTTGCCTTTCATTCCCTCTTTCTTTGTCAATTACAGAGTCTAAATTCATCACAAATTTTATGAATGGCATATTTTCATTATTATTTTCATAATTAGAATTAATCGTCAATCCACAATTAACTAAAATGCACAATTGGCAACTAAGCAAATAATGAAATATATTAGAGAGGGAAGAAAAATGTACCTATGCAATATGTTTATTTATGATCAAGTACCTTATGCATAACAAATTTATAATACAATTATAATCAGATGGCATGTAGGCCTATAATTTTGATATTTTTGCCATTGACCGCACGTGGTAAAGAGATCAACATACGGTTAAAAGGTAAGGTAAACTAAAATCTATTTTTGTAGTTTTAAAACTTCGTTCATCAGGAATAGAGAGAGAAATAAACCAAATTAATAATACTAATACTAAAATAAAAATTTAGACTACAATTTGATAAATGTAATTATATTAAAATAATAAGATTATATAATCAATTCATATTCTATCAAAAGTAACGCTGGGTTATCTATGAGGTAAACCTCAATACACTATAAAAAAACTTATTTTTTTTAATGAGGCGCATTTGCACCGACTCGAAGGAGTGCCCTTTTAGCTCGGTAAAGTTTCCTGCTATCTGATTGGTTAGAATTATCTTGTCCAACCAATCAGCGATCAGGAAACTTTTCCAAGCTCAAAGGGCACCCCTGCGAGTCGGTGCAAATCTGCCTCACCAAAAAGAATTGACTATAGGTAGCTTTTAAACTGTCAGAACTAATAAGTGCGATATAAATAAGTGTAAAACGGTTCATTCGTTTTATTTATTTTCTTCGGTGAGCGTTAACGGCTCATTTCTTC
>NC_090726.1:190899674-190914674 GCF_036898095.1 Palaemon carinicauda
ATATATATATATATATATATTTATATATATATATATATATATATATGCATATACAGTATACACACACAAGCCTATACTGTACACGAAAGTACGTAATATCAATGTAATAACTTCACATAAACTGTATGCAACGGATACACACAAACACACAAAAATCTATATACAATATTCGGCTATAGTGTACGTAACCGTGGGACAAAAATAGCATGCGTCTATTTCCGGAAAGGACAACCCCCAGTAATAAACTATATCAATTATCTCCAACTCCAAGGTTCACGTGAGGTGCTTATTCACCGACTTAAAACTGGTTTCTTTCTGTTTCAGTAAGGGTTCAGCCTTCAAATCTAAGTGGTGTAGGAAATTTACTATTTTAAGAGGAACGAAGATGAAATTATCTAATAAGAACTTCATACAAAGTAAAGACTCAATAATAAAGGTATATTTTTATCAATTAGGCTTGTATAAAGCTTTAACTTAAGGAATTGTCAGTCACATACTCCTAAGCTTCATTAAGGCTTTAATTCAAGCATATGTCACATGAACAGGCTTAAATGAGCTGTAAAAGCTTAATAAGATCAGCAATATGAAGGTGGTCAAGAAATTCCATAATTCAAGTTCCTGGCAGAAGCAGCAGTTTGGAGATTATTATGGTAGCCTATTGAAAAAGTCCCTCACTGCCTTCCGATCAGCCGGACTGGGGTTCTGGTCCCGCTCAAGCTCGATTGATTCTTGTAGTGTCTGCAACCTCACCATCCTTGCGAGCTAAAGGTGTTTTGTTTTGGGGGGAGCCTATATGTCTACCTACTGAGTCATGTCTCGTAATACTTGTAAAAAGATATATTCTTTTTAAATTAGAAGTATAAAATCGTGAAATACCCCAGGCTAATAAATCACAAAATGCTTTTGGAAGGAAAGTGATTACGAAAAACCTAAGAGTTCAAAATTGTTCACTTTAATAATATATTACCGTGTTCTTGTTTAAAAATAAAGAATCAGACATATTACTCATACAATTGTGAGGATTTAACAGTTTCCATCCCCCCCCCACAAAAAAAACTCAAAATTGTTTCAATACAGCCATTTTACGTATGTAGGAAAAAAACTATTTAAAAACAGAATTTCCCAGCATATTTAAAGCTGCAATATCAATTCCATCGAGAATTTCTACACAATACAAATGGCGGAGGCATCCAAGTGGCACTTGTCAATGCACAAATTCTCCCATTTACCAAGAAAATCAGTAGCCGTTCCTCTGTCGTTACACTATGCGAGCATGTGTTTCCTTTCTTACACTTTCCTTCACATTGTCCTATTTTCATTCCTTATCCCTCTTCATTACTTTTTCTCATTCTTCCTCCATCAATACTGAAGTGGATAAGATAATTCGCTTCTCATTTCCATTGGCCTCAGTTGTAGCGGTCATAACTATAGTCAATTCTATTTATTGAGGCAGAAATACCCCGACTAGCTAGGGTGCCCTTTTAACTCGGAAAATTTTCCTAATAACTGATTGTTCGGACAAAAATACTTCCGACCAATCAGCTGTTAGGAAACTTTTCGAGCTAAAAGGGCACCCCTGCGAGTCGGTGTAATTCTACCTCACTAAAAAGAATTGACTGTAGGTTGCAATATAACTATGGCAAAATACTTGTACTTACAGTATATCCTTTCGTTTCACTATACGAAATTGTGTTTGCTTTCCTATTCTTTCCTTAACATTTAAGTCCTACCTTCTTCTTTATACCACTTCATTACTTTTCCTCACTCTTACTTCCATCAATACTAAGGTGGACTGTTAATAATTTGATTGATTGATTTGAATTTTTTTAGCATCCTGACATGAAGGTCATTGACGCTTGGACCGTGGATAAGTTAATTCAATTCCCACTTCCATTGGTGTACGCTGTTGAGGGCATAACTAGGCTGCCATATAATAAGGGAAGAAAAATTGCTAAATTAGAATACCTTTTACTAAGGGTGAACAAACAACCTGTTCAAACATTGATTTGCAATAACTGATAAAACAAAATAATCACAACAATAATAGTGATTACAAATTTCACTCGTTTAAAATATTTATAAATAACTAACATAGACCTGTTTAAAGGCCACTCATGAATGGCAGAGGGAAGGGACAGTGACATTGCCCTATCAAGCAAGACAATGCCCTAGAGACTGACCATATTGCATAAAATCAGCGCCCAAGCCGCCCACTTTCCACACAAGCTAGGACCTAGGAGGCCCAGGCAATGACTCCTGATGACTCAGCAGATAGACCTACAGGCTCCCCGAAAACGCTTCCCCACCTCCTTAGCTTCCAAGGATGGTGAGGTTGCAGCGACCAAAGAAACTAACGAGTTTGAGCGGGACTCGAACACCAGTCTGGGGTTCAGTAAGAGAACTGGAATGAGATAATAAATGAAAAAAAAAAAAAAAAAAAAACTGGAAATCACATAACACCAAATCTGGAACATCCGAGGAAGCTTTCAAAACAAAACAATCCCCACATTAAGAGCAACGAAACATTAATCCCAGTCAAATTCCTTATTCATAAATCACGGAGAGAGAGAGAGAGAGAGAGAGAGAGAGAGAAACATGAATCATAGCAAAATTCATTATTTATAAATCAAGAAAAACACAGAGAGAGAGAGAGAGAGAGAGAGAGAGAGAGAGAGAGATAAACATGAATCATAGCAAAATTCATTATTTATAAATCAAGAAAAACACAGAGAGAGAGAGAGAGAGAGAGAGAGAGAGAGAGAGAAACATGAATCATAGCAAAATTCATTATTTATAAATCAAGAAAAACACAGAGAGAGAGAGAGAGAGAGAGAGAGAAACATGAATCATAGCAAAATTCATTATTTATAAATCAAGAAAAACAGAGAGAGAGAGAGAGAGAGAGAGAGAGAGAGAGAGAGAGAGATAAACATGAATCATAGCAAAATTCATTATTTATAAATCAAGAAAAACACAGAGAGAGAGAGTGAGAGAGAGAGAGAGAGAGAGAGAGAGAGAGAGATAAACATGAATCATAGCAAAATTCATTATTTATAAATCAAGAAAAACAGTGAGAGAGAGAGAGAGAGAGAGAGAGAGAGAGAAACATGAATCATAGCAAAATTCATTATTTATAAATCAAGAAAAACAGAGAGAGAGAGAGAGAGAGAGAGAGAGAGAGAAACATGAATCATAGCAAAATTCATTATTTATAAATCAAGAAAAACAGAGAGAGAGAGAGAGAGAGAGAGAGAGAGAGAGAGATAAACATGAATCATAGCAAAATTCATTATTTATAAATCAAGAAAAACACAGAGAGAGAGAGAGAGAGAGAGAGAGAGAGAGAGAGAAACATGAATCATAGCAAAATTCATTATTTATAAATCAAGAAAAACAGAGAGAGAGAGAGAGAGAGAGAGAGAGAGAGAGAAACATGAATCATAGCAAAATTCATTATTTATAAATCAAGAAAAACACAGAGAGAGAGAGAGAGAGAGAGAGAGAGAGATTTTACGATCGTGAATCAATTGCTAAGAAAACAGCTGTATGGCACCACTGTTACCTGGGGTCCCTTTCGTATCGGGCGTCGAACTGATCACCTGGATAATCATCGTCGATTTCCCTTTGATACCGGAAACTAAAAGAAGAAAAAACCAATGAATGTAAACTCTTTGAGGAAAATTGAGATTGTTTACAATAAGTAAAGTGAACGCGGATTTATTCTAGACTAGAACAGGCACTCGGCAGAGCGCATACCTTCGCCAATGCCACATCACAAAATAGGCAATTGAAATATGCACATTTTGGCACTATTTTATGTAAATAAAAATTGACCACGATATAGCAAAAAATACTTTCTTGACCTTTTTCGTGACCTTGGCCTTGACTTTTGACCAAACCATTCCCCAAATCTAATCAAATTGCTCTTGGATGATGGCCAATCATCCCACCAAATTTCATGAGATTCGGTCGCACACTTTTTGTTATGCGAATCACAAAAACACAGACAGAAATACAAACAAATAAATACACGCACGCCTATCAAAATAACAAAGTTGGCGAAGGTAATAAAACGAATAACAGGGAAGAGTAGGTTGGATATAATAAAGAAGTTTAAAGGCCACTCATGAATGGCATATATACTTATAATTTCAACGTAATCCCCTCTCTCCCCAAGCTAGGACCAGGGTGGCCCAGGCCATGGCTGCTGATGACTCAGCAGGTAGACCTACAGGCTCCCACAAACCCCCATTCTTTGTTCACAAGGATGGCGAGGTTGTAGACACTATAGAGACTATTGAGATTGAGCGGGTCTTGAACCAGAGTCTGGCAGAACGCCAGGCTAGGACGTTTAATAGGATACCACAACCCTAAACATATGTCACGTCATAAGAGTGGCATTTTGACATCTTTAACCCATCTTGAAGCCAATGTTCGCAGTCAGTAGCAGTATGGGATGCAAAACTGAAGTAACACAATCGTGCTAACGAGACATCTAAAAATCGGCTATGTGAATCTTCAATCTTGCCACTAAAAACAAATATAACCTACTGATTGGGTACTATCAACGATTAGTCGATTGAGTAAATATGCTTTTAATTGTCTTGAAGAATACATGAAAATATGCTTAATTCCCAGACAAATGGTAAGTATGCAATCAATGTTGCAACCTACTTTGATAACCAATTTGTTAAATATAAAAAACAGCTTTTTTGTCTTGGATCCAAACGAAATCATAAGTTTTTTTTCACAATGTTTGTTCTGACGGACCTTATCTCCTCGTTAACGAAGCATGAGGTAAGTATCATTATCATTACTAGTAAAATTACTATTATATTAATAGAACTATTATTATTACTCTTCAGCATAAACAAAAATAAAAGATAATGCTAAAAATAGTTAATCTTCCACAGAGAAAAACTGTTAACGAGAAGAAGAAACTTTTATTTCTGCAGTTTTTTTTTCCAATGAACTACTGTGTAACCCGAGCAAAGGAGGCTGGTTCACGTAGGCGAGAGTACAATGGACGAGTGAAAAAAACTTTCTATTATTTGGCCCAGGTCACGTGACAGCAAAGCCATAATGACACGACATAGTTCAAGAAATAAGAGGGTCAGTGATCTCTCTCTCTCTCTCTCTCTCTCTCTCTCTCTTCGTGTATGTGTGCGCGTCATATGGCTTAGCACCACAAGAGTCCGGGGAGGCCATTCAACGCAGTGTATTTGGGAAAAAACGTAGAAGGCCATAAAGTGGATACAGCTAGATGCAAAATGGATGCTGCAAAGACCTTGAAATAAAACCCAAAGAGGTGTGTGTGTAAAAACTTTGAGATGAATATGTGATAGTTGAAGCAAACTTTATAACAAGAGAGTCTAGACTCAATATAGTAATCCGATAAAATCCTTAGTTATAGAAAAAGAAAGTGGCAGAAAAATTACGACCGAAAATACTAAATACTATAAACTTCAAACTCTAGAGAGAGAGAGAGAGAGAGAGAGAGAGAGAGAGAGAGAGAGTCAAAGTCACCTGAATTCATTAAACTTAAACCCTTCTATTTTCTTTTATCAAGCCCAATGTAAAAGTTTCAACTTATTGTTCAATAATGAAGTTGAAGTATTGGGAGAAAATAGAAAGTGCGAATTACTTCAACAGACATTTCAGTACTAAAAAAAAAAAAAAAAAAAAAAAAAAAAAATTTTCATTCAGTATCAGATAAAAGATTTTCAAGTCATTAAAAGGCCAGACTATAGGCTATAAATATCGGTATATTACTGCAAAATATAAATAGAAAGTCTGGTATTAAAGACTACAAATATCAGTATATTGCTGCAAAATATAAATAAAAACTCTGGTATTAAAGACTATAGATATCAATATATTGTTCCATAATATAAGTAAAACTTCCTTATTAAAGACTATAAATCTATGTATATTGCTTCAAAATATAAATAAAAATCTGGTATTAAAGACAATAAATATCAATACATTGTTCCATAATATAAGCAAAACTTCCTCATTAAAGACTATAAATCTGAATATATTGCTTCAAAATATAAGTAAAACTCTGGTATTAAAGACAATAAATATAAATATATTGCTTCAAAATAAAACAAAAATTTTGGTATTACATACTATAAATATTAGTATATTGCTTCAAATTATAAATAAAACTTTAATACTTTTTATAAGGATTATAGACCTTGACCTTGAGCTTTGATCTTAACATTTATTAATCGGCGTGGATTTTCATACACTCAAATAAGAACCAAGTTTGAATTCTCTGTGACAACTATGCCCAAACTTATGGCTGAATACGTGAAATGAACATTTGCTTAACCGTGACCTTGACCTCTGACCTTGACCTTCAAAACTTAATCATTTCCAGCTTTTTACATAACAGTTCATCCCCGCAAGTTTCATTACCCTACGATTAAAATTGTGGCCAGGGAGCTATTCACAAACACACACACACACACAAACAGGGGTGAAAAAATAACCTCCTCCCAACTTCGTTGGCGGAGGTAAATATCAAGAGGTCACGCCACTGACTTAAAACAAGGCATTTACCATCGCTGACACGACCAAGACGTGATATCGTCTTGTAATTATATGTGGATATAAATAACAATATGACTATTATCGGCAGCCAATCACGGGACGGCTATTATCAACGACGTGTACTTTGGAGTATCTTCCCCGAGAGAGAGAGAGAGAGAGAGAGAGAGAGAGAGAGAGAGCGTATGCAAATTTGACTATTTGTTGGAAAACCCCAATTTCTATTATCTGCTCAACAGCGGATTTTTTGTGCTTTCTGCTTCCCACAAGGGACTTTTATTTGTACCACGAATGGGACTACAGTATTAGAGAACCAATCGTGCTACCGTAGTCATTGGCAAATTCTCTCTCTCTCTCTCTCTCTCCCTCTCTCTCTCTCTCTCTCTCTCTCTCTCTCATATCGAATTACACCAGTTCTGGAATTTGTGGTTTTCCGAGAGGAAATTATACATCTAGAAAGATACTACATTCAAGTTTACTTTCACTTCAATTATTCTAATCATTTCAACTTTTGTTCTGTAGTCCACGATTTCAAGATCACCCCTTACGCTCACCGAACCCCCCCCCCCCACAAAAAAAAAATTAACAGACTGCAACGAAAAAAAACTAAGATTTCTACACATTAATAGTAACGAAAAAGCTTACCTACGTCTTTAGGTTATTTTTTTTTTCTTTTTTTTTTTGCTGACAAAGAAACAACTTCATTTCTGCTGAGAAAATTTTCAAAATGCCCACGGACCCCAATGCTTATCTTAGCTTCATCATTATACTTGCAATTAATATTTTTCATTCATAACGTTTTGGACCCATATGGCTCACTCTATTTGCTAGTGTTTTGAAATGATGCCACTAGCGCCACTCTGACCACTAGGAACCATAGTTGGAACTAACTTGAAATTAAACTATATGAGGGTGGTCATATATTATGACTATCCTCAGGATTAGAAATGAAACTATAAGAGAGAGTGCCATATGTGGATGAGATCATGGTGAGTGGTAGATGGAGATGGTTTGATAAGCTCTTCGCACTACTTAAGAGAGATTAGTTCACAAAATATTTAACTGGGTTTCACAAGGCACAAAACGAGCTGGAAGACCTAGGCCTACATTGCTGAGGTCTATCAAGCGCAAAGTATGAGATGATGAATGGAGCAGTATTGATTTAAAAGCTCAAGATAAGAGATGACTGGCAAAATGAAAACGAGGTATTTTGCGTCAATAGGCGTAGGAGGAGATGATGATGATGATGATTGCTCTTAAAAATATTCGAGTTTTAAAATACATACTTTTAAAAACCTTATTTTTATCCCTAGCTTGACACAAGGGGGCCGTTAGTATGAATAAAAATATGATATGCATAACAAAACAAACTTTAAAGCAAGTCCCGTTTTCTATAACCCAGCAATATAAGGAATTTTCCTAAATTCTATTCTATTTTTCCTATATCCAAGATATCTTTAGAAGAGCGCACAGCACACATTTAATAAACCCTTAATCCCTAGCTGAGTGCGGATACCTTAACGTGTTGAAAGGTTTTGTGTATCGCCATGATCAGCGAAGCTGCACTAGTCAGGGATACCCATACAAGGCTGCTTTGCTGTAAGCGATCAGACTTCAGTCTCCCACCATCACCAACAACAGTTGACCAGCTTGGTGATGAAGAGGGTTAAACACCTGACATGACATGTCTGAGGGCTTTGTCCAGCAGTGGACTAGAAACGGATGCATTTGTTGTTGTTGTTGTAATCCCATTCACCCAGAAATACATTCGCTTGCCAGGGCTTCCAGCATAAATAAACTAAAACAAAATAAGAAAATAACACAACAGCACAAAACTTAAGCATTCTAATTAATACACCTTAGTACATCGGCAAGGTATCATATCTCCGGATATTTCATACAAGTTTTTCAAACGAAGGAGGATCACCTAGGGTTGTGGTGGACGATGTGGTAACGTCCCAGTCTGACGCTCGCTAGACTGGGGTTCGAGTCCCGCTCAAACTTGTTAGATTCTTTGGTCGCTAAAACCTAAGGATGGGGAGTTTGGGGGAGCCTAGAGGTCTATCTGCTGAGCCCTCCTTGGTCCTAGCTTGGGTGGAGAGGGGGCTTGGGCGCTGATCATATGTATATATGGTCAGTTTCTAGGGCATTGTCTTGCTCAATAGGGCAATCTCACTGTCCCTTGCCTCTGCCATTCATGAGCGGCTTTTAAGCGTTTAAACCACAAGAATGTCAAACAGACAATCCTCTCACGATGTGAAAATTCGGCTCCATTTGGCTTTCGAAAGGCGCCCACAAATCATTGAGGAGAACCGCACAGAATCTGCTATCGTCATAAGGTGGATATTAGTTCCGATTGCGTCATTGTCTTTCACTTCATCTCCCCGACATTTGAATGTAATTGTGTGTGTGTGTATGTATGTATGTATATATATATATATAATATATATATATATATATATATACATATATATATATATCCCATATAAGAAAATGTAACTATATATACAGTCTATATATATATAATATATATATATATATATATAATATATATATAATATATATATATATATATATATAATCCCCTATCCTATAGAATGTTTCTTAACTATATATATATATATATATATGTGTATATATACATATAATTTACATACACACACACACATATATATATATATATATATGTGTGTGTGTGTGTGTGTATATATACATATAATTTACATACACACACACATATATATATATATATTAATTCGGGATTCGAACCGTGACCGTTAAGTTCCAAGCTGAACACACTATTGATTACGGAGAGAGAGAGAGAGAGAGAGAGAGAGAGAGAGTGTAGTTGGATGCTATCAATTTTACTATACATGTCAGCGTTCCAAAAACCGGAAAACAGAGAGCCAGTGAATTAACTTTAAAATTTCATATGACAAATAATGAGTAACACGGCATCGCCAAGTAAAGAACGTACAGTTAGAAACAGGAATTTTGGCACACCTGGCTCTGAGGAAATGTACCCTGTCACACCCTTACAGCGCGGAGAGTAACCAGTCAGTGTAAAGAGACATGGCATCAGAGATGGATGGGGCTATACACAGGAACCTACCGTGCAGTAAGGTTGTCACAGGATGTACTTTCCCAAAGTGAGGTGTGTCATGAATTCCTGTATCTAACTGTATATATTGATTACATTTCAAGATATAGAACAGCAAAATGGATCCACAAGATTACTTCCTTATGTCCAATCAAAGTTACCAATATTTCTTAATTTCTGAGTAAAACATCAATCATCCAAAATTTACATATTTAAAGGTTATGGGAGTTTTAGTTCCAGTTTTATCAGAATAGATACTCGCCAGAACGTCAGCCCGGAAAGCCACCCGCCCCCCCCCCCCCTTCCCTCACTGTGGTGCCCAAGCACAGCAGTGGCCTCCCCAGTAAACAGCTTAAAACTCACGGTCCCGGGCTGGGATCGATCTGCCGCCATGCGAATGCTAAGCAAACAAGTTACCACTGTACTATAAACGTCTAGTATACGACTGCATGTTAGCTTGGTGCATATTGACCTCGATTATGATTGGATATCATTTCATTTAATGAAGGGCCTGAACTCCCTAAATACCTTGATTGCTTAGTGGTCCCATTAATGAGGTGGTACAGTAACACGCTTTCGACATGAGGTGGTATCTACCCGGTAAACTTTGCACCTGCTAGTCAATAATTTGTTGTTATGAAGGCTAAACTAAGGTCATAGATATTGTTTTTAAGATTTCCCGAATGTTATTATATAATTTTATTCCATTGTTGAGAAAACGCTATCAACTGTGTCATGTTTGGCAGGAATTTGTATAAATGGCGTAAAAATCGACTTGGTTATACTTTAAAATCTCATAAAAATGATACAGGCCATAAACTTTAACCCTTCAGGAGCAACTGATTACAAATTATACTGAAAATATGAAGTAAATCCTGCTGGATATAAGGTAAAATGTCACCGTAACAGGAGTTTATTGACAAGTTTATTGGAAAAATATTTTAAAAATTTCTCTAAACTTATCAAAAGTTTTTAAGAAAATACAATAACTTACGCAAAAGATAACAGTTTCAAATTCGATTAAGAAATCTTACTTAACAAATCTACTCAAAAGAATTTTAAAAGTGGATTTTTAAATGGCTCCAGGAAAATAAATCGTCAAAAATTCGAGTAGAGTAATTCAGATACCAAGATAATGCGGTGATGATTATACGAGATTACCAGATAGCAATGTCCACAATCAGCAGTTTATATCTAATTTAAATACGTATTGCGACAAAATATTACTATAGTCCATTTCTTTTAGCGATGCATATTTGCACCGACTCGCGGCGGTGCCCTTTTAGCTCGGAAAAGTTTCCTGATCGCTGACTGGTTAGAATTATCTTGTCCAACCAATCAGCGATCCGGAAACTTTTCTGAGCTAAAAGGGCACCGCTGCGAGTCGGTGCAAATATGCATCGCTAAAATAAATGGACTATAGTTACTTAATCAATATTCATTACTAGTGTATGCGACCCGTCAAAAATCACAGCTAAATATTTAGATATGCACACGTACACACGCACGTACACAAATTTAACCCTTCCCACCAACTCCCCCATTCCTCTCTCCGTACTTGCTCACCAGGGTATGGCTGTTCCCCCTCCCAGCTAACCGAGGGACAGGGAGAGACTGAATAGTTATAAGTCTAGCGATGCTGCTGAACGTGACCGCAAAGATATATATATATATATATATATATATATATACATATATATATATATATATATATACATATATATATATATATATATACATATATATATATATATATATATATACATATATATATATATATACACATATATATATAGCCCCAGACACTGGCTCTTCCTTAATATAGGAGATATTCCTAATTTTTAATGGTTGAATCTCTCTCTCACTAACTCTCTCTCTCTCTAACTCTCTCTCTCTCTAACTCTCTCTCTCTCTCTCTCTCTCTCTCTCTCTCTCTCTCTCTCTCTCTCTCACACTCTCTCTCAAACTTAATGAACCATTCCTTTGGTCTAAGCTTTTAAATAAATTGTCGTAAGAGAGTTCTAGAATTTATACATGTATTGATTGATCAACGAAATTTGGGACCGAGGTCCGGGAGGCCATTCAGATCTGAGTGCAATTGGTGGAAACGCCAGCAATTATAAATGTGAGGTTAGAAGAGGAAAGAGATTGGACATTAAACTAAAGCAAGGAAGTGTGCACGGAGGTAAAGTAGAAAGCTTAGATATATGGGAAGCTAATGGCAGAAGGGACAGGGTACCTCAAGACAGAGTACCTCAGGGCAGAGTACCTCGAGAGAGAGTACCTCAGGACAGAGTATCTCGGGCAAGAGTACCTATAGACAGCACCTCGGGGCAGGGTACCTATAGACAGCACCTCGGGGCAGAGTACCCCGGGGCAGGGCATCTCGGGAAAGAGTACCTCAGGGCAGAGTACCTTGAAACAGAGTACCCATGGCCAGAGTACCTGGAGAAAGAGCCCCTCGGGGCAGAGTACCTCGGGGCAGGGTACCTCGAGACAAGAGTACCTCGCGGCAGGGTACCTCGAGACAAGAGTACCTTGGGACAAAGTACCTCGAAACCGAGTACCTCGAATGAATGAATGAATAATTTGAAGTTCTCTGGCATGCTGCCGAGTACCTCGAGACAGAGTTCCTCGAAAAGGAGTACTTCGGGGCAGAGTACCCCGAAAAGGAGTACTTCGGGGCAGAGTACCTCGAGACAGAGTACCCCGAAAAGGAGTACTTCGGGGAAGAGTACCTCGAGACACAGTACCTCGAAAAGGAGTACCTCGGGACAGAGTGCCTCGAGATTGAGTACATCGGGACAGAGTACCCTGAGACAAGAGTACCTCAGGACAGAGTATCTCGCAAAAGACCTCTCAGTAATGCCTACAGAGCACAGAACTGTGTGATTTGAAATCACAGTATAACACCCTCACTCCCCCCCCCCCCCCACCCCCGATAAGATTAAATCTACTTGTTATCCTGCAAATCGACTAAGATGTTAACCAAGTTTATAAGATTTTCTTCAACTGCCTTTCATTTTCCTATTCTGTATCATTATAGAGATATTCGCAGTGATAGTAATAGTGGAACAGAAAAAAAGGTTAAATATATTCTACGAGTATTTCAGAAAAATCCCCTTTTAAACGGGAAATTCATCACTTTCATACACTTAAGAACAATAACCACTAGGAACTTAACATAACTCAAAAGAAGAAAAAAATTAACAAATACAAACACACTTTTTGTAAACTTTTAAAGATTAATAATTACGTTTTTTAAGTAGCCTATACACAAAAGTTATTCTAGAAATAAATAACTCCTTGACCAATAAAATCTAATTTTTAGGAGTAAATCCTTCGCAACTCCTCAAAGGATTCTTTGGCTCTCACCTGGAAGTTCGGGAGACGGTATCGTCCCAGCGATCGTCACGGTAATAACCGTTTCCCACGCCGTTCATGACGCTGTACTCAGAATACCCTGCAAGAGGAGAGACACAGAAGAGAAAGGTCAGTAAATTAGATTTCAAAATAGTCTTAACTACATATGGAGAAGAGATATGTCTATCAAATTGCTTTCAAAATAGTCTTAACTCTATGTGGAGAAGAGAAACGTCATTGATTTAGATTTCAAAATAGTCGTAAGTACGTATGGAGAAGAGATTTGCCAATGAACTAGCTTTCAAAATAGTCTTTCAAAATAGTCTTTCAGAATAGTCTTACCTACATATGAAGAAGCGATTTGCTGATGAATTAGCTTTCAAAATAATCTTAACTAGATAGTCAATAAATTAGCTTTCAAAATAGTCTTGACAATATAAGAAGAAGAGAAATGTCAATAAATTAGCTTTCAAAATAGTCTTGACAATATAAGGAGAAGAGAAATGTTAATAAATTAGCTTTCAAAATAGTCCTAACTATATAAGGAGAAGAGAAATGTCAACGAATTAGCTTTCAAAATAATCTTAACTATATAGAGAAATGTCAATAAATTAGCTTTCAAAATAGTCTTAACTATATAAGGAGAAGAGAAATGTCAACGAATTAGCTTTCAAAATAATCTTAACTTTATAGAGAAATGTCAATAAATTAGCTTTCAAAATAGTCTTAACTATATAAGGAGAAGAGAAATGTCAACGAATTAGCTTTCAAAATAATCTTAACTTTATAGAGAAATGTCAATAAATTAGCTTTCAAAATAGTCTTAACTATATAAGGAGAAGAGAAATGTCAACGAATTAGCTTTCAAAATAATCTTAACTTTATAGAGAAATGTCAATAAATTAGCTTTCAAAATAGTCTTAACTATATAAGGAGAAGAGAAATGTCAACGAATTAGCTTTCAAAATAATCTTAACTTTATAGAGAAATGTCAATAAATTAGCTTTCAAAATAGTCTAACTATATAAGGAGAAGAGAAATGTCAACGAATTAGCTTTCAAAATAATCTTAACTTTATAGAGAAATGTCAATAAATTAGCTTTCAAAATAGTCTTAACTATATAAGGAGAAGAGAAATGTCAACGAATTAGCTTTCAAAATAATCTTAACTTTATAGAGAAATGTCAATAAATTAGCTTTCAAAATAGTCTTAACAATATAAGGAGAAGAGAAATGTCAACGAATTAGCTTTCAAAATATTCTTAACTATATAGAAAAATGTCAATGAATTAGCTTTCAAAATTTTCTTAACTGTATAGAAAAATGTCAGTAAATTAGCT
Organism: Palaemon carinicauda; assembly: GCF_036898095.1. NCBI lineage: Eukaryota > Metazoa > Arthropoda > Malacostraca > Decapoda > Palaemonidae > Palaemon > Palaemon carinicauda. The sequence continues at coordinate 190,914,033 of NC_090726.1, forward strand.
TTCAAAATATTTTAACTATATATAAAAATGTCAGTAAATTAGCTATCGAAATATTCTTAACTTTTTTTGGGAGAAGAGAAATGTCAATGAATTAGCTTTCAAATTATTCTTAACTACATAGAGAGAATATCAGAAAGGTAGCTTTCAAAATATTCTAAACTCTATTTGGAAAAGAGAAACATCAATGAATTAGCTTTAAAAATAATCTTAAATTTATATCAAATGAGATTACTTTAACATTCCTTACTAAATATAAAGCGAGCTATTTTAATATTCTACACTAAAGTGAAATTTCAATATTCTTAACTACATATAAAGCTATTTTTTTTCGCAAAATGAAATTTACATTTGATGTTCATTATTCATGACGTCTCATATACATTTATTTTTTTCCTTATTTCCTTTCCTCACTGGGCTATTTTTTTTACTATTGTAGCCCTTATAGGGTTAATAGCATCCTGCTTATTAACTAGGGTTGTATATTAGCTAATAATTATAATAATAATAATAATAATAATAATAATAATAATAATAATAATAATTACAGCAATCATTTATAATTGAATAAATATTTGAAATGTAGATGATATAACTGACTTGTGGGTATTGTCACTGTATTTTATACATTAAGCTTAAAATTGT
>NC_090726.1:190920390-190922890 GCF_036898095.1 Palaemon carinicauda
CCTTAATCCCTATCTGAGTGTGGATACCTTAACGTGTTGAAAGGTTTTGTGTATCGCCATGATCAGCGAAGCTGCACTAGTCAGGGCTACCCATACAAGGCTGCTTTGCTGTAAGCGATCAGACTTCAGTCTCCCATCATCACCAACAACAGTTGACCAGCTTGGTGATGAAGAGGGTTAAACACCTAACATGACATGTCTGAGGGCTTTGTCCAGCAGTGGACTAGAAACGGATGCATTTGTTGTTGTTGTTGTAATCCCATTCACACAGAAATACATTCGCTTGCCAGGGCTTCCAGCATAAATAAAACTAAAACAAAATAAGAAAATAACACAACAGCACAAAACTTAAGCATTCTAATTAATACACCTTAGTACATCGGCAAGGTATCATATCTCCGGATATTTCATACAAGTTTTTCAAACGAAGGAGGATCACCTAGGGTTGTGGTGGGACGATGTGGTAACGTCCCAGTCTGACGCTCGCTAGACTGGGGTTCGAGTCCCGCTCAAACTTGTTAGATTCTTTGGTCGCTAAAACCTAAGGATGGGGAGTTTGGGGGAGCCTAGAGGTCTAGCTGCTGAGCCCTCCTTGGTCCTAGCTTGGGTGGAGAGGGGGCTTGGGCGTTGATCATATGTATATATGGTCAGTCTCTAGGGCATTATCCTGCTCGATTGGGCAATCTCACTGTCCCTTGCCTCTGTCATTCATGAGCGGCCTTTAAACCTTTAAACCACAAGAATGTTAAACAGACAATCCTCCCACGATGTGAAAATTTGGTTCCATTTGGCTTTCGAAAGGCGCCACAAATCATTGAGGAGAACCGCACAGAATCTGCTATCGTCATAAGGTGGATATTAGTTCCGATTGCGTCATTGTCTTTCACTTCATCTCCCAGACATTTGAATGTAATTATGTATGTATGTATGTATATATATATATATATATATATATATATATATATATATATATATATATATATATATATATATCCCATATATTATAGAATGTTTCTAACTATATATATACATATATATGTATATATATAATTTATATATACACATACATTATATATATATATATATATATATATATATATATATATATATATATATAAATTCGGGATTCGAACCGTGACCGTTAAGTTCCAAGCTGAACACACTATTGCTTACGGAGAGAGAGAGAGAGAGAGAGAGAGAGAGAGAGAGAGAGAGAGAGAGAGAGAGAGAGAGAGAGAGAGAGAGAGTAGTTGGATGCTATCAATTTTACTACATGTCAGCGTTCCAAAAACCGGAAAACAGAGAGCCAGTGAAATAACTTTAAAATTTCATATGACGAATAATGAGTAACACGGCATCGCCAAGTAAAGAACGTACAGTTAGAAACAGGAATTTTGGCCCACCTCGCTCTGAGGAAATGTACCCTGTCACACCCTTACAGCGCGGAGAGTAACTAGTCAGTGTAAGGAGACATGGCATCAGAGATGGATGGGGCCATACACTACCGTGCAGTAAGGTTGTCACAGGGTGTACTTTCCCAAGTGAGGTGTGTCGTGAATTCCTGTATCTAACTGTATATATTGATTACATTTCAAGATATAGAACAGCAAAACGGATCCACAAGATTACTTCCTTATGTCCAATCAAAGTTACCAATATTTCTTCATTTCTGAGTAAAACATCAATCATCACAAATTTACATATTTAAAGGTTAACGGTGTCTGGTTTCAGTTCCAGTTTTATCAAAATAAATACTCGCCAGAACGGTCAGCCCGGCAATCCAACCCCCCCCCCCCCCCCTTCCCTCACTGTGGTACCCAAGCACAGCAGTGGCCTTCCCAGTAAACAGCTTAAAACTCACAGTCCCAGGCTGGGATCGATCTGCCGCCAAACGAATGCTACAAACAAGTTACCACTGTACTATAAACGTCTAGTATACGACTGCATGTTAGCTTGGTGCATATTGACCTCGATTATGATTGGATATCATTTCATTTAATGAAGGGTCTGAACTCCTAAATACCTTGATTGTTTAGCGGTCCCATTAATGAGGTGGTACAGTAACACGCTTTCGACATGAGGTGGTATCTACCCGGTAAACTTTGGACCTGCTAGTCAATAATTTGCCGTTATAAAGACAAAGCTAAGGTCATGGATATTGATTTTAAGATTTCCCGAATGTTATATAATTTTATTCCATTGTTGAAAAAAACGCTATCAATTGTGTCATGTTTAGCAGGAATTTGTATAAATGGCGTAAAAATGATACAGGACAAACTTTAACCCTTCAGAAGCAACTGGCTACAAATCATACTGAAAATATTAACTCAATCCTGCTGGAAATAAGGTAAAATGTCACCGTAATAGAAGTTTATTGACAAATAATGAATAAACAATGATCCAATTGGAAAAATATTTTAAACATTTCTCTTAAAATATCAACAGTTTTTAAGAAAATACAATAAATTACGCAGAAGATAACCGTTTCAAATTTGATTAA
>NC_090726.1:190927890-190932890 GCF_036898095.1 Palaemon carinicauda
TGAAATGATCTTCCTAATCAGGTAGTTGCATAGATTGTGGAATGATCTTCCTAATCAGGTAGTTGCAGAGTTTGTGGAATGATCTTCCTAATCAGGCAGTTGCATAGATTATGGAATGATCTTCCTAATCAGGCAGTTGCATAGATTGTGAAATGATCTTCCTAATCAGGTAGTTGCATAGATTGTGGAATGACCTTCCTCATCAGGTAGTTGCATAGATTGTGGAATGATCTTCCTAATCAGGTAGTTGCATAGACTGTGGAATGATCTTCCTAATCAGGTAGTTGCATTGATTGTGGAATGATCTTCTTAATCAGGTAGTTGCATAGACTGTGGAATGATCTTCCTCATCAGGTAGTTGCATAGACTGTGGAATGATCTTCCTAATCAGGTAGTTGCATTGAATGTGGAATGATCTTCTTAATCAGGTAGTTGCATAGACTGTGGAATGATCTTCCTCATCAGGTAGTTGCATAGATTGTAGAGTGATCTTCTTAATCAGGTAGTTGCATAGACTGTGGAATGATCTTCCAAATCAGGTAGTTGCATAGACTGTGGAATGATCTTCCAAATCAGGTAGTTGCATAGACTGTGGAATGATCTTCCTAATCAGGTAGTTGCATAGACTGTGGAATGATCTTCCAAATCAGGTAGTTGCATAGACTGTGGAATGATCTTCCAAATCAGGTAGTTGCATAGACTGTGGAATGATCTTCCAAATCAGGTAGTTGCATAGACTGTGGAATGATCTTCCTAATCAGGTAGCTGAATCGGTGGAAATTCAAAAGTTTAAATTTGCAGCGAATGTTTTTGTGTTGAACACCCTGATTTCAGTTATTTGAAAAAAAAACAGTGAAAGACTAATTTTGATGTTCTTAAAACATTTTATTCAATTATTCATTACTTTGATTACTTCCTTATTTCCTTTCCTCACTGGACTTTTATTTTCCCTGTTGAGCACTAGGGCTTATAGCATCCTGCTTTTCCAAGTAGGGTTTTAGCAAGCAGATAATAATAATAATAATAATAATAATAATAATAATAATAATAATAATAATAATGACAACAATAATAACAATAAATTACAATAATAATAATATTAAACTACAATAATAATAATAATAATAATAATAATAATAATAATAACAATGACAATAATAAATAATTCATAAAAAGGCAATGATATTTTTCCGTTGTTACTTCTCGACCTGTTTCCCGCGCTAAATCCATAAATACCATTGCATGTTTCAATAAAAATTTATTCAATGAAGGAAGATGTAAATACGATCATCCCTTTAATTCTAGCTTGGGACCCTTGGGTTTTGTGGTCACACCTCATCTAGCTTCCACTGAACCGCAGGAAAGGTACTTTCCAATCCTCGGGTTTGTTTTCTACTTTTTTTTTTCTAATAAAATTATTTCTTTATCGACAACATGGACTGGTGCGTATTATCTGATGCTTTATCTGTATAATATTTATCTATGTGTGTATATATATACATATATACATATATCATATATATATATATATATATATATATATATATATATATATATTATATATATACATATATGCATATATTATATATACATATATATATATATATATATATATATATATATTATATATATATATATATATTATATATATATATATATATATATAATATATATATACTGTATATATACATACAGTATATATTTACATATATTTATATATATATATATATATATATATATATATATATATATATATATATATATATATATACACACACATTTATTCTGTCACGCTTAACGGCAACCACTCCCACAAATTGTGCAAACTGCCGTGTTGTAGTTATAAAAGGGGGGAGGAATGGGAAGTGTTGGATCCGTGAGCGCGCGTGCGTAGGCATATCCAGGATGGCTAAATATTTAGCCATCATTTTTGACAGGTTGCATACTTTAGTAACTAATATTTAGGCCTTAATAACATATATTTGATAAAAAAGAAAAAAAAATCAGGCCTTCATAACATTTGTTTAATAAAAAATACATAATATTTAGGCCTTAATAACATATGTTTAATAAACAAATGAAAAATATTTAGGCCTTAATAACATATGTTTAATAAAAAATACATAATATTTAGGCCTTAATAACATATGTTTAATAAAAAATACATAATATTTAGGCCTTAACATATGTTTACTAAAATATACATAATATTTAGGCCTTAATAACATATGTTTAATAAAAAAAAAATTTAGGCCTTAATAACATATGTTTAATAAAAAATACATAATATTTAGGCCTTAATAACATATGTTTAATAAACAAATGAAAAATATTTAGGCCTTAATAACATATGTTTAATAAAAAATACATAATATTTAGGCCTTAATAACATATGTTTAATAAACAAATGAAAAATATTTAGGCCTTAATAACATATGTTTAATAAAAAATACATAATATTTAGGCCTTAATAACATATGTTTAATAAAAAAAAAATATTTAGGCCTTAACATATGTTTACTAAAATATACATAATATTTAGGCCTTAATAACACGTTTAATAAAAAAAATTTAGGCCTTAATAACATATGTTTAATAAAAAATACATAATATTTAGGCCATAACAACATATGATTAATAAAAAAAAAACATATAAGCCGTAGAACAAATACCAGTAAACAGAATTTACATTACTTACATAATCTTCAAAGGCCATATTCATACCACCCATATGATATGATAGAATTATGATAGAATTTAATCCTCATGATAGACTTTAATCTATTTGAAGCCCTTCAATTTCCGGGCGTATTGTACTCGCCAACACCATTTCATAATGAGTTACAGCATGTGAAGAAATAATGGCTTTCAAATACAGCTTATGGTGTACGTGATTGTGGTCACCTTTATTTCTTCCAGTTTTAGTCATGATGAAAATCTCTCTCTCTCTCTCTCTCTCTCTCTCTCTCTCTCTCTCTCTCTCTCTCTCTCTCTCTCTCTCTCTCTGTTATTATATATTCATACACTGCTTAATAATGTTCAAACATTTACTATCCCTGAAATTTAAGAAATTTTCATTAAATCATAGAAACTGTTAATCATACTACTTGCATCATTGTATTGTTTGCATTAAAACTCTCTCTCTCTCTCTCTCTCTCTCTCTCTCTCTCTCTCTCTCTCTCTCTCTCTCTCTCTCTCTCTCTCTCTCAAAACAGCTTCTGTTTGGCCCTTCACTGGCCTCAAATAATGACAAACGAAGAGAAAAAAAATTCCAGCAAACTACATTGTCGGAACCAGATCAAACAAAAGCAAAGTCGTAAAAAAAAAAATAAAAAAAAAAGTTATTTGCTCAAGACTTAACCAACGAGAGAAAGTAAGACACAAGGGAGCCGACGGGAGATCATTGAGTCATTGGTAAAGGAAACTTAACGCAATAATAACACTTACTTGTATGTCATGCAACGCTAAATGGTGTGCGATCAGAGTATTTCGTGAAACGCTGAACTTTTAAAATAGGGATTTCGTTTTAATTTGATTTCATGAAAAAAAAGTTTATAAAAGATTAATATTATGAAACGCTTTATACTAAGCGATAAAAGTATTTCATGAAACGTTGAATTTTTAAAGGGGTATAGCCTATTATTATTTTTATTTCATGAAAAAAATATAAAAATTTATGTTATGGAAGGCTATATACTATGCGATCAAAGTATTTCATGAAACATTAAATTTTTAAAGGGATTTATTTTTACTTTCATTTCATGAAAAAATCACAAATCATTTGGGCCATGAAACGTTATATGCTATGCGATCAAAGTATTTCATGAAACGTTGAATTTTTAAAAGGGATTTATCTTTACTTTCATTTCATGAAAATAAAAAATTTACAAATCCTCTATGTCATGAATGTATCTGCTACGCGATTCAAAGTATTTCGTGAAACGCTGAACTTTTTTTAAAGGGATTTATCTTTTTTTTTATTTTATACTTTTCATTTCATGAAAGAAAACCATACGAGCCATTTATGCCATAGAACGCTAAATGCTATGCGTTTCTAAGTATTTCATGAAACGCTAAATTTAAGAGATTTCTTTTAACTTTCATTTCACGAAATAAAATTATAAAAAAAGTTATTTATATTCGTCTTATCACCTACTTTCTCCTTGTCTAAAAAACATTTTAGTAAAAGTTAAATTCCATCAATGAGTCTGCTAGTTCAGATGTTTAATAAAATCCATTGCTAAAGCTCATTGCTAATTATCTTTCGGATAAGAACAATAGTTGCATTTATTCAATACTTATAATCTAAAATTTTTGTATAATACAGTAATACCTCACAGGTTAGGCATTGAGTATTGTATCCGACATTTATGTTGTATTTATGTATTTATGAAATTTTAAAGAGGTTAGACAGTAAAATTTTGTATTTTCGCAAGATATAAATACAGTAATACTCCACAGGTTAGGTATTGAGTATTGTATTCTACATTTATGTTGTATTTATGAAATTCAAAGTTTAAGGAGATTAGACAGTAAAATTTTGTATTTTCAGGAGCTATAAATACTGTAATGCTCTTCAGGTTAGGCATTGAGTATTGTATCCAAGATTTATGTTGTATTTATGAAGTTTCAAGTTTATAAATGTTGTACAGTAAAATTTTGTATTTTCACGAGATATAAATACAGGAATACCCCACAGATTACGCATTGAGTATTATATCCTATATTAAAGTGTGTTTATGAAATTCAGGTTTAAGGAGATGAACAGTAAAATGAAGCGTTTATAGAGGTTAAATCAAAAGGCTTAAAAGTAAGTGCAGTTTATGAGCAAAGAATCTGCAAAGACCCTTTATTAACAACTGGTATAAATAATGCCCACAGTGCACTGCAAGAGGCATACTGAAAGCAGTATATAACTGAGCAGCCCCTGATACTTGACGGACCAACCACCCCTTAGCTAGTACAGTGGTAATGTGTTCGCCTTCCATTCGCATGGCAGC
>NC_090726.1:190940390-190947890 GCF_036898095.1 Palaemon carinicauda
TATATATATATATATATATACCGTATATATATATATAATATATATATCATAATTGCAAGCTAGGCTATAACCCTAGTTGGAAAAGCAAGATGTTATAAGACCAAGGGCCCCACAGGGAAAAATAGTCCAGTGAGTAATGGAAACAAGAAGATGAACAAACTATAAGATAAGTAATAAACAATCAAAATAAAATATTCTAAGAACAGTAACAACATTAAACTATATCTTTCTTATATAAACTATAAAAACTTCAAAAAAGATAAATAAAACAGTATTGAGCGCCCGAGTGTGCCCTCAAGTAAGAACTCTAATCTAAGAGTGAAAGGCCATGGTACTCTCAGAGGCTATGGCACTACCCAAGACCAGAGAACAATGGTTTGATTTTGGAGTGTCTTCTAGAAGAGCTGCCTACCATAGGTAAAGTCTCTTCTGCCCTTACCAAGAGGAAAGTAGCCACTGAACAATTACACTGCAGTATTTAACCCCTTGAGCGAAGAAGAATTGTTTGGTAATCTGTGTTGTTATATGAGGAAGGAGGAGAATATGGAAAGAATAGGCTATACTATCCGGTGTATGTGTAGAAGACAAAAGGAGCCGTAACCAGAGAGATCCAATATAGTACTGCCTAACCATTCAAAAGACCCAATAACTCTCTAGCGGTATTATCTCAACGGTTGGTTGGTATTACAGTATAACCATGATCCATGTCAAAGACATCTTTCCACAAAAAATAGAACCATGGGAGGCCAGGGATTACCTGTTAATGACATTACTGGAAATTATCGGGTATAAGCAGTGCCAGAACTCTTGTCCAACAGATTAAGCGACAGAAAAGTTGCCAATAAGGTACTGCAACTAATATAACTGGAAATTATATATATACTGTATATATATTATATATATATATATATATATATATATATTGATATACAGATATTGATAGATATAGATATATATATATATAATATATATGTATATATATATATATCTATATATATATATATATATATATATATACATATATTGGAAATATATATTATAGATATATATTTTATATATATATTATATATATATTGATATACAGATATTGATAGATATATAATATATATATATATATATATATATATATTGGAAATATATATACATACCTATATATATATATATATATATATATATATATATATATATACATATATATTGGAGAGAGAGAGAGAGAGAGAGAGAGAGAGAGAGAGAGAGAGAGAGAGAGAGAGAGAGAGAGAGAGAGAGAGAGAGAGAGAGAGAATCTTTTCATTCGATTTCCGGAGGCGGTAGTGTTATCTATAAACATCACTCATAAACACCTTTATCAAATGATATGAAGTTATGGGACTAAATCCTGACCTACGATTACACTCCCATAAACATCCACCTTATCAGATCCAAGGTTAGAAGATTTAAGAAAAGGAGGTACGGTTTGAAGTACGGTTTCTTCGAAGCACGGTGCACGGCTGCTAGTTCCGCCCACGATTATACGCAGCTTGGCTACCATACACCCCACGGTCTAGGTGTACTGTATATCTTGGATCGTGCCTACACCCTTTTAATTGGCTTTGCTCACGGTTCGAGACAGTAATGATTATGGGGTTTTTATCTGTAATCAAATTTTGAGTCTGCGACGTTATTCGCTGATGAAATATTCTTTATGTAATTCATAATTATTTATTTTATTGAATAAATGTAAGACTTGGAGAACGACGTCTAAATGCTCTCAAAATAAAAGGATAAAACCATTTACTCGGATAAGATAGGTTATCAAATACCAATTTTACGCACAAATGAAGACAGCTGAGGCTTGAGAATTTGCAGTAAAAAATAAAACGGTTAAAGAAACTAATAATGAAAAATATGGAAGTGAGTGCCCATGTCAATACGCGAGAGATTGGACCCATACAAAGAGAGTAGCATCACCTGCATAAGCAACCAACTTGTGTTCTAAACCAAGCTCCATACAGTGTATCCGGGAGGAACATCGATGACTACTAGTAAATCTACTGGTTAAAATTTCAATATTACAGAATTTAAAGGTTTAAAAGTAGCTCATGAATGGCAGACAAGGGGCATTGACAATGACCTAGAGATTGACCATATATACATATGATCAGCTCCAAAGCCCCTTCCCACGGAAGATAAGACCAGGAAGGGCCAGGGAATGGCTGCTGATGGCTCAGTAGGTACACATACAGGCTACTCTTAGCTCAAAGGGATGACGTGGTTGCAAAAACCACAAGAGAAACTATCAAGCTTGAGCGTGTCTCGAACCTCAGGCAGGGACGGTTCCAATAGGCCACTATGACCATTTTCCATTTGTCCGTGTCTGAAAAAATGTCTTCGTGATTGACAAGGTCAAAAGCAGCACCAAAAGTCCAGGTCAATTATATGAGTTTTATGACATGAAGCTAAGGATTTGTTTTGAAGGTTTTAAAGGTATCTCATGAATGGCAGAGACCGACCATATACAGTATACATATGATTCATGCTAAAGCCACCTCTCCATCCAAGATAGAACCAGGGGAGACCAGGGATTGCCTGCTAATGACATTACAAGAAACTACCGGGCATGAGCTACAACTCCCGTTGGATGTAAAACTAACAAATTGCCCTTATGATTCTCTTACCACTCACATTCACATTATCATTATTATTACTATTATTATCAACATTATGTTTTACCAACATATAGATAAATTGGGAATTACATAAATTGGAAGAAATTTTATAAAACTATAACTACCACAACATACTTAATGAGAAACATTACTTATTCTCAAGCAAGAGAAAATAGAACCTCTCCTAGTTTAATACTCTAATAGTTTGGGTTAATACACTAATGGTTCACTAATAGTTTTGGTTAATACCACAATGGTTGACTGATGGTTCGGGTTAATACACTAATGGTTGACTGATGGTTCGGGTTAATACACTAATGGTTGACTGATGGTTCGGGTTATTACACTAATGGTTGACTGATGGTTCGGGTTATTACACTAATGGTTGACTGATGGTTCGGGTTAATACACTAATGGTTGACTGATGGTTCGGGTTATTACACTAATGGTTGACTGATGGTTCGGGTTAATACACTAATGGTTGACTGATGGTTCGGGTTAATACACTAATGGTTGACTGATGGTTCGGGTTAATACACTAATGGTTGACTTATGGTTCGGGTTAATACACTAATGGTTGACTGATGGTTTGGGTTAATACACTAATGGTTGACTGATGGTTCGGGTTATTACACTAATGGTTGACTGATGGTTCGGGTTATTACACTAATGGTTGACTGATGGTTCGGGTTATTACACTAATGGTTGACTGATGGTTCGGGTTAATACACTAATGGTTCACTAATAGTTTTGGTTAATACACTAATGGTTGACTGATGGTTCGGGTTAATACACTAATGGTTGACTGGTGGTTCGGGTTATTACACTAATGGTTGACTGATGGTTCGGGTTAATACACTAATGGTTGACTGATGGTTCGGGTTAATACACTAATGGTTGCCTGGTTCACTGATGGTTTGGGTTAATACACTAATGGTTGACTAATGGTTTAGGTTAATACACTAATGGTTGACTGATGGTTTGGGTTAATACACTAATGGTTGACTGATGGTTTGGGTTAATACACTAATGGTTGACTAATTGTTTGGGTTAATACACTAATGGTTGACTGATGGTTTGGGTTAATACACTAATGGTTCACTAATGGTTTGGGTTAATACACTAATGGTTCACTAATGGTTTGGGTTAATACAATAATGGTTCACTAATGGTTTGGGTTAATACACTAATGGTTCACTAATGGTTTGGGTTAATACACTAATGGTTCACTAATGGTTTGGGTTATTACACTAATGGTTGACTAATGGTTTGGGTTAAACAAAATTGGAGTATGTTCGAGTTCAACGTGTATGCGTTCGTCGTGTGTGTGATCACACAGGACTTTCTAAACACAGCTTAGCAAGAAAAATACAGAAAATGAAGAATTCCCTCTTATGGTATTCTGCAGAAATCTTCCGCGTGTCTTAAAAGGAGGCGTCGAGTTAAAAGAGGAGAAGATTAAATATGTTAAAGGAAGAGGAGCCAAGAGTCAACCTACATTAAAGAGGTATAACGAACATTTAAGCAGCTTCCCTGAACGTTCCAAGACGTGCATTCTCTCTGTGCACTTCTAAGATTTACTTTCCTCGTTGGGCGAAAATTGCTGCCTTTGTTTATATAGTTAAACTTTCACCTGGCGTTACTGGATCCCTTAATAAAAGTCGAACTAAAATCAATGCATGGTGCACATGGCTTGAAGTTGAACCTATCTGTTCTTAAAATATATTAGTTGTTCATAACTTCTCTTGTAGATTATTTCTTTATCTCCTTTCCTCAATGGACTATTTTTTCATGTTGGAGCCCTTGGGCTTATAGCTTCCTGCTTTTCCAATTAGGGTTGTAGCTTAAATAACAACAACAACAACAACAATAATAATAATAATAATAATAATAATAATAATGAGTAGGCCTAAAAAAGGATTATTCGTACATAGGTCTAACCCACACTACCCCCTTACTCGGTGAGCGAGCAGCCTAGGACATACTTCTCTTATAGCTGATTAAGATGTGTTATATGATATTGTTACAATGTGATATCTTTCAATAAACAGCAGGAGATACAATATTATTAAAATATCTAATGCAGAGCAGGTACTGTTTGCCTCAAGTACCAAATACAATTTACTTTATATCTACTTTCACCTGGTAATTATATTATTATTATTATTATTATTATTATTATTATTATTACTTGCTAAGCTACAACCCTACTTGTAAAAGCAGGATGCCATAAGCCCAGGGGCTCTAACAGGGATAATAGCCTAGTGAGGAAAGGAAAATAGAATATTTTAGGAAGAGTAACAATATTAAAATAAATGTCTCCTATATAAACTATAAAATCTTTAACAAAACAAGAGGAAGAGAAATAATATCGAATAGTATGCTCGAGTGTACCCTCAAACAAGAGAACTCTAATCCAAGACAGTGGAAGACCATGGTACAGAGGCTGTAGCACTACTCAAGACTAAAGAACGATGGTTTGATTTTGGAGTGTCCTTCTCTTAGAAGAGCTGCTTACCAGAGATAGAGTCTGTTCTACCCTCAGCACGAGGAAAGTGGCCACCGAACAATTACAATGCAGTAACCCCTTGACTAAAGAAGAATTTTTTGGTAATCTCTGTTGTCAGATGTATAAAGAGAATATGTAAAGAATAGGCCAGACTATTCAGTGTACGTATGTAGGCAATGGGAAAATGAACCGTAATCAGAGAGAAGGATCAAGTGTAGTACTATCTGGCCAGTCAAAAGACCCTATAACTCTCCAGCGGTAATGGTAAATACAACGTGTCCCGATCCCTCTGCACCAAATGTCGACACCCATGCTACAGACGCTACAAACCACGTGGATCTGCGAGGCCGTACAAGTACCGTACCTGAAGACCCACTTCTCAATGGGATTCCAACTGACAACTGTCATTCCAAGCAACAGTTTATTTGTAGTTTTTTTTTTCTTTTTTTTTTTGGCAGCCATTAATTTATTCTTTCTATACTACGTTGATTTGGTCTCGCCAACATTATCTAGTACTCATATATATATATATATATATATATATATATTTTATATATATATATATATATATATATATATATATATATATATTATATACATATATATAAATATATATATATTATATATATTATATATACATATATATAAATATATATATATATATATATATATATACAGTATATATATATATATATATATATATATATATATATATATATATATATATATATATATATATATAGATATAGATATAAGCCTATTAACGCAAGAGGCCGAGGTTAGATTTCGCTAGTCGTTTGTCTTGAGGTTTTAAATTAATATTTTCCCATTCATCATCATCATCTACTTCACGCTTCATGGTCTTCAGCCATGTAGGCCTGGTACTTCCAACTCTTCTAGTGTCTTGTGGAGCCCAGTTGAAAGTTTGGTGAACTAAATCTATTCAGCAGGCATCAACTTGAAGGCTCCCAGGGAGACATTGCCTAAATACTTCCAATCTTATTTTCAATTCACTTTTATTAAATGACTGTGTGCTAAGTAAGCTGGCAGATATTAAGCATTGTCAATACATTAAGATAAACAAGGCAGCCAAAATCACCTGTGGCCATCAGGGTGCCAGATTACTCAAAATCAATCAATCAATCAATCAGTAATAGCCACTGAAGAAATAGAAAGAACCCCATATTCCTTCAGTGAAAATATAACTACATTCAGATTATTTACATAGTTTTTCTCGATACTAAAACATAATTGTAAAGTTAAATGAATTATTCTATCACAAAAACCAAACTAAACCAAGAGTTCGAGTTTTCATTTTTTACATGTATAGAAATACTGCCTGTATAGGCTATCAATCCGGTACCTGTATATACAACTTACAATGAGAAGACCTTGTTAATCTATCCGATTGAACCCTCCCCAGTAGTCATAGATACATTCTTTGAGTCTACTTCACTGGCATCAAAATATTCAGAAAAAAAAGTCATCTCCCTTCAACATATCTCACTGTTTGGCCTGTTTGCATATATGACAATCTTGAAAAAAATCGCTTTTAAAGTGCAGTGCAGTGGACTCTCAGAAACCTACTGTAGCTCTGTGACTTTACACGGAAGGCAAAAACCTACTTGTAGCTCTGCGACTTACCAGAAAAGGCAAAAACCTTCCGTATCTCTGCAACTTAATAGAAAAGGCAAAAAAAACTATGTGGCTCTGCGACTTAGAAAATCAAAAACTTACTTGTAGCTCTGCGACTTACCAGAAAAGGCAAAAACCTACTTGTAGCTCTGCGACTTACCAGAAAAGCCAAAAACCTACAGTAGCTCGGCGACTTAACAGAAAAGGCAAAAACCTACTTGTAGCTCTGCGACTAACCAGAAAAGGCAAAAACCCACAGTAGCTCGACGACTTAACAGAAAAGGCAAAAAACCTACTGTAGCTCGGCGACTTACCAGAAAAGGCAAAATCCTACTTGTAGCTCTGCGACCAACCAGAAAAGGCAAAAACCTACAGTAGCTTGGCGACTTACCAGAAAAGGCAAAAACCTACAGTAGCTCGGCGACTTACCAGAAAAGGCAAAAACCTACAGTAGCTCGGCGACTTATCAGAAAAGGCAAAAACCTACAGTAGCTCGGCGACTTATCAGAAAAGGCAAAAACCTACAGTAGCTCGGCGACTTATCAGAAAAGGCAAAAACCTACTTGTAGGTCGGCGACTTACCAGGAAAGGCAAAAACCTACTTGTAGGTCGGCGACTTACCAGGAAAGGCAAAAACCTACTTGTAGCTCTGCAACTAACCAGAAAAGGAAAAAAAACCTACTGTAGCTCTGCGACTTAACAGAAAAG
>NC_090726.1:190952890-190977890 GCF_036898095.1 Palaemon carinicauda
TCAGTTAGTTCTTTCAGCAATGTCGTTCACTTATTTCTGTGCAATGTCGTTCACTTCTTAATGCCAGTTTTTTCATGCAATGTCGTTCAGTTAGTTCTTTATACATGTTGCATTATATTTTTCGTAATTCTGACCATCCTTTGGATTCAGAGCCAACTCATACATTTCCATAAACTACAACTGCGTAGATAATTACCCCCAAAGGGTAAGGAGAATATTGAATGTTACAAGCGTTGAAAAAGAGCCAAATATATTTTAAATAAGGTCAACAATCTTACTATTTCCTTCTCCACTTATTATTATCATTACTTGCTAAGCTACAACCCTAGTCGAAAAAGCTAGATGCTCTAAGCCCAGGGGCTCCAACAGGGAAAATAGTCCAGTGAGGAAAGGAAACAAGGGAAAAAATATTTTAAGAACAGGAACATTTAAATAGATATTTCCTACATAAACTATAAAAACTTTAACAAAACGGGAGGAAGAGAAATAAGATATAATAGTGTGCCCGAGTGTACCCTCAAGCAAGAGAACTCTAACCCAAGGCAGTGGAAGACCATGGTACAGAGGCCGTGGAACTACCCAAGACTACAGAATATTGGTTGGATTTTGAAGTTTCTTTCTCCTAGAAGAGCTGCGTACCAAAGCTAGAGAGCCTCTTCTACCCGTACCAAGAGGAAATTGACCACTGAACAACCCAAATGCAGTAGTTAACCCCTTGGGTGAAGAAAAATTGTTTGGTAATCTCGGTGTTGTCAGGTGTAGAGGACAGAGAAGAATACGTAAAGAATAAGCCAGACGATTCGGTGCATGTGTAGGCAAAGGGAAAAAGAACCGTAACCAGAGAAAAGGATCCAATATAGTACAGTCTGGCCAAAGGACCCCATAACTCTCTAGCGGTAGTATCTCAATTTAATTATATACAACCCATAAAATACAGTTAAATGGATATATAAAACAAAAAAAGGTCCGATAGAAAATCAAGACTAAATCATCATCTTGCCCATCGTTATCCTTACATTAAGGAGTCGGTTGCCTGATTGTTTATTATTTGGTAGAGGGTTCTTTATGATCACATGCCCTTACCGTCATCAACCACAGTTATTGGCAGTGCATCTTAACTTCGGCTAAATAGTCCAAAGGCAAGTCTGTAGTTTCAACAATTACCGGCAGTGGGCCTAGTTTCCTGCTAAAAAGCAGGACATCACGGCAGCAGCTGACCTTTTAGTCGCTTTCTGCGACAAAACTGGTCACTGGACATACAGTGGTAGCATTATTAGGTCTCTACCACTGGGAAACAGAAAACTAAGACTAGATAGGCAGCTTATAACTCATCAAATCAACAACCTAGCTATGTAGTATACAGTGCAACGGATTACAGTACACACCTTCTGGCTGTGTTTAGTACTAGACACACAAAGCAAAATCTGATCGTGTTCATAGACAAAACTACATCATTCATGTTTGGAACCACATTAAAAAGATGGTTCACTAGAATATTCCTGGAATCGCTGAACTGGATCCAGCCGTTTTAAACATTAGACCAAATATAATTTGGGATTTAAAGCTCCCTATTTTAACTCCTTAGCAGCATATAACGCATTTCTATAAGAAATATAATCGGAACTCTTGTGTCTAATCTGTTTTTAAAAGAAACTCAATCTGCTTCGCTTCTTCATAATGAGCTTTAATCACTCGTGAAAATGAAGTGGCCACTTTCTGAGGTTGAGAAGACATTAGTGACAAAGCTCTATTCTAGCTCAGAGAGAGAGAGAGAGAGAGAGAGAGAGAGAGAGGAGAGAGAGAGAGAGAGATTCTACATAACGAATAAAACCGGGAACAGCAGCTTTTTAATAAATCTGCTACTTTCTCTACTTATTCCACTCTCTCTCTCTCTCTCTCTCTCTCTCTCTCTCTCTCTCTCTCTCTCACGTTCACCACTCAATGGCAGATTGTTTTTTTTTGAAGTCTCATTCACTTTCAAATGTTTTGTCTGGTCGACAACCCTTAACGAACTTGTAGTGATTTAGCAACCACGTTCACCACCGACCCTTACATGCGGTGACTTCATGCACTGTAATTTCTTTGCATGCGCATACTTACTACATACAGCACACATACAGTGCATACTTATTATTATTATTATTATTAGTAGTAGTAGTAGTAGTAGTAGTAGTAGTAGTAGTAATGATCAGCGCCCTAGTTGGAAAAGCCTGATGCTACATATAAGCCTAAGGGCTCCAACATGGAAAAATAGACCAGAGAAGAGGAAATAAGGAAATATGAAAAATAATTAACAATTAAAATAAAATATTTCAAGAACAGTAACATTTTAAAATCATTCAAATATAAACTATAATATGCTATATATAAGCCAAAAGGCTCCAACAAGGAAAAATAGCCCAGTGAGGAGAGAAAACAAGGAAATTAAATATATAAAAAGTAATAAACAAATAAATAAAATATTCTAAGAACAGTAACAACATTTAAACATCCTTCATATATAAACCATAACAAGAGACTTATATCAACCTATTCAGGTCTACATACACATACATACATTACATACCAACATTCAGGATGTGAGACACTAGATACACATTAGTCCCAAACCGTGTAACGTTGTGTCACATGAGCCAACCAGATTTTTTACCATCCTTATCGGTCTAATCATGTTTTACGAGCTGATAAAATGCCAAAGAAAGAAGGCTCTTCACTCGAAATTAATCAAAAATTCCCTGAGAAGGTCAAAGTTGAATTTTAGATATTAGTATGAGTTTAAGGCGATTGTATAGATAACAAGAAAGAACTGGTACTTCTTTCGCAATGAAGACGTCAGATATTTATATAGAGATAATAACAGATTTAGAGAGAGAGAGAGAGAGAGAGAGAGAGAGAGAGAGAGAGAGAGAGAGAGGAGAGAGAGAGAGAGAGAGAGAGAGTACTTTAAAGTTGTAGAACCAATACCTTAAGAATTAGTTGAAGTATTTTGTATGAATTTTCTAAAATGTTCTATCAACTTTTGAGTACCTTACATAGATACACACACACACACACACACACACATATATATATATATATATATATATATATATATATATACATATGTATAGGTGTGTGTATGTAAAATGTTATGTATGTGTGCATATCTATATATACATCGAATATATATAAATATATATATATATATATATATATATATATATATATATGTATATATATATGCGTGTGTGTGTGTGTTTATATATATGTATATATATGTGTGTTTATATATATATATATATATATATATATATATATATATATATATATTTATATATATTTATATATTATAACTTGAAAATTAAAACAATAACGTGCTTCAAAAAGAAATAATTTCTACCTCATACATCTAACTATATACTGTACGTGTATGTACACATGTATGATCGTATATGAAACACACCCACCAGGGGTCTCCGAAATGTACGCCTTCCTCCCCTTACCATATATTTTGGGATAAGGTAAATGATGCCATATTTAATGGAAACAACTTAAGTAATTATCATTAAGCCTTTGCCCCTTCCGCTGCTAAGGTTATAGGTAATCATACAGTTGGTGTGTACTGCGTATCCATGTAACCTGAACAGCGGAGCAATGGGATAATGTTTAGTGACAACCAATCACGAAGCCTGTGGGCGGAGCATGTTAAAAGATTTTAGGCTGACTGTGGTGGCACCCGTTGCTTATGTTATCTTCTTCCAGACGGAGATGGGGGCTTCCAATCTACGACATTTAGGAATTAGAAGCAGGATTAACCACTATGGATTGAGTTATATTGTAGATTATATTCAAGGAATAATGTACTCTAGTCACTCTTATCTGTAAAGCAATTTATCACGGTTAGCTATGATATGGAAGAGATAATCTTTCTAAGCAAATACTAGGAAAAGGTGTAACCGTTCCACAGATTCTACACGTATGATTGTAGTGGCCGATGTGGTAACGTCCCTGATTGGTGAACGCCAGACTGGGGTTCGAGTCTCACTCAAACTCATTAGTTTCTTTGGTCACTGCAAGCTTACCATCCTTGTCGGCTAAGGATGGGGGGTTTGGGGGAGCCTCTACTGAAAGCCAATATGTAAACTGACAAGAGAAAATATTGCCTTGTGTACTTGATGAATATTCTAAACAAATCTGCTGTCCACTATTTGCTATGATTGGATATAGATTTCAACAGAATTCTGTGATATCTAAGTCGAGTTTATATTGATGAATCCTCAACACCCATTGCCTGGCCCTCATTGGTCCTAGCATGGGTGGAGAGGGGGGCTTGGGCGCTGATCATATGTATATATGGTCAGTCTCTATGGCATTGTCCTGCTCGCTAGGGCAATGTCACTGTACCTTGCTTTTGCCATTCCTGGGCGGCCTTTAAACCTTCAAGCCTTTAAATTGAGGACAATATGGGGTTCCAAAAACGGCAGTTAAGAAAAGGGAGTCCATTGCAAAGGCTGAAACTTTAAACCAAATTACAAAAAAGACTCTACTGGCAACAGAGGAAAATTACCATCTGAAGATCTTAATTTTCGAAGCCTTACAACTTTCTTCTGTTTACGGTCTGTTAGGAAAAACTAATAACTATGAAATACCAGCTAACAAGTCTTTAAAATGACAAGAGTAAATGATCCCAAAACATTAAAACTCTCTCTCTCTCTCTCTCTCTCTCTCTCTCTCTCTCTCTCTCTCTCTCTCTCTCTCTCTCTCTCTCTCTCTCTCTCTCCACAATAAGTGGTCTGAAAGAAGTTTTGAAACGGAATAAATTTGGAAGAAGGCAATAAGTGCAAGGAGTGGAAAGATGGCGACGTACTTCCAAATCTGATTACACCGTAATGATATTCGAAGCAGATCTCAATGTCGTATCAATGTCATGCAACCGAGTTACATAGTTTATCTTCTTTCTTTTCAAGTGGATAAAAAATGACATTATTATTATTATTATTATTATTATAATTATTATTATTATTAGCTAAGCTACAACCCTAGTTGGAAAGGCAGGATGTTATAAGCCCAAGGGCTCTTAGGGAAAAATAGCCCAGTGAGGAAAGGAAATAAGAAAATAAAAAAAACTACACGAGGTGTAATGAATAAAGTCCACATTCTAAAAACAGTAAAAACATTAAAATAGATCTTACGTAAATAGACTATAAAGTGAAATTTATGTCAACCTAATCAACATTAAAACCTTTGCAGCAAATTTGAACTATTAAGAGAAATGGCCAAGAGTAAAATCGGGATATTCTTTGTCAAAATAATCACATAGAAAAAATGTATGTATCAAAGTGATGCCAACCTAACTAATCCAAAGGAAGGGGTCCAATGGTAAGGATGAATGAATATAAGTATTTGTGTCATATGGGCCATGGCACTGTCCAGGGAGACCATTTAGTGCTAGAGTGCCACTAGGGGAAACTCCAGTTTCTCTATGAAGTATAAGATGAAAATATAGTTACGAAGAAACTTAAAGTAAAAGTAAAGTAAACCTTATATGAACGGGACCGAGTATCTTACAGATTTATAGGCACTCCTTAAGGTGTACATAAATTTAGCACCTTTTTCTATTTTATAAATCTATTGGGGAAAAAAAGAAAAAAAATTACGAAAGGAGATGAAAATGACCAGCGTCCCTCATAGAAAGTGGAGTAACTATACGTTAAATACTTATCAAAATAAAATGAAACTGTCTTAGAGTCAGAATTGAAAAAAAAAATATCTTGAAGTAACAACGGAAGCAGGTTACTACCTGTCGTACACAAGTGACGATTTTGGATATTCAAAGGTAATCAAATTGATACGGGTGATCTTGGGTTTATAAAACACCTATGAAAAAAATCCTACCAATGAATAAATATATGGTAATAAGAAACAATAAATGTGTCAGCTTAACATCCGACCATATCTTATAATACATACTATACATGTGGTAACGTCCCTGACTAGTGAACGCCAGACTGGGGTTCCACTCCCGCTCAATCTCGTTAGTTTCTTTGGTCGCTGCAACCTCACCATTCTTGTGAGCTAAGGATGGGGGTTTTGGGGGAGCCTATAGGTATAACTGCTGAGTCATCAGCAGCCATTGCCTGGCCCTCCTTAGTCCTAGCTTGGGTGGAGAGGGGACTTGGGCGCTGATCATTTGTATATATGGTCAGTCTCTAGGGCATTGTCCTGCTCGATAGAGCAAAGTCACTGTCCCTTGCCTCTGCCATTCATGAGTGACCTTTAAACATTGTGATTTACCTACTAATGTAAATCACTGTTTTGTTCATCAGGATTTTATAACAATTTATGCGAATAAGTTCATGTTTCTTCAAATAACTTCTGGAAGTATATAGTATACAATTTCGAAATACAATGAGAACATTTCAAAAGCATTCCACTGTCTTGAGTTTAGAGTTTTCTTGCTTGAGGATACACTTAAGGGTGCACTTAGACATACTATTGCTTTTATTTACTTTTCTTTCCTCACTGGGGTATTTTTCCCTGTTGGAGCCCTTGCGCTCAAAGAATTCCAGTTTCCCAACTAGGACTATAGCTTTGATAATAATAATAATAATAATAATAATAATAATAATACTGGGCCATTTTCCCATTATGAGCCCTTGTGCTTATCGTCTCCAGCTTTTCCAACTAGGGTTGCAGGTTAGCTAATAATAATAATAATAATAATAATAATAATAATAATAACGGGTCACTTTCACTGTTAAGCCCTAGGGCTTATAGCATTCCACTTTTCCAATTAGGGTTGTAGGTTAGATAATAATAATAATAATAATAATAATAATAATAATAACAATAATAAAAATAATAATAAAAATAATAATAAATGATAAATAATGATAATAATAATAATACTGATTCTATGACAACACTGTATTTGATATGTGATCCTAACAGCATATAAGAAGGGTCAAAAGAATCTCTCTCTCTCTCTCTCTCTCTCTCTCTCTCTCTCTCTCTCTCTCTCTCTCTGAGTAGGAAACGACAAGTAGGACTTGAATCCGTACAATGTCGCTCTTAACTACGAGAAACTAACCCCCCCCCCCCCCCCCCCCGACACACACAACCCTTTGTCGCCTCCACCAAGCGCCTCAACCTCACCCAGAATATTCCCGTTCTTTTAAAACTGATCAGCTACTTTCAAAGTTCAGTGGTTCTTTGTAAACACCGCTCTCATGCGTAAATGTTTAATGAAGGTTGAAGGTAAGAGCTACTTGTAAAGTACAACACCCTTTGGTATATATTATTATTATTATTATTATTATTATTGCTACTATTATTATTATTATTATTATTATTATTATTATTATTATTAGCAAAGCTAGAACCCTAGTTAGAAAAGCAGGATGCTATAAGACCAAGGGCTCCAACAGGAAAAAATATGTCAGTGAGGAAAGGAAGAAAGAAAATGAACTATAAGGGTAATAAACAATTGAAATAGAATATTTTAAGAACAGTAACAACATTGTGAGTGGGGATACCTTAACATGGTGAAAGGGTTTGCGTATTGCCATAATCAGTAAAGTTGGCTCGTGTCACGGGCACTCGTACTAGGTTGATTTGTTGTGAGTTCAGAGGAAAAACTCCCACCATCACCAATCCGCAGTTATGAAAACTGGGCAAACCCCAGACATGAATGATGTCTGAGGCCTTTGTCCTGCAGTGGACTAGAAACAGCTGCATTTGTTGATGTTATTTTCATCAGCATTTTGTTATTCCTATGGTATCTGATGTTTCTCTTTTTTTTCTATTACATACATTCTATTCGATGGACCTTGCCAAAAAAGCGTATTAACATTTTGAAAAAAGGGTAATTGTATTAACAAATGTACCTCGACCATATTATGGCAATCAGTTATCGTATGGACTACGAACCATTCATTATTCAAAAGGAGATCTAACAGATGAATATTAAAATTATACCTAAAATCCATCATAAACGGTCTAGATTTACAGGGGTTATTTGGTAGGTAGTAGGTTGGCCAGGGCAACAGCCACCCGTTGAGAAACACCGCTAGACTGATGATCCTTTGACTGGCCAGACAGTACTACATTGGATCCCCCTCTCTGGTTACGGTTCATTTTCCCTTTGCCTACGCATACACCGAATAGTCTGGCCTATCATTTCCACATTCTCTCCTGTCCTCATACACTTCACAACAATGCAATTACCAAACAATTTTTCTTCGCTCAAGGGATAACTACTGCAATGTGGCTACTTTCCTCTTGGTAAGGGTAGAAGAGACTTTAGCTATGGTAAGCAACTCCAAAATCAAAACATTGTTCTCCAGTCTTGTGCAGTGCCATAGGCTCTGTACCACGGGTTGTCTTGGGTCGGGTTCTCTTGCTTGAGGGTACACTCAGGCACACTAGTCTTACTTCTCTTATTTTTTTTTTCGTTTTTGTAGTTTATATATGAAAGAATTATTTTAATGTTGTTACTGTCCTGAAAATCTTTAATTTCAATTATTAATTACTTATCTTGCAGTTTATTTATTTCCTTCTTTCCTTTCCTCACTGGGCTATTTTCCCTGTTGGAACCCTTGGGCTTCTAGCATGTTGCTTTTCCAACCAGAGTTGTAGCTTAGCAATTAATAACAACAACAACAATAATAATAATAATAATAATAATAATAATAATAATATTCTGTCACAGTGGAAATCAGCAAATATATTTCGAGTCGTTATAAAATCTACCGTTGAAGAAGTGAGCTTTTATAGATATGTATCTCAAGCAGAATAGAAAAGGTGAGTGAGTACATAATAAACATTTGTAATTTTATAATAATTATAGTAGAATAAAGATTATTTAACAGATAAGGATTTTCCTTATATAATTTCTTGAAAATACATGATCTTATGACTACCAAAACTTCTAGTCCTTATCAACATTATTATTATTATTATTATTACTTGTTAAGCTACAACCCTAGTTGGAAAAGCAGGATGCAATAAGCCCAGAGGCTCCAACAGGGAAAATAGCCCATGGAGGAAAGGAAACAAGGAAAAAATAAAATATTTTAAGAACAGTAACAATAAAATAAACATTCCTATATAAACTCAAAAAAAAAAAAAAAAAAAAAAAAACAAGAGGAAGAGAAATAAGATAGAATAGTGTGACCAAGAGTACCCTCAAGCAAGAGAACATGCATCTTTTAAATACAAATGTAAATAAGGAGGCTAAATAAAAAACTAAGAAATAAGCTAAAACAGGGAAGTGGGAATATTAGAAGAGTCCCACAAGGCTTTAGAAACCTGCATGCACGCACGCACGCGCGCACACAGCCAACGAAAGCATCCATTTCTGGACTCCCATTTATGGCTTCTCGGTTCTTCACGTGTCACTTATCATTAACGTCATTAGAATAACAATACTAATGCTCTAGAAACACGACAAAACTAGCTTGTCACATAGTAGGTTGGTTAGGGTACCCACCACCCGTTGAGATACTACCGCTAGAGAGTTATGGGGTCCTTTGACTGGCCAGACAGTACTTCATTGGAGTCTTCTCTCTGGTTACGGCTCACTTTCCTTTGCCTACACATACACTGAATAGTTTGGACTATTCTTTACAGATTTAACTCTATCCTCATACACCTGACAACACTGAGATTACCAAACAATTCTTCTTCCCCTAAGAGGTTAAATACTGCCCTGTAATTGTTCAGTGGCTACTTTCACCTTGGTAAGGGTAGAAGAGACTCTTTAGCTATGGTAAGCTCCTCTTCTTGGAGGACACTCCAAAATCAAACCATTATTCTCTAGTCTTGGGTAGTGCCATAGCCTATGTACCATGGTCTTCCAATGTCTTGGGTTAGAGTTCTCTTGCTTGAGGGTACACTCGGGCACACTAATCTATCTAATATCTCTTCTTGTTTTGGTAAGTTTTTTTTCTAGTTTATTTAGGAAATATTTATTTCAATACTGTTACTGTTCTCAAAATATTTTACTTTTCCTTGTTTCCTTTCCTCATTGGGCTAGAATCCCTGTTGGGGCCCCTGGGCTTATAACATCCTGCTTTTCCTACTATGGTTGTAGCTTAGCAAATAATAATAATAATAATAATAATAATAATAAAAGCAGATACCCGCACACATAGGCCTGCATACGATCTTCCTAATCAGGTAGTTGAATCGGTGGAACTTCAAAAGTTCAAACTTTTAATCCTTTTAATAGTTTTTGTATGAAAGAATCTATGTTGATGTTACTGTTCTTAAAATGTTTTTTCCTAAATGTTCTTTACTTCTCTTGTAGTTTACTTCCTTATTTCCTATCCTCAATGGGCTATTTTTCCTTGTTACCTTGGGTTTATAGCATCCTGCTTTTCTATGTAGGGTTGTAGTTTACCTTGTAATAACAACAACAACAATAATAATAATAATAATAATAATAATAATACATTCTACAATTGAGTGTAGAAATCTCCAGAAGTTCAAATTCATTCATGAACACAGATACACAGAAATACACAGGTTTCAATTGGTAAATAAGACTAATTTTGGCTGCAATATACAAATGAAAAGTAATTAATGTTCACACACTCCCACGCACAGACCAACCAAATTAGTCAGTCCAAACTAATCATTGGACTAATGTTAAGGAATTCCTTCACACCACAAAACCCAGATAATTCAAGATACGATTCCAGGAAATCCGACAAATCTGACAGCTTATTAACTAAATATAAACCATTATAAATTCCGTTATAGTTTGCCTTCACATACGAAGGCCAATTTGTGGTTTGTTTCAGCTGGCTGCGCTCACTACGTCATTTGAAACAATGGCTGCATATCGAATTACACGCAGATAACAGTAACCAGGTTTTGTAATGTAGACCAATTTCTCCTTCCTCACGTTGACTGAGCATTTAGTCATACGTGTTACCTTCAGGATAATAAATGGACGAAGCGTTTAAACTTCGCGTGGGATCGAACTCCGGACTCTTTTTAAAAGTGTAAGCTGAACTGTCTTGGGTTCGAGTTCTCTTGCTTGAGGGTACACTCGGGCACGCTGTTCTGTCTTGTTTCTCTTCCTCTTGTATCGTTACAGTTTTTATAGTTTATATAGGAAATATCTATTTTAATGTTGTTACTCTTCTTAATTTTATTTTTCCTGGTTTCCTTTCCTCATTGGGCTATTTTCCCTGTTGGAGACCCTGGGCTTATAGCATCTAGGTTTTCCAACTAGGGTTGTAGCTAAGCAAGTAGTAGTAGAACAATCAAGGCCTTAGAAGTATTTTGAAGGCAAGAAAGTACATAGGCCGAGTTACCTTGCTAAGTAGTACTAGCTTTTATCAATTTCACGATAGGCAATCCAGTCAAGTTAATCCGGCAAAGAACGCTCGTGTCATTGTCCTTTGAGATAATCACTCTTCACGATTGCTTGTTCGTCATCTACCTACGCAGTTTATTCCTACAAACAACAGTTATAGGTTGTAATTAAGGTTTTGTGAACCACAACAAATTTCTACGTCCGACAGAATACATGGCGTAATTCCCCATTCACCATTACCTTCAACAACCCTCGGCCCCCGCCCCCGCCTACCCTTTATATAGGCCTACAGGATCAACCACTGTGTACGTAACGTACATGGGTGTATCTATTGCACCCACAGATGCAATCTAATTATTATTATTATTATTATTATTATTATTATTATTTTCTTAGCTACAATCCCAATTGGAAAAGCAATAGGCTGTAAGCCTAAGGACTAACTGGGATAAATAGCCCAGTGAGGAAAGGAAATACGTAAATAAAACTAACTGATAAGTAATTAACACCACCTCTTGTTAAGTCTCTATTAGATAGGCTATAGCATTCAGCTTTTCAAACTAGGGTTGTAGATTAGCAAATAATAATAATAATAATAATAATAATAATAATAATAATAATAATATACACCACCTCTTGTTAAGTCTCTATTACATAGGCTATAGCATTCAGCTTTTCAAACTAGGGTTGTAGATTAGCAAATAATAATAATAATAATAATAATAATAATATAGTTCGAGCTATACAGAAGTGTGTTTTGTGTTTTGCTTCCAATAAAGCAAACAATCAAACACATGCATTGTAAAACACGAAGTGTCGATATGCAACCTTACAAAGCTATGGAAAAACAAATCATGCTGAAAATGCAAAACTTCAAAATAAGTGCTTAGCACATTCCTCGCTTCATAATTTTCGCTATGCATATGGCAACACTCCATAATATATTGACAGTTCCATACACATATTTATTCCCATAGATGTGTGACACTGGTGTTTCTCATTTCATTGTAGTGTACATTAATCCATTTATTAATTTTTTAACATATACATATTTCATTTATTCTTGTTTCTTTTCCTCACTGGGCTATTTTCCCTGTTGGAACCCTTGGGCTTATAGCATCGTGCTTTCCCAACTGGGGTTGTAGCTTAGCAAGTAATAATAATAATAATAACAATAATAATAATAAGCCAAAACAGAGTCCTTCAAGAGAAGACAACCGTGCTTACTCCATACAATTGGGAAAAGGGCACGGTAATAGAAGAATACTCAAGAGTCGAGACTTGCTTTTGACCACAGAATGACACAACCTGTTACGTGGAAGAGCTGACAGATATCTTCTAAGCTTGCCGTGATATGTAGCGTTAATACATGAAGCTAACTATTCACGTCAAAACAACAGATGAACAATCAAATAAGGTTATTGAATTGACATTTCGGACATCAAAAATATTTGCATATGTTTATTCTGTAAACATAAGAGGCTCCTAGACACGTTATGCATATCATAAAGTCTAGTGATAGTTAACCTAACGGTATAAGTATTGGGTGTCTTGATAAATTAAAAACTTCACTGGCAAGGTTGCTGAATGAACACCAATGCATAATGGCCATAAAGGCAGAGGCAAGGGACAGTAACAAGGCCCTGGCTAGCAGACATTGCCCTAGAGACTGACCATATATAAATATGATCAGCGTCCAAGACCCCTCTCTACCCAAATTCGGACCAGAGGAGGCCAGGCAATGGCTGCTGATGACTCAGCAGGTAGACCTATACACCCCCAACTCCCAATACTTAGCTCACAAAGATGGTGATGTTGCAGACACTGCAAGAAACTATCGAGCTTGACTCTAGCCCAAGTCTTGCAGATAGCCAGGTAAGGACTTTTACAACAGGTATACTACATTCAACGCTACCACGTGTGCATCATCATTGTGATTTCGAAGAAAAACTGAGGAACCTTTGTATATCAGCGGCCAGTTCTTCCCAAGTGTATATAAATTGGACACCAACTAACTTAAACTTTCCCCCCTCCCCCTAGCCTAACCTAGCCTACAAGCCGTGTATACTTACCTACTAACCTAACGGGGGGAGCAAACACCCCCTGCGACCCCCCTTAAACTACAATATTCTGAGTCGGCCTTTATCATACATACACCCTAAAACTGCAGACACCTGATGAACACACGAATACGAAATGGGAGAGTTCCATCCATTATGACAATTGATATCCCATTCTCCCTTGTAACTCAAAGGGCCAAATAACACAATAATGAGCAGATGACACCACGATGGTTTCACGGGACTTAAACAGCTGATTAAAAGCTATATACATTCAACTAGAAGTCCTATAAGGAGGAGAATCTACATCTCAAGGATACTTACGATGTATATCCTCGAATTCCAAAGACTGAAGCAATAAACTCCCTCTCCACAGAACTAAAGAATTGAACTAGAGGCGAGAGCCAGACCAGCCTTATCACCCGCAACTCGGTTCGATTTTATCTGAGCGATAATACCCCAAGAGGTGCGATCTGATTGGTTCTCCCTGGAAGGCAAACCAATCAAAATCCTCCTTGATAATTCAGATAAGGCCTTCACATTCCGGACACATCATGCGATAAACATTTCTCATAAAAATGGGTATTTATGATACTGAACTTTCAGCTCAATATCACATGACGAGATAACCCTCAAGGAGACATCTTTGATCTACATAACCCTGTGATATTATTATTATTATTATTACAAGCTAAGCTATAACTCTAGTTGGAAAAGCAAGATGCTATAAGCCCAAGGGCTCCAACAGGGAAAAATACCCAACTGAGTAAAGGAAACACGAGAATAAATAAACTACAACATAAGAATAAATCAAAATAGAATATTTCAAGAACAGTAACAACGTTAAATCAGATCCTCCATATATAGCCTAAACTATAAAAACTTAAAAAACAAGAGAAAGAGAAATAAGATAGAACAGCATGCCAAAGTGTACCCCCAAGCAAGAGACTGTAACTTGAACACAAGATCTTAAAACACAACACAGCATTGAAATAGAAACTTTACAAGGAATACAGAATTTCTTGAGCAGTATGTGTCCGCGCATACTTTTAAAAGGTAACAAGCAAGTCTCCGGCAAGGTTAGAATCGCCGGAAATACCACATCAAATCTCCGAGCCTAATCGTAGGAACACCTCATATACATATAAATGGAATTAACCATGACAGACGACCTAAAGCTTGGGCCTAAAACCTGACCGCAGCCAATACTTCACGGCTCTAGGCCTACCTGTCCTTTTGAGGCGGAATTTAAAATGGAACCCCAACCCCCTTTTCTTGGGTGAGGATATGAATAACCACATCTAACTAGGTACAAGAAGGTTTCATATGTGAAGGCTATGGCCAAGGAGAATTGACACTAAAAATAGTAAAATCCCCCATTTAATTAAATTTCCTTGTATCCAAAAATATGAGAAATCTTAATGAAGTGATTTATTTGATATGAAATTATACAATTTATTTGAGTAGTTTCATCAAAATTGTATGTCTGCCAACGTTAAAACTCGTGTTATGATTATTTCAAACTTATTACCAGAAAAAAAAAATCTAAAATGAGAAATTTTTTTGAAGTGAAATTTTAGATATGAAATTCTACAATTTATCTAAGTGGTTTCATCAAAATTGTAGGTCTACCAACGTTACAACTCGTGTTATAATTATTTTCAACTTATTACCTATAAAACAAATCTCTAAAAACACTAACAATTATGAAATGGTTATGTCTTGGATATGAAAGTCAATTTATTCCAGTGGTTCCATAAAAATTGTATGCCCACCATTATTCCATCTTGTATACCTTAATTTCAAACTTATTACAGAAACAATTGCAAAGTATAAACAAGAATAAAAAACATTCAGAAAAATAAACATGTCAGTAAAGTATAGACCAACCAACCTATCGACAGAGGGGACCCCTGAGGAAAATTAAAATCCGAAAATTTCTTCATATCTCTCTCTAAAGAGCACAATTAGCCCGATTCAAAATTTTCTAAGGTCTCAGTAAAAGTTAGTATCTAAATAGTGTTG
Source organism: Palaemon carinicauda (assembly GCF_036898095.1). Taxonomy (NCBI): domain Eukaryota; kingdom Metazoa; phylum Arthropoda; class Malacostraca; order Decapoda; family Palaemonidae; genus Palaemon; species Palaemon carinicauda. The sequence continues at coordinate 190,968,281 of NC_090726.1, forward strand.
TTACTCTTATAATATTTAATTTTGATTTTTTATTACTTCTCTTGTACTTTTCCCTATTGGAGCCCTTAGGCTTATATCATCGTGCTTTTCCAACTAGGGATGTAGCTGGATGTAGCTTAGCTAATAGTAAATAAATAATAATAAATAATAATAAATAATAAAATAATAAATAATAAATAATAAATAATAAATAGCAAATATTATATAACAATAATAATAATAATAATAATAATAAATAAATAAATAATAAATAAATAAATAATAAATAAATAAATATCAAATAATAATAAATAACAATAATAACAATAATAAATAATAATAACAATAATAATGATGATGATGATGATGACAAATGTCTACGCACTATACTATGCTGTACTGCACTGTACTGTAATTCCTTCTTTATCTAGTGCAATTGTCAGGGATAATGATAAAAACTGGCGAGTCTGGCTTAAGACGCACCACCAATAAGGATCCCAACTCGCCTGACGACGCATAGCTCCAAGCTGATGATGTCACGCTTCACAAAACGAGGACCCGAAGTTCCTGAGGAATTGGGGGGGGGGTTAATGTCAAGATTTGGGAGTGTATGGGGAAGGGGGAGGGTCAATTTTGGGGGGTGGTTGTAAGGAGAAGGAATGTGGAGAAAAAATAAGCCATAGAAAACTATTCTTAGTTCATGTGTACGCGGCCGGTCAAAAATGACGGCTAACTATTCAGATAGGTAAACTCATACAAGCAATACTCATCAGGGTATGACTACTACTACTCTCTCCTTTCCTGAAGAACGGGGAGAACTGAGCGTAACCGGATATATATATATATATATATATATATATATATATATATATATATATATATATATATATATATATATATATACACAACAGAATGGGTCCAAGAGATTGTTGAAGCAGCAAGGGAAGGAAGGGAAGACAATGGATTGACGAACTAAGAAACTTGGCGGATATAAATTGACATTGAAAGACTATAAACAGATGAGAGTGGAAGGACATGTCTGATGCCTTTGTTCCGCAGTGGAATAGCAACTGGTAATATATATATATACATATATATATATATATATATATATATATATATATATATATATATATATGTGTGTGTGTGTGTGTATGTATATGGAATTATGAAAGGTAATATGCCACTGTCTCTAAATAGGAAAAGTATTAACGTGATATTCCTACCAGTACTAACTGACGCATCAGAAACTTGGAGCCTTGCTGAAGCCTTAGAACATAAACTAGTTAAAACTTAAAGAACTATGGAAAGATTATTGATGGGAATAATATTAAGAGACAGAAAAAGAGCAACATGGATACGTGAGCAAAAAGTAGAAGACATTATAACAACATGTAAGAAGGAGAAACGGATATGGGGAGGACATATACTGAGAATGACAGATAATAGATGGAAAGAATAATAGAATGGGTCCCTAGAGGTTTTAAACGAAGCAGGGGAAAGAAGAGAAGAAGATGGATCGACGAACTAAGTTTGCGGGCTTGGACTGACACAAAGAGCATAAACAGAAGCAAGTGGAAGGACTTGACTGAGGTTTTTGTTCTGCAGTGGACTAGTAACGGCTGATGATGTTGATGATGATTATATATATGTATGTATACATTCAAATAAGCCATATATTCTAATACCTTCTTCCTGGCCGGTCAGAAGCTATTGCCTTTGAGTGGTTCCGGCTTGGGACTCTGATCCCGAGGTCGATAAGAGAATCCAGTCATTAAAAGTATTAAAATATATGGCTTATTTGAATATGAAAAAAACACATCTAAATGTGTAAAATTTATCGCATATAAAAATGTATACACACACACACACACACACATATATATATATATATATATATATATATATGTGTGTGTGTGTGTGTGTGTGTGTGTGTGTATATATATACATACAGATTATCAGACACTTCCTCTTTATCATATATGGGAGATAAGTAAGAAAAAAACTTAGTCCAAGCGAGACCGGAATAGAATTTTGACCTTTAAAACTCCCCTATGATACTCTATCATGAGCTACCTCTTAAAAGCGGACACGATTACGAGCCAGACCCCGTAAGCCTAAAACATAAATTAGTTTCGACACTTAAGGCCTAACGGATCAATCGAGATAAGGGAAATTACAATGATTTATAATGAGGCTCATAGTCAGACGCGAGCACCATAAATGAATAATGGTGTTATTCGATAAGGCAACGTCATGGGGTTACCCTGATGAAAGGGAATGAATGATAAAGAGACTGCTATAGAAAGGGTTAGTGATAAGGAGGTATTATCATTATTTATTATCATCATCATCATCATCATCATTATTATTATTATTATTATCATTAATGGCGGAGCTACAACCCTACTTAGAAAAGCAGGATGCTATAAGCACAGGAAAAATAGCCCAGTGAGGAAAGGAAACAAAACTAATTATTATTATTATTATTATTATTATTATTAAAGAGATATGTCAGTCTATCTACATAAAATATATTCGCTGCAAGTTTAAACTTTTGAAGTTCCACCGATTCAACAACCTGAATAGGAATATCATTCCCAAACTTAAGGATCTCCTTGGGTTAGAGGAATAAAGGTCCTATTGATAAAGCTCCCTTCAAAAAAAGGTCCTAAGAAGGGAATATATAGAAAGGTCGAGTAGTGTAACCCTCAGACGCGGTCTTTGATAAAGACGAAAAGCGAGAATAGAAAAAAAAGGGACACAGGTAACCACTTCAGTCAGAGTCATATGATAAAGGACCTAAAAAGAAATTCCTATCCGTCTTCCGAAATCCAGACATTAAGCTGCTACATGGGTATAATCCTTTTGGTCTGACTTGACATATATTTAAGAGCCTTTTCTTTTGCTTGACTAGACATTTCACTTTTAGAATCCCTCAAATTTTTCTTTTAGTTCTTAACTCTTAGAATATTCAAATATAGCTGCCACATTTGCCATTGAGTGGGTGTGTGTGTGTGTGTGTGTGTGTGTGTGTGTGTATTATATATATATATATATATATATATATATATATATATATATATATATATATATATACACATATGAATACACGATATACATATTCATACAAATTTAGTTATATATATACAGTGCATATGTATACAGTATTTATATATATATATATATATATATATATATATATATATATATATATATATATACTATATACATATATATAAAGATATATATACGATATACATACATACATGTTTATATATACATAAATTTAGTTATATATATATAGTGTATATATATATATATATATATATATATATATACATAACAATTGCATTTATAATATATATAAAGACTGAATACACGTATTTATAAGTTTGTATATATATATATATATATAAATATATATATATATATATATATATATATATATATATACATATATATAGATATATACACACAAGTATGACGTGTGTTTATCTATATATATCCATACACGCTAAAAATATGAATAATTTCATTAATTCAGAGCGAATAAATAACTATACCATCAGCATCGCTGCCCACGATACACAGGTTCAAATCCGACATTGGGAAGTTATTGTCTCTCAATGTGTAATAGTCACTGTATGGTTACCTTAATTGTTCGAAAACAATGCTTAATGCTGTGGGTTTATCAAAATCTGATATTAAAACTATCGGCAAAAGGGCAGTGCATGTTAAAGCTATTATATGAAATTCTCTCTCTCTCTCTCTCTCTCTCTCTCTCTCTCTCTCTCTCTCTCTCTCTCTCTCTCTCTCTCTCTCTCTCTTGGCTTGTATTCTTTTCCCATATCACTTCAAAATTAAAAAAATAAAACCACGTGGATTATCATTATTATTATTAATATTACAGCAACAAAGAGATGGAGCTGGGGGGAGAGTGACTGCTCCCCGCACTCTAGTTTTGGGGTGTTTGAATGTGCGTGGATGTAGTACGATAGAGAGTAAAAGATGTGAGATTGGAAGTATGTTTAGAAGTAGAAGGATGGATGTATTGGCCTTGTGTGAGACAAAGATGAAAGGAAAGGGTGAAGTGATGTTTGGTGAAATGTCTGGTAGAGTGTCTGGGATTGAAAGGGGAAGAGCGAGAGAGGGTGTGGCCTTATTGTTGAGTGAATGGATGACAGGTAAAGTAGTGGAATGGAAGGAGATATCATCTAGGTTAATGTGGGTAAGGGTTAGGTTGGGTAGGGAATGTTGGGCGTTTGTCAGTGCGTATGGGCCAGGTAGTGAGAAAAGTGAAGAAGAGCGGAATGAGTTCTGGAGTGAATTAACTAGGTGTGTAGAAGGACTGGGTAGAAGGAATTATGTAGTTGTTATGGGTGACTTAAATGCTAGAGTGGGTGCTGGAGAGGTAGAAGGTGTCATTGGGAAATATGGCGTACCAGGTGAAAATGAGAGTGGTGAGAGACTGGTAGATATGTGTGTTGAACAAGAGATGGTAATAAGTGCTAGCTTTTTTAAAAAGAAAGATAAAAATAAGTATACATGGGTAAGAGTGGCAAATGGAAGAGTAGTAGAAAGGGCTTTAATGGATTATGTGTTGATAACAAAAAGAATGTTTGGAAGATTGAAAGACGTGCACGTGTTTAGGGGTATGGCTAACGGTATGTCTGATCATTTTTTGGTGGAAGGAAAATTGGTTGTAGCAAAAGAGTGGGGGAATAGAGTAGGTGGATGTAAAAGGGAGCTAGTGAGGGTTGAAGAGCTAATAAAACCGGGGGTAAAAAGTAAATATCAGGAAAGGTTGAAAATGGCATATGACGAGGTGAGAGTAAGAGAAACTGGTAATTTAGAGGAGGAGTGGAAGTTAGCAAAAGAAAATTTTGTTGGGATTGCAAGTGATGTATGTGGCAAGAAGGTTGTTGGAGGCAGCATGAGGAAGGGCAGTGAATGGTGGAATGAAGGAGTGAAGGTAAAAGTGGAAGAGAAAAAGAGGGCTTTTGAAGAATGGCTGCAGAGTAATAGTATAGAGAAGTATGAAAAATATAGAGAGAAAAAGGTGGAAGTAAAGCGCAAAGTACGTGAGGCAAAGAGGGCAGCTGACCTGAGGTGGGGTCAGGGACTGGGTCAGTCATATGAAGAGAATAAGAAGAAGTTTTGGAAAGAAGTGAAGAGAGTAAGGAAGGCCGGCGCAAGAATTGAAGAGACAGTGAAAGATGGAAATGGAAGGTTGTTAAAAGGAGAGGAGGTAAGGAAAAGGTGGGCGGAATATTTTGAAAGTTTGCTGAATGTTGAGGATGATAGGGAGGCAGATATAATTGCGGTTCCAGGTGTTGAGGTGCCAGTGATGGGAGATGAGAATGAGAGAGAGATTACAATAGAGGAAGTGAGGAGAGCACTAGATGAAACGAGAGTAGGAAAAGCATCGGGTATGGATGGTGTGAAAGCTGAGATGTTGAAGGAAGGGGGTGTGACTGTACTTGAATGGTTGGTGAGATTGTTTAATGTGTGTTTTGTGTTGTCAATGGTACCAGTAGATTGGGTCTGTGCATGTATTGTACCACTATATAAGGGTAAGGGAGATGTGCATGAGTGTTGTAATTCAAGAGGTATTAGTTTGTTGAGTGTAGTTGGAAAAGTGTATGGTAGAATACTGATTAATAGGATTAAGGATAAAACAGAGAATGCAATCTTGGAGGTACAGGGTGGTTTTAGAAGAGGTAGGGGTTGTATGAATCAGATTTTTACAGTTAGGCAGATATGCGAGAAATATTTAGCAAAAGGTAAGGAGGTGTATGTTGCGTTTATGGATCTGGAGAAAGCATATGATAGAGTTGATAGGGAAGCAATGTGGAATGTGATGAGGTTATATGGAGTTGGTGGAAGGTTGTTGCAAGCAGTGAAAAGTTTCTACACAGGTAGTAAAGCATGTGTTAGAATAGGAAATGAGGTGAGCGATTGGTTTCCGGTGAGAGTGGGGCTGAGACAGGGATGTGTGATGTCGCCGTGGTTGTTTAACTTGTATGTTGATGGAGTGGTGAGAGAGGTGAATGCTAGAGTGCTTGGACGAGGATTAAAACTGGTAGGCGAGAATGATCATGAATGGGAGGTAAATCAGTTGTTGTTTGCGGATGATACTGTACTGGTAGCAGACACAGAAGAGAAGCTTGACCGACTAGTGACAGAATTTGGAAGGGTGTGTGAGAGAAGGAAGTTGAGAGTTAATGTGGGTAAGAGTAAGGTTATGAGATGTACGAGAAGGGAAGGTGGTGCAAGGTTGAATGTCATGTTGAATGGAGAGTTACTTGAGGAGGTGGATCAGTTTAAGTACTAGGGGTCTGTTGTTGCAGCAAATGGTGGAGTGGAAGCAGATGTACGTCAGAGAGTGAATGAAGGTTGCAAAGTGTTGGGGGCAGTTAAGGGAGTAGTAAAAAATAGAGGATTGGGCATGAATGTAAAGAGAGTTCTATATGAGAAAGTGATTGTACCAACTGTGATGTATGGATCGGAGTTGTGGGGAATGAAAGTGATGGAGAGACAGAAATTGAATGTGTTTGAGATGAAGTGTCTGAGGAGTATGGCTGGTGTATCTCGAGTAGATAGGGTTAGGAACGAAGTGGTGAGGGTGAGAACGGGTGTAAGAAATGAGTTAGCGGCTAGAGTGGATATGAATGTGTTGAGGTGGTTTGGCCATGTTGAGAGAATGGAAAATAGCTGTCTGCTAAAGAAGGTGATGAATGCAAGAGTTGATGGGAGAAGTACAAGAGGAAGGCCAAGGTTTGGGTGGATGGATGGTGTGAAGAAAGCTCTGGGTGATAGGAGGATAGATGTGAGAGAGGCAAGAGAGCGTGCTAGAAATAGGAATGAATGGCGAGCGATTGTGACGCAGTTCCGGTAGGCCCTGCTGCTTCCTCCGGTGCCTTAGATGACCGCGGAGGTAGCAGCAGTAGGGGACTCAGCAGTATGAAGCTTCATCTGTGGTGGAAATGTGGGAGGTTGGGCTGTGGCACCCTAGCAGTACCAGCTGAACTCGGCTGAGTCCCTGGTTAGGCTGGAGGAACGTAGAGAGTAGAGGTCCCCTTTTTGTTTTGTTTCTTGTTGTTGTCGGCTACCCCCCAAAATTGGGGGAAGTGCCTTTGGTATATGTATGTATGTATGTATTATCATTATTATTATTACTACAAGATATAAGATATAACCCCAGTAGGAAAAGCAAGACGCTATAGGCCCAAGGGATCCAAGAGGGAAAAATAGCCCAGTGAGGCATTAAAACAAGGAAATAAACAAATTGCAAGAGAAGTAATAAACAATCAAAATGAAATATTTTGAGAACAGTAAAAACATTAAGTTATATATTCCATATATAAACTTTTAAAAACTTAAAAAAACAAGAAGAGAAATAAGAAATAATAGCGTGCCCAAGTATACCCTCATGCAAGAGAACTCAAATCCAAGACAGTGGAAGGCCATAGACACAAACACATAAGACATTAGAAATATAAACCCTGAAAGAAATAATTTATTCTGCCTAATAACATAGATAACAATAAGAAAGATAACAATAAGAAAGATAACCAAAACAGGATAACAAAACCCAAATTGAGTTCAATTCTCTCCCCTCGTTAATCATCAATAACTCGAGAATTCTTAAATACCTCTAGAGATATAAAAACTCCTGATAACAGTTTTGTTATCAGGATAATAATGTTGTTATCGAATAACAACACTGGTTTATCTCAGCGTCGCTCTTTTTTATTAAAATGCGCTTCTCAAGGGTCAGAGGGATCGAAATGACCAACTGACCCTTTCTCTTGCGATCTTAATATTTAAACTTTTCATATAGAACCAGCTAAATGAAAAGCATTGAAGTGTTTAAAGGCCGCTCGTGAATGGCAGAGGTAAGTGACAGTGACATTCCTCTACCAAGCAGGACAATGTCCTAGAGACTGACCATACTGCATATGATCAGCGCCCAAACCCCCTCTCCATCCAAGCTAGTACCAAGGAGGGCCTGGTAGTGGCTGCTGATGACTCAACAGATGGACCTATATGTTCCTCCAAACTCCCATCCTTAGCTCAAAAGGACAGTGAGGTTGCAGCGACCAAAGGAACCAACGAGTTTAAGCGGGACTAGAACCCCAGTTTGGCAATCACCAGGCAAGGACGCTACCACCAGGCCATCACAACCCCAAGGCATATCTTCGGGATCTGAAATAAGTTAATGAGGGCAGATGGTCTATTAATATAATATTTCTCTTGTTGTTTATGCCCTTTCTGAGTGGGGATACCTTAACGTGGTGAAAGAGTTTGCGTATCTCAATAGTCAGCAAAGATTTACTAGTTAGGAACTTCCATACTATATTGGTTTGCTGTGAGCGATCAGACAAAAATCTCTCACTATCACCAAGCTGCACTGGCCAGCGTGGTGATGAAAACAGAGAGAGAGAGAGAGAGAGAGAGAGAGAGAGAGAGAGAGAGAGAGAGAGAGAGAGAGGCGAGTTATGTTACTAACAGCACAATCGATTCATCATTGATTATATCTTATGATTATACCCACTCTATGCCATTTAATATCAAATTTATCTACTTCTATATCCAGACTCCAGACGATGAGATAACGGGTTTGAGACCTACTGAATCAAATAATACCTATTAATTAAAAAGTAAAGAATCCTTCGTCTATAAAACTCCGGTTTAATACTTAAACATCTGTGCCTACTGTGTTCTATTGGCAGGTCACCTCAGTCCTCATATCCTACGAAATATGAAATATACAACACAAGAAATTAATACCATATTCTCTAGCTTAATATGGGTACGACAACATATGCAATGTGTTAATAGCATGTAATTTTCATTGTTTTCTTACGAGTATGTCTCACACTTACCAAACCAAAGGTGGACACAGATCAGGTGTTCAGGAACAAAACACACTGGTTTTAATATACCCGAAAGCATGAAAACGCGAAAAAAAAAACCTGTCATGCCCTTCTGGTGTATCATCTTACCACAACGGTTCGGCGCAGTTGCCTGTACCCAAAGCCTTGTCTTAGACAGAGACCGTTAACTAACCTTCAAAGAAAACTAGACGACGTGTGAATCTGAAACCTAGTGCCAGGAGGACACACTGAATTCAGCACACGTCCATCACAGTCTCGAAGAATAATTCAGGTGAGAGATTAATTCAATACTTAACTAATTCGTTTCATAGATCGGCACAATAAAAATTGTAAATTTTTCCTGTTTTTTATCATTGTTCTATCCGTTAGAGAAAATAGTTTGCGGATACCCTCCCCCTGAGTTAGATAGAATATTTAGCTTCACACTATATGTCTAAACTAAGATGGAACAATCGATTGCGTAATAAGACTTGCGATATAACTTAAGCGCCCCCATAGATGATAAAATTTTCTTCCAATATTTAGCACTGCCAAAAGTATTGATGGTGTAAGCTGCACGTTGAAGGTTTCCTTCAAAATTTGGACATAGAAAATGCCTCGTCAAAATTGATCATCCGAGAACGCCCTCACACAAAATGTTTCAATAAAAGTCTATCATAAGGCTCAATCCTACATAGTATTTTAGACATTTTATCCCAGCTCTGACCAGACTGTGGAATAATATTTCT